>NC_142605.1:18314974-18672979 GCF_041222555.1 Hakea prostrata
AATATTTCCACACCTAGCCATGCATGAGAGTAATGATAAGTCACGATACATTCATAATATGTGGAGAGAGAGCGAGCATTCTTGAGAAGAAGAACGCTGTCTGGTCACATAACCCTTGTATTAGTCGAAGACGTATGAAAGAAAATGCATTAATGGATGATAAATTAGGGATAATTTTTTCTTGAAAAATAAACTTTTGCTTTTGTCAAAAGAAAGAAAGAAAAAATTTACATGGGTCCACAGAAGAAATATACATGGATCCATAGCAGAAAAATAATGCTTCCACAAATCATGGTATTTTTACATTTTAAAACAATTTTTCTGGGAAGATTTATATAAACCTCCTTTGATGTAGGTGTAATTTTTTTTTTTGGCCAAATGATGTAGGCGTAATTTCATGGTTCATCTATTAAACTTTCAAAATTATATGTACAATCCTTGTTTTTCAAAATATTTGGCATTTAAATACAAGTTGCTAACTCAAGACTTGTTGCATCGGGATCTGACTCGATCATCTGTAGATCTGTAAGACAACGAGCCAACCTTGGTAGGTCAAGAGGCTGTGTCCGACAATGAAGTCAATATATGCACAACAAGAAAAAGACTCTGAAAGGTTGCAGAGCTTCAACAAGAATAGTGTATAGCTTGGTAGCTATCAATTACCTTAGCCTTGGGTGGGTGCAAAGTTTATATAATCTAACCTGAGTGGTTGGAAGTCATCAAATTAGGTCATCCTATTTCTTTCTCAATCTTCCAATCTGCATTAGATGGATAGATTCCTTTTGGCCACATAGTTTAGATAGGGGTGTCAATTTGCAATCCAAACCGTTAAAACCAAATTGAATTGGCCAGTTATAGCCTGAACCAGCCCAAATCGAATCTTAATAGGATGTGTTTGGGCTAAAGACTTAATCTTAATGGGATGTGTTAAGGCTAAAGCGGGAAACCCCAAATGGTTTGGGTTCATTCGGGCTAACCCACGTGCAGCCCATTAGTTTAACTAAGATATAGTTTTGGAGAAGGTTTTAGTGGACTAATTCTACTAAGCTCGTTAGTCTTTTTCCATAGAGATCTTAGTTTTCTTTCTTTCCTTTTTTTTTTTTGGTAAAGAGAGAGGTCTAAGTTTTCTACTAAGATATACTTTTGGAGACACAATTTTCTATTCAATAGCATCCACATTTATGGAACAACATTCATTAGTTCAATTTTGAGCTTCAATTCTCTAATATATTTCAAGTTTAACTTATACCCAATGCCATAAAAATAAGTTTTACTTCAAATGCTCTCTATTTTCTACTGAAAATCAATTGTTGAGAGTAAATAGCAATTTTTCGCAAATGGGCTATAACAATTTGATAACGGGACTGTCAAAACTACCCCAACCCGAATCCAAACTGGTAGCCAACCTGAACCCAAACCACACCAAATTGAAACCAAATCGAAACAATCATTTTGCAAATGGGCTGTGTTTGGGCTTAGTGTTTCTCAGCCCGAAAACGTTAAGCCCAAGCCAAAATTGCCCCAAATCGCATTGTTGACATCCCTAAGTTCAAATCCTTGCCATTCACAAAGATTTATCCTTGTTATCCATGACTCTCCCTTGATGGGAACACTTATCTATGTCGTTCACCAAGCAAGGGCGCGGTGCAATCTTGGCCATCTAACGGGTGTGCTTAGTTCGGCTGCACCGCTTGGAACCCAGCCAGTTTCATTTGAACAACACCGGTTAACCCTGGTCGGGAAAATCAAACATAACAATACTAAAACCATTAGAATTATAACTTGATAGATCAAAAAATTCTTTTGATGCTATGATAAACTTATCATTTGATGCATGAGGTCCTCAAGTGATCTCATGCGAGTGTCCATCAAAATGAGCATCAAAGTGCTGCTAAAGACCAAAGATGTAGCTATAGAAATCCTGGAACTAGGCTAGTTGTGGTGCGGCTGTTGGAGGAATGACTAGCTATTGCTGCCTTTCATGTGCTCCTTCAACATACATAGCTTGGGGTACATTACGATGTGTTGTTGCAGCTGCTCGTTGACGAGAGGGAAGAGCTCCAAGTTTTTGAAGAGAAGGGGGTGGAGGAATAGTGACTTCATTTCTAAGGTGACTCCAAACCACTTAAAGATTTGGGTAAGGAGGCTACCATAGGGTAAGCTCATGTTGCCAGTGGTAGTAGTCTAAACCATGTAGGAGAGGAGGATATATGGAATTCACAGAGGTTGACGAAAGTTAATACAGTATGTTTTATAGACTAGGAAAGAGGTAAATATGTGTCCCTTAGCAGAATATTCAGCTGGGTGATGTGCCTGATAGCTTTGGTTTGGTCACAAAACATGGTTTGTTGAATGTCTCTATGGTTTTGGGACCAATTGCCCAATCTCACAAGACGGCTATAAATTTCATCCATATCTAGGTCTTGGGGTGGGGCTTCTTTGTAGCTCCTAAATCTGAGGGCACCCTTAGTGGAGATCCCAAATATGGTGTGTAGGATAGGAATTGTGACACAAATATCGTTCCCTTTAACATAGGAGGTAATAGTCAAGTCCTCTCCCTCCCCTTGGTGTTTAAGGTTTGCATAGAAGTGGGTTACAAGTCGGGGTAGGTAGGGTCATTGGTTTTGAGGATAGGATTCCAACCAATATCTCTAAGAGGGTTTGAATATGGAATTGTGCAAGAGCAACATGGTCAATGGTTTTACCTTGCACAATATATCTCTTTACAATTTGGGAATATAGTTGTTGGGTTTGGTAATCCTTAAACCACTTATCTCTCATCGGTAGTGAATCATAAGAAGACTCAACAGGAGGAGGAGGAGCCTAAATGAAGAAGCACGAGAACTTCCACCTCTAAAGATGGATTTTTGCATCGAGAACTCATTTTAACTTGTCAAGTACAAAGACCACATGCTAGATATAAGTAATTCACAAATTGCATATATCAATTGGATAATTTAGAGGCTTGACTTCTAAAAGTATGAGTTGAAGTCTAGACTCATCGGTCAGGTAAGGTGGGGTGGCCAAAACACCAAGACTATCTTCCCACAACAAATCATTTTCTACTTGTAAGAGCCATGATTTGGGTAAGGCTCGCCAAAATTAGAGATGAAGAGTCAAGTCAAAGTTCAGTTACATTTTGAACAACACCATATTGCAAGTTTTCCTCAAACACTTAGATTGTGCAAGAAGAAAAGAAGAAAAGAGAAGTAAAAAAAATGACAAGAATGGCTTCAAGAGTTGCAACATTAATGGAATTGTAAGACTCCAAACTCATGATTTAATTTCCAACAAACAAAAATCAAAAGTTGAGGTTGAAAGGAAATAGGGAAAGTCATATTCGGTTGGTTGGTTGGTTTATTTATTTTTTATTTTTTATTTATTTTTTGTTGACAAAAATTCAGAATTTTGTTGAAATCAAACAAAGTTTGTGAGTTTCAAAAGAGACAACAATAATGTTGCAAAGATTCAATGCCTATGATTTGGTCTTCAAAACCTAACATTTGTAGATTTGAAAAAAAATGAGATTCAATTAGGGTTTTTTAACCAAGAAATCAGAACTAGAGGAGTTTGGTTTTGGAGATTTTGATGGAGAATAATGAAGATGAGAAACTTTGAATTTCAACTAACAATGAATCCAATAGGAAACTCAATGATCAATCTCACTCATTCAGATTAGATTAAGAACATTCAAAAAGAAGAAGAAGAAGGAAGAAGAAGAAGAAGAGGAAGAATCTAACCATTGCAGAGATATAATTAAGAAGTTGAACCCAAGAAAGAATCGACGTGATCGTCCACTTGTAGATGTTGAGCACAAGTAAGCATTTGAAGAGGAGGATTTTGGGGCAAAAAACACAAAGAGAGAAGGGAGGAGTGTGAATGAAATGGAAAAGGGCTCATTTTCATTCGAAACTGGGTTTTAAAAGCCTAGATAAATCCCCGTCTGAATGCGAACGTCCGTCACTTAATCAGATGGGCGACTGTCTGCTTGCTGAATGGGTGTTTAGCTCCAAAATGAGCTAAAATGTGGGAATTTGAAAGATCTAGCATATCTAAGGAGATCAATGAGCCCAAGTTCCCTCCTAAGTTCAACAAACCGATCTTTACTTAGGGGTTTGGTGAGTATGTCTGCAATTGGTGTTTTGTATCTATGAATTCAATGATAACTTCACCCTTTTGGATGCAATCCCTAAAGAAGTGATGTCTTCTATCAATGTGCTTCACTCTTGAGTGAAGCATAGGATTCTTGCTGAGGTTTATGGCACTTGTGCTATCACATTTTACAGGACATTTCTCAAGATGAACCTTATAACTAGTAAGGTTTGTTTCATCCGTAACACTTGAACACAACACTTTCTGGCCACTATGTATTCCGAGTAACACTCGATGTGTAGAAAAAGCAACACAATTCTATTTCTTGTTAAACTATGACACTAGGCATGGTCCAAGTAAGTGACATATTCCACTTGTGCTCTTTCAGTCAACATAATAACTGGTAAAGTCGACATCGAAAAAACTTAATAGGTCCAATTCTTGACCATTAGGGTACCATAAACTTAAGTTTGATGTACCTTTTAAATATTTGAATATTCTCTTTACGGCACAAGCATGAGATTGTTTAGGGTCGGTTTGATATCTTGCCCAAGCATAAACAATAAATATTATATCCAATCTACTAGTCGTTAAGTTTGGGCTTCCAAACATACATCTATACTTGTGGCATCAAAGACTCCTATCATCATCCTTTAATAATTTTAAGGATGTGCGGATGTTCCACTGCCTTTAAATATTTGAATATTCTCTTTACGGCACAAGCATGAGATTGTTTAGGGTCGGTTTGATATCTTGCCCAAGCATAAACAATAAATATTATATCCAATCTACTAGTCGTTAAGTATATGAGGCTTCCAAACATACATCTATACTTAGTGGCATCAAAAGACTTCCTATCATCATCCTTTAATAATTTTAAGGATGTGCTTATGGATGTTCCACTAGCCTTTTGAGAGAACACGTCAAATTTCTTTATGAGTTCTTTAATGTATTTGGTTTAACTAATAAAGATGTTATTACTACATCGTTTAATTTGCAAACCAAGAAATAAATTCAATTCACCCATCATGTGCATTTCAAATTCATTTCTCATATAAGTGCTAAAATCATAACATAAAAATTCATTTGTAGAACCCAAGATAATATCTTCCACATATATTTGCACAATATTGATGTTATTATTATTATACTTTACAAACAATGTGGTGTCTACTTTATATATTATGAACCCTTTTTGGACTAACAATTTACTTAACCTTTCATACTAGGCTCTTAGCGCTTGTTTAAGTCCATATAATCTTTTTAAGTTTGAAGACATGGTTATGGCAAGTAGAATTTTAAAATCCCGGAAATTATGCAACATACACCTCCTCTACAATAAATTCATTTAAGAATGTACTTTTCACATCCATTTGATATAGTTTAAAGTTCTTATGAAATGTAAATGCCAATAGCATTCTTATAAATTTCAATCGGGCTGGGGCATAAATCTCATCAAAGTCAATTATTCTTGTTGATTATACCCTTAGACAACCATCCTATCCTTATTTCTAACGATTTCCTACTCTCATTAAGTTTGTTCCTAAAGATCCATTTGGTTCCATGGTGGTATGTCTTAGGTCTGGGAACAAGTTCTCAAACATTATTATTTTTTTTTAAATTAGATAATTTTTCCTTGTACTTTTGGATTTTATGATTGACAAGAATGCAACATTGTCACAAAAATTTTGAGCTTTTGATTTTGTTTGAATTCCTTGACCAAGATCACCTATGACTTGCTCAAGGGGATGGTCTTTCCATGGGACTACTTCTTTAAGTAATTTTTCAGAAGTGGTCCAACTAGTCTCGAAATTATTTATAGGTTCACATTTAACATTGATAGACTCTTCTACAACCAATGTTCATTTATTGAACCCCCTATCTACCTACTATTTGGGAATATTCCAAGAATATCACTTCATCTACTTTTTCATCAACTTTTTCATTAGGGTCCTTAGTGTTTAATATTGTACATTTACATCCAAGTATCTTAAGAGTGGTCAACCCTATGTACTTTATTGTGATAAAATTCATACGGTGTCTTTTTAAATATTTTCTAATTAGCATATGATTCAAAACTTATAAAGTGGTGCTTGTAGCTTCTACCCAAAAATATTTTGGCGATGAAAACTCATTTATCATAGTTCTAGCTATTTCTTGGAGTGATATATTCTTTCTTTTTACCACTCTATTTGATTGGGGGAATCTTAGAGGTAAAAAAGTTATAGATTATTCCTTCTTTATCACAATACTTCTCAAAATAATTATTATAAATTTTCCTCCTATGGTTGCTTTGAATGGTGGTCATAAGGTATTCTTTTTTGTTTTGAATTTCTCTAACAAAGATAGTGAATTCCTCAAAAGCATTATTTTTATGTTTTAGGAACAAGGTCCATGTATACCTTCAATAGTCATCTACAATGATAAAAGTATAATGCTTACCACCAAGGCTAGCAATGGAAATATGTTCAAATAAGTCTATATAAAAAAGTTCTAGTGATTTACTAGTGGATACTACATTCTTGGGCTTATGAAATACTTTGATTTGTTTTTCCTTTTGGCGCACAAAAATAGTTTTTATCAAACTTTATTTTAGGAAGATTTCTAACAAGATTCTTTTATACAAAAGTTTCAATTAATTTTATGTTAATATGACCAAGTCTTCTATGCCAAACAATGGATTCTTCATGTGACATAGTCACATAAGACAAGTCATGCTAGGAGAACGTTCATAAAAAAATCTAAGTATAAATGTTATCTCTCTTAATGCCTTTTAAGATTACTTTTTCATTTACATCTTTCACATGACAACATGAAACATCAAATGCCACTTGATATCCTATGCTACATAATTGACTTACACTAAGTAAGTTATATGATAATTTATAAACAAAATAAATATTTGAGATAGAAGTACTTCCAATGTTGACTTGACCAATGCTATAATCTTTCATTTGTTATTATCTTCATACATGATGATCTTCCATCATATGACTACGTTGGGGGTTTTGATAGATGTCATGTGCTTGAAACAATGCTTTTTTTTTTTTTTGGGTGTCACACAAACTTATATAAAAAATAAAAAAAAGAGGAAAAGATGTGCATTGGTCCTCACGTCTACATGGATCCACTTTGGTCAAATTTTATAGATTTTGTGTTAAACCATGTGAGTAAATATCTCTTGGATTTTTAGAATCTTGGGTCACAAATATCAAAAGGTTCTTGAACTTGGGGTTTTTTGTTCATTTGCAATTTAGAATTTTGACTTCTTTGGTTATTCTCATGGTTAATGTTTTTATAGAAGTTTTTCCTTCTTCTAAGTCTTTGTTAATTAGGTATTTGTGGTCTAATGGTGGTTGAGACGTATACTCAAAAAGAGTATAATAAGGATATGATCAACTATAATTGAACATCATTTGATTTTGATTTAGCTAAAATTGGTAAAGATGTTGATCTTGAGCATTGTAGTAATTTTAGGGTATTTTCCACTTATGATCATAATGGTTTTGGTATCTCCCATTACTACTTTGATAACCTTGCTTAAAATGATTTGGTCTTCTTACTTCTTGGTTATTCTTTTGATCATTGTTTTTATTCTCATTTTGCCATTTCTTTTAATAATAGTAATTTCATTTTTCATTTATCCTTTTATTTATTTGAGGGTAATTCTTGTTTCCACTTTGAGTATTTCCTTGAATGTTTGTAGGTTTTGGGAAACGATTCTTGCTAGATAACCTCTTTTCAAATCTAACTTTGTTGCTTTTCTTGAGGTAATAGTTTCACTATTGAAACTAAGTCCATTTTTATCTTGAGAACTCTTTTTGGAAGTTTCTAGAATGTTATTTAGGTTCTTTTGCTTATTGGTGAATATGATAAGGGCATTATTTAGATTAATATTTTTCTTTTCTATCTTTTTAATATATTCACGTAAACCATGCATGGTATTATTAAATGAAATACTTTCTCTTTCAAAACTTTATTATTATTTTCAAGATTCTTACTTACATTATACAAAGTTTGAAAATCAAAAATAAAATTTTCCTCATCAATTTTATCTACGTCATTTTCATCATCAATGGAATCAAACTATCCTATGTAAGGTTTACCTCAAGGTCTTGATCTTTATCCGATTTAGCCATCAATGTTAAATTGATATTTTCTTCATCGGGTTTCTTATTTTCCTCCTCATTGTTATTTGTGGTGTAGGAGACTTGGGCTTTGTAAGCTTTCTTCCTGTCTTGATTTTGACACTCGGATTTGAAGTGACCCAATTTCCTATATTCAAAGCAAATAACATCTCGATTGTTAATAAACAAGGTTCTTTTGTTTTAAAGAATTTTTACATTTTGACTCCTTGGATCCTTGTCCCTTGTGAGAGTATTTTCCTTTTCTATTTCAGAGAAACTTCTTAAATTTTCCTGTGATAAGTGTTATATCACTATCGGAGTCGCTTTCTTCTTTTTCGTTTTCATCATTCATCTTCGTAGAACTCTTAAGATCAATTCACTTATTCTTGTATTTTTTTGAATGACTTCGTCATATTTATTATCTTATCTTCCTCAAATTCTACTTCATGTGCAAGTAGAGATCCCATAAACTCATTAAGTATGATATTCTCCAAGTTTCTCACTTCTTGCATGGTAGTCTTCTTGGGTTTCCATGAGGGTGGAAGAACTCTTAGAATTCTTCTTGTGACATCTCCATTTGCAAAATCCTTATTAAGGCTATACAACTTGTTAATACTATTAGTGAATCTAGTAAATAAAAAAGTGATATTTTCATCATCTAACATTTTAAAATTATTGAAGCATTGAGACATCCAAATTCATCTTTTTAATTTGGTTGGTCCCTTTATATGTAACAATCAACTTATCATAAATCTCTTTTTGCTTTTTTGCAAGTAACATATCTATTATAGACCTTTTCACTTAGAGCACATTGTAAAAATATTTTAGCCTTGTGGTTTACTTAGGCTTTGGTCTTATCGGTTGCATCCCATTCAACCTTGAGTTTTTAGTATCTTATTACCATCTTTATCTATCTTTGTAATTTCATTTGGCGGTCTACAAGTAATGATATCCCAAACATTAATATCTAAGGCACATACAAAATCTTTAGACCTAGTTTTACAATATACAAACTCTTTTCCATTAAAATATGGAAGGTTTAGAGGTGTTAAGTCCTTTGGGTCTTGAGGAAAGTTGGTTGGATGATGATGTCATGGTCTTTTACCCATTTAGAGATTGATTTAAATCTCAATTTAAGCTCATACTCTAATATCAATTGTTAATGCAACTTATAAAAGGGTGAATAGGTTGCAACTAGTAGATTTGCCTAATTTTTTTTTGTTTTAATTGCAAATTGAAAATTAATTATGAAATTAAACTAAAAGTGAATAATTGCAATCAACCACAACACACAAATTTTATAGTGGTTTGACTTTACAAGTTTATGTCCACTCTTCTCTTGGCCTTAAGAGAATATTTCACTAGTGATTCTCTTTTAATACGGTGGTAGATATCAAATCCTTTACAATATTTGTTCTAAATAGGATAAGAGCAGCATTTACAATATTTATTTATCCTAGGGCAAGAGCACCCTTAACCAATTCTAATCAACCTAGACTAGAATTGAACAAACAAGAACAAGAGATGAAAAAATATTACCTAACAAGGAGTTTGACACTTTAACCCTTGTGTGAGTGTGATACAATAAGAATATAGGCTCAAATGAAAATGGATGCATCACTGATGAAACACCAAAAGCCTTCGATCACCTCAAGTTTGGCTTCAATGAGCTTGCTTAAATACATTGATAAGTTCTTCAAGGTTAAATCAGGATAGAAGGCAATGATAGCATAATCTTTGACAAACTTGAGAGTTGTAGTTGGGGAGCAATAACTCAATAGGCAGGGTAGAAGCTCTCAAATGGGGTTGGTTGGGCTTATAAAGATGACATTAAATTGTTTGGCCGAACTTCTCAGTGGATAATTCTCTAAAATTTCAGTTAACACGGATTAATATATAAATCAAACGGAGCTCCTTTTGAGAAGGTAGCTGTTAAAATATAGCCGTTAGGCTTATTTTAACAGATGGAATTCCATCTGGGCTATTGTGACCAGACGAACGACTGTTTGGTCTTCTGTAACTAGGCGGACATCGGTCTGCAACCTAGAAGCAAAAACTAGGGAATTGAAGGGTATTTTGGTCTCCTAACCAACCCTATGTACACAAACACACTCCTAGCATGTCCTAGGTCAATATAATGACATGATGCATATGAATCTGATGCTAATGAGTGCATTACATACAATTGTGCATGGAGGTGTCCTGGGTCCTAGTTTGTTTGGTCTTCTTACTTGAGCTTGATTTGATATTATTAAATCTTCTTGTGCTTTAATCTTCATGCTCATCTTGACTTCTACTCCTTGTCCAACTTGGTTTGGTCTTGACTTGGACTTGAGCATCCAATAAGTTGGATTAGGTCTACTTGCTTTCATATTAAACTGGACACATATAACTCAATATAGACATTATTACTTTATATTTGTTATCATCAAAACTAATGAGAGGCTAGTGTGGAAATGCTAAGCATTTCCCAAAAACTTTAATATGGATAAGGCTCATCTATTAAGTACTCTTATAGTTGTAAGGTCTCTAGATCCCTAAAAGGATCTATGTTGTCCAAGAGAATCTGATGAAGAGATACTTGGTCCTGAAGTATCATATCTCAATTGGGACTTTAATGTTCTTGGCACAATGAACAAGACTAGATATCACTTTGGCAATAAATCTATTAGCATCTTTTAGTTCTGAGCCAACTCGAAGATATTGGGATGGAATCAAACATATTTTCCTTTTTCTCTAGGGAAACTACAGACTTGGGATTATATTATTCCAATGATTTCACTACTCCTGGTTTAGTGAGATATACTGAGATGCTAGATATAAATTTGATCCATATAAGGCTTGTTCTAAAATTAATTATTTATTTTGTTATAAAGGTATTTCAATTTCTTGGCATTCAACCAAGTAATCGTTAGTAACTACATCTTCTAACAACTCTGAGATTATTGCTTTTTATGAAGTTGAAAAATTGTGTTTTTGGTCAAGATCTTTAAAACATATATCTACAATTCTTGTTCGTTTAACACCGGTTAGAGATTCTCCCACTATAATTTATGAAGATAATGTTGCTTGTATTGTGCAAATTAGGAGAAAATATATTAAAAGTGATAGGACCAAGCACATCTTGCCAAAAAATTTCTATACTCACAAACTCCTAGAAAGTCGATAAATTGATGTTAAACAGATTCAATCCATAGATAATCTTGCATAGTTGATATCAATTTTTGAGAGATTAGTATGTGGAATTGGTTTGAGGTGAGTATATAAAATGCAAGATTAATTAGCCTTAGCAATAGCTATATGACTCAATTGAGGGGGAAATTTTATTAATTATGATATGTACTATTTTTTATTATTTTTTTATTTTTATCCTATTGGGTTTTTCAGGCTTAAGTTTCCTAATGAGGCAGATGTTATCATCAGGAAGAGGAAAATAAATGTTGTACTCTTTTTCCTTCATTAAGGTTTTGTCTCACTCGGTTTTTCTAGTAAGGTTTTTAACGAGACAACAATATTACTTTGAAATGTATATTCTTTTTCTTTCACTAAGATTTTTCCTACATGATTTTTTCTTCATAAGGTTTTAACGATGTCTATATTTTCTATTGATGAACATCTAAGGGGAAATATTATAAATAATATTAATTATGGATGTCCATCACCCCCAAAGAGATAATACTAAAAAGGTATAACTTCCGACAAAAGATTTCAGTCACTTCAGCGTGCAATCCTGACGATTTACATTTTCATTCTATGCACCTTCTACCATGGACTAAAATCTATCATTTCATACCAAGGGCATTTTATTGTATACAAGAATCATTTTAAATATTGTATATTATATTTCCTTGTAGACTCTGATATATCATATCATAAATATCTTACTTCTATTATAAATTTGTAATGCACACAATTTAATGAAGTGAGTGATTCATCTTATCAAAATTTTCTTCCTTTGTCTTTAATATATCTTTTCTAGAGTTATCATTAAGTTTTATAACTATGGCTAAATTACCCTCTATTTTTGTCCCTTTAGTAGATTGAAGAAATTTCTTTCTTTTTTTTATCAAAATTTTCTTCCTTTTCTCCACTTTTATTAGAGTCCATTATATATGACTAGGTGTGTTTCTATTCTTTTATTATTTTTTCCCCTTATTTATATAAACTTTTTTTTTTTTTTTTACAAAGGGGCTTTATTAAGCTGGGAGATGGGGATATTAATATGCCTCAGCAAGAGTCGAACCCACAACCTCTTCACTAAGAGGTGTTGGTTTCACCACTAGAACAGCTCTGTGTTGGCATTTATATAAAATTTTTATTAATATTTTTTATTTTTTCTTTGATGGATTCTTATAAAAGAGAGAGAAATTAAAAAAAAAATAATAATCATGTTTAATGGATTCTCACAAGAAAATAGGGGAAGGAAAAAAAGATAAATTATAGAGTATCCAATATCTAATGCAAAACCCAGTGGTCTTTCACACCTTCCTCTTCAAGCATGTTTACTACCAAGAAAACATTCCTCACGTTATTCACCTCTAAATTACGGGTCGTGCTTTAGTGTTGCGCAATTAATGTGTATCATTTAGCTGCCTACATTCGGGATCCAAAGTTGTGGTCCAGATTTGATCTCGACCACCCGTTTTGCATATATATTTTTGTTGGTTATATTCTGGTATAGTTCAAAAAGAAGGAAAAAGCATGCAAAACGAGTGGTCAAGATTCAATTCTACCACAATTTTGGATCCTAATTGTAGGCAACTCAGTGTTGCACATTAATTGTGCAACACTGAAGAACCATTCCTTAATTACATGCCTAAATCATCCCTAAGATAAAGGTGTGAGATTTCAAATGAATTATTTTGGCACATATTTTAAGAGAACTTTGAAGAACCCGTCGAACTCGCAGGAGAACGACCACGAACGCTGCTTCTACTGTTCAACTTTGAGGATGAAGACGAGGGGGAGATGATGTTGGTTGAGTTTTCCGTGGAAGAAGATACATTGTTGTAGGTGATGAAGCTTTTGGAAGAGGAGATAAACCGCCCTGCTAATGCAAGTGATACTAATTTGTCCTTTGTGATGATGAATGGCTATGAAGAGAGTTGTGGACCTTCTTTCTTTGATTCATCCTCGAACGTTATGGCAAGCTTCGACATGGGAGGTGTTAATAACATTCCTTACTTCATGGGTTCCTCTAACGGCCTAACCCCTTTCCCTAATTGGGACTTTGGGCCCTAGATTTGCCGGTGACTGCGGATGTGGAAGATGTCTTGTTATGGATGGAGATTGGAGATGTCTCTATTTCTAACATTGCAAATGAAGAGATGAATAAGAAGCTTTGAAGCAGCTTTAGGGTAGCAAGGAAAGTTTCAATGTGACTTCTAGTTTTGGTTTTCAAGCAAAGAAGAGATATAAGGGCAAGAAAGTAGCAAAGAGATTTATGTGAAGTTTTGGCGATTTTTGCCTGTATTTCACCAATCCGCCAGAAAATTGGCAATTTTCCCGCAACTTTTAGTAAAGTTCATTTTGGCCTAGCTTTCGTATCACCATGTAACAAAACAGTGAAATATCGTCGAGTTTCGGTGATATTTCACTGATTTTTCCTTCCTTGCCTAAGATCAGGTCTTGGTGGCATTTCTTGTGGAATATCAAAATCCTTCCTTGCTTCAAAATGTCCTTTTGGAGGTTACTCAACTCTGGTCTTTATTAAGATCCTTCACTATTTCCTTGTCCAAGTCTTGTAAGTTACGCCCTTTTTTTTATTTTTATTTCATGTATCCTTCTAACTTGTTATTACATCTGGGAATTTAGGAATAGGAAAGTGTTTGCCTCTAAGGATTGTTTGCCACAATCATCCCTATGTCGATCATCCTTTTTTTGGTTAAAATAACGTGACAAGTATACAACATGCAGGCCTCGCAAACATCACAACATACTACTTCTCCTTCCCTAATATTAATTGGCCATGCCACTACTAATTAATGAAGAAAAACTTTGTGGATTGCAGAAATATGTGATATTCAAGTGAACCACTACCGCTGGTTTTTGGTTAGGTGGAGAACAACACTTGTGTTAAACAACAACTAGGAAGTGATGCTCTCCAAAATAGAGTAGTTTATATGGTTACAATTAATAGGCACTAAAAAAATACCAATACCACCAACAACCAAATAGAGATAGATTTTCACTGTACAGTTACTCTACATTAGTTTCCACATTTCCTTAAATGTGCACTTACCTTAGTAAACTACTTTTGCATGTTTCTTTTGCTTGGACTTGGAAATGTAGGTTTGATAAATTCATTCAAAAAATATTTCTCGCTTGTGTAACTATTCAAGAAATCTAGTTTTCGAATTAAGGAACAGAAATAAGAGCAAGAGAGGGAAAGGACAGGTTGCGCAAAGATGACAATCATCTTTGGAGATCATTGCGGTGAAGGCTATTTTATAAGTTTTTGCTCCTTCAGTTGCATGTGTAGAAATTATTCTTCAAACCCTTAAATTTGTTAATTGGTACAAACCATTTATTCTATCAAACACCAAGCATCCTTTTTCTGTTCTTTGTTCCAAACACCAAGCATATCTATTTAAGAACTATGGTTTTTTATCCTTAGATTCCACACATTCTAGACGACAAATTGAAAGGCACTTGAGAAAACCCAAACTGTAAAATAAAATCCTAGTTGATTTGTTTGTTTTTTTAGGTAGAATCCTTGTTGATTTGTTGATGCTAAGCCTGGTTTTAAAAAAATAAAAATAAATAAAGAATCCGAAGAGAGAAGAGAGAAGAGAATAAAAACAGAAAAGGGCATTAAAAAGGAAAGAGAAAGGCTAAACGGTGCACCTCAGACTAAACGAGTAATGGAGAAAAGGCCACGTCTGTATGAAAAAGCCCCCAATGCCTCTTCTACACAAAATTCCATGGATTTGCCTCTTTCTTGCCCAGAATCTGTCTCCCTCTCTCTCTCTCTCTCTTTCAATTTTCTCTCTTTCCATCTCTCTTTCCATCTCTCCAAGTTGACTGATGGTTGTTAACAAGATTCCCTCTCTTACCCTCTCTCTCTCTCACCCTTGCCTCACTCGTGACCCAGTGATTATTCTTTTTCAAAATTTTCTTTTTCCTTTTTTTCTACTCAATACTCACTGTGTAGTTGAATCTTGACAACAGCAAGTAGCATTCTAGCAATCAATCATGCAATATGAAGGTAGAGAGAGAGAGAGAGAGAGAGGCTAATATGTAGTGTTGTATCAATGTGACAGTCACCCATCCCTTCAACCTCAAAGTGGTCCACCATTGATAATTAGCAAAGCTTTCCTCTTTATCCTGCACCTCCTGTGTGGCTTCCCTTGTTATCCTGCGCATTCTCTCCTCTTTCATTACTAGTTTCTCACTAAATGCCTAAACATGAGTTTCTCCTTTGTTCTTTTTCCATTCTCTGATAAGAAAAAACCCTCTTTCATGTTGGATTTGAATTGAAACAACAAGTAAGACATGGCTACTACAGAAGAAGATCAATGGAGTAGAGAAGAAGAGAAAGCTTTTGAGAATGCAATTGCCATGCACTGGTCCATCAGCAACGACAGTGATAACAACAACTCTAATGAAGAAGATCGATGGGATAACATTGCTTCCATTATTCCAACCAAAACCCTTTCACAGCTGAAGCAACACTATGAGATGCTTTTGGAAGACATCACTGCAATTGAAGCTGGTTTAGTTCCTATCCCTTCTTACACCTCTGCGGAGATTACCATAAAGAAAGAAAACCCACCTTTCAATACTAATTCTGCTTCTGCTTCTGCTTCTACTTCTACTGATCGGAGATCCAATACCAGCTTCGCCGGATTAAGTAGCGAATTGGCCGGAACTGGACATAGATCCAAACATGGGTCTAAGTCAGACCAAGAGCGCCGGAAAGGAACCCCATGGACTGAGGAAGAGCATAGGTATATATACTAATATCACTTCTCTTTAATACTGAATTTTTGAATTGTATATATGTAAAGGGTCTTTGTGTTTCGATCCTATAATTAGAATTTGTATATGGCGGCTTTGGTTTTTTTTACAGGTTATTCTTGTTAGGGCTTGATAAATTTGGTAAAGGGGATTGGAGAAGCATATCAAGAAACTTTGTGATTTCAAGGACACCAACTCAGGTGGCAAGTCATGCCCAGAAGTACTTCATCCGGTTGAATTCAATGAATAGGGACAGGAGAAGATCTAGCATACATGATATTACTAGTGTAAACAGTGGAGATGTCTCTTCAGCTCAAGGCCCCATTACAGGCCAACAAGCGCATATGACCTCAACTCCTACACCAGCCACTGGCATAGGTGGCGGCGCCGCCACAACCGGCAGCCCATCGATGAAACATCGGCCGCCAATGAACATGGCTAGTATGGGAATGTACGGAGCTCCGATGGGTCAGCCAGTTCCGGCCACCGGGCATATGGTTTCAGCAGTTGGGACACCAGTTATGTTCCCTCCTCCAGGGCATCATCATCATCATCATCATCCTCCTCATTCTCATCCACATCCTCCTCCGTATGTTGTCCCGGTAGCTTACCCGGTGGCGCCACAAACATTGCACCAATAGGAAATGATGACTCCTCAATATACCCACCCTGCAGTTAAACACCAATGGTGCCCGAGCTTTTGACATTGACAATGGTAAAGATAAGAGAGGATATGTTTTTAACTTCAAATTCAGTCAAAATCCAGAAAGGTATCAACCTTTCCCAGTTGGGTTCAGTATCAAAAGTTATCAGTGTAAAAATGTTGCTTTCAATGGTATTATTCTTGATTTGGAAGTCATGTACGTGGTGGCCTTCTACATCGTTTGGATTGTGTAAGATGGGTCCATGATTCAAAGATTTTTTTTTAAGGGTTGAAACATTGGGGAATAATCTTTCTTTAGTTGTATGAAAGTGAATATTATGTTGCTCTCTTCTGATTACAAGTTGAATAAAATCAGAGAAGAAAGACTTGGTCATGTTCATATCAAGTAATGAATACAAATCAGCTTCTCCATGATTAATCTTCATTGGTTTTCGAGTTGAGGGAATCACCAAAAGGGCTTTTGAGAACCCTATGGAGAAGTGGGTCTTCTCAATCATGTCCTTTGGAAGTGTTCAAGGATTAATGTAGCTCCTCTATAGGGTTAAGGCCCATCTGAATAAAATATATTTTGATGAGAGAGGAGATCCCATTAATGTCATCTACCTCACTTAGTCTTGGCATGCGGTCTCCCATCTCAAGCCAATCTATAATAAGTGAGAATCAGACCTTCCATGGGAGCTTCACCCCCTCCAATGGGTAGCAAGAACAAAAACAGGCAATGAAATATAAACCTACCTAATCATCATGAAATCAAGAAAGAAAGAAAGGAAGATTCTACCCCAAAAAAAAAAAAAAAAAGGGAAAGTGAGAGAGAGAGAGAGAGAGAGAGAGAGAGGTAATCATTTAAAGAGAGAGAAAGCATTTCCGACACCAATATCATGCTTTTAGTCTCTCTTTTCTCTGCTCTAAATAAAAATCTCTGCTTTAGAACGTGTCTTGTTCAGAGAGAGAGAGAGAGAGAGAGAGAGAGCAAAATTCAAATATCAGAAGCTCTCTCACGTGGTGTAGGCCCACTTAGAAGGAACGTATCCAACTAAGTGGTGGGCCTATTTATAAGTACCTGTTGAAATACTCGAATACGTCTAAACTGTAAGAAGAGGCGATCTGACATTGAGAACACCTTCACCTTTTGGATAAGATTCTCTGTCAAGCCCAGAGGCCCTCACGAGAGGATGTTTCTTTGCAAAATAGCTTAATCTTTTCTTTTCACACTCAACAGATAAATACAGTGAAATGCAAAAATTTGTACAAGCTTTGTCATATATGGTGATGCCTTGAACCATTAGATGATATAGAATGAGGGGATCTGGAAGTAACCATTCAATTCATATAGATTCTTTTGATAAAAGGGGGAAAAACTCCTATAAAAATTTTAATATTTAAAAGAAAAAAGAATAGTATTCAATCTTTGCTATAGATATCGATATTTCTTTCCTAAGACTACTTGAAGATGTGAGCCTGTGACCCATCCGTCAAGGCAACAAACTGACACAGGACACTTGAAGATGTTAAAATTTTCATGATGTACCGAACATTTAATGCCCAGATTGCGACAAATGCTATTCATATCTGGCAATTAAAAAATTTACACCCACACAGAAAGAGAGGAGGCAAAACAGAGGAAAGGGAGCTGTTGCTTAGCCAAATCTCCAGATTAATGTAGAGCATGCAAGACTCACTCAATCCAAATTCTCAACAACAGGGTACAGATCAACCTTCTGTATATGAGATGCAAGACCAATCTCTTAGGTATGACATACATGCCTTCAGGTAGAAGACGCTTTACATAATTGGTTCCTGCGATGCACAACTCCAAATATGGCAACTTCTTTTTCTATGGATAGAATAGCAAATATGCTAACTTGGCTTTGTTGCTGTACAAATTAAACATTGACAGGCAACCAACATGTCCACTCTTCCTCTCCTGCTATCTTCTAACATCCAAAATATCAAGAATTGTTCCAAATTCCTAGCCATCTCATTCAGGGGTCTTTCCCAACATAACAGTACAGGGTATGAGATTACCATGACCAACACCCTTCTAATAAACAAAAAATTTCATTTTTCTATGAAATTGACAAATGATCCAGAGCCTGATTACCCAATGCCAATACTTCAATTAGCTAAACCTATCGAAAATGGCAGATTATGCTTTTCATACAAAAATGGTGCCCACGAAACCAACCTAGAATAAGAAACCACAAAGCCAGAGCACAAGGAAGTCTATAGAGGATGCAGGAGATAAAAATTAGCAGAAAGCTTTTCCCCGTGACTTTGCCTTTACACGCAATGGCCCATATAACACATGATACAGCAACCTTTTTCGTCCCCAGAACCACCATTTTGGTCCTCCTAGCCGTCGTTTCTTCTTAGCCATTTTCTCTGCAACACACATAATTTGATGAAGAATGAGATAAAAATTTTCAGGAGTGATCATTTTGCTCCACCCTGCTTCTAGGCACAGGAACCATGCTCCTGGCCAGTGTCAATTTGTTTTTCGAAACTTAATAGAAGATCATCAAAAGTGTAAATAACAAATTAAGAGAATGTAGCTATTGTTTTAATAGGGTAGGACTGATACTCCAAACTAACAGTCATTACCTTTCTAAGGCCTTTTACCATACATAATAAGTAACTTGAGCTTCCATGAATAGACTTTCGATAGGATAGAATTGAAACAGCAGTCTTAATGTCAATTTAATGGTTGCACAAACTGCAAAATCTCAAGCCCAACCCAAAGAAACAATAGATATGCTTCCACAGAAAGAAGGAAAAAAAAAAAAAAAAGAAAAATACTCCACTTCTTTGTCTACCAAAAAAAAAAATTTGATGATGATGATGATAGTAATAACATAAACACTACCACAGAAGTCTAATGCTACCTATGGTTCAAAACCTAACTTCTGTCACTATGGATCCACAGACAATGAATGACTCAATTTTAAAGGAGCAGCGACAATCTCGTAAAGTTTGAAAAGACAAAAGTATTTTGGAGACTTGGATGCGTAAATAATTTAGAAGATTTTGCTGAACTATATTTAGAAGAAAATAGAAGCACTGTAACTTCACTAAGTATGGGGCTTTTAAGTAATAACCGACAATGTTGTTTTTATAAGTAATTCAGGGCAGAATACATGTTAACCCATGGTTGATAAAACACACCCATAAGAAACCCAATGGGGCTTCAGAGTTTGCATCCCAACTCTAAGCCCTCTTGAATACAAGAGACCACCCAAAAGATCAGCTAAGAAATTAACTTACTGAAGTCGATTTGCAGCTGGGTTTTGACCAGTCATGAAATGATGATAATTCTACCAAAACCAAAGCATCTGTCAAAATCTCTTTTCCTGCAGGACTTAATGTATTTTGAGGGTTAAATGGCCAACCCTTAGGTCATGAAACTTACTGGAAACTCTATTTTTGTGCCCCTCTAAACATCCAAATATAAAACCAAACTAGATTTTTGACTTAGTTGGGTGGTCGAGTACACCATATAAATTCTCTTAAATGACCTATTACAGAGACTGCTCAATACTAGAACATGTACAGCAAAGCAACTAGAATATTCCCTGTAGCCACCAGCCAAATGCCAATTTGCAGTCTGGTGGACAACCTGAACCTACAACCTTGCCACAAGAATCACATTCTAAACTCTTCATAGCATTACTATAGGCACTCCATGCCTCCATGATATATATCCACTTCCACCATGACCAGTGTGCAATCTTCTTAGTTCTTGTACGCTTAACATTAAAACATACATTAATTATTAGCTATACTACATCATTTAGGACCTATAAAACAATCATATGATTATTTTATCTCTTGTTTACAAACTAATATTTTTTCCTTGATACAAAAACGTTATTAATCTTTTTCTTTTCTTTCTTTTTCTTTTAGAAATAGTTTTATATAAATTTATTTAAAAAAATAAAAATATCATACATGATACAACAACAATAAGCCTTGTCTCAACTAAATGGGGTTGGCTACATGGATTCTTGCCTTCCAATCAGTTCTGTTTGATGCCATGATAGATACAAGGCCTAAGCTATGCATATCCTTTCTCACCACTTCTCTTAAGGTTATCTTAAGTCTACCCCTAGCTCTTCTAGTCACTTCAATCTATATTATATCACTTCTCCATACAGGGGCATTTATAGGTCTTTGTTGAACGTGGCCGTACCACCTCAAATGACTTTCTTGAAGCTTATCACTTATGGGAGCAACTTCCAAACCAACTCTAAAAATCAAAATATCATAGTTTATCAAAAATAACAATGGAATGAGATACAAATCATTATTATATTTTCATTAACCTCATAGAATTGTCAACCTAGAACAGAAATTCCTCCAATATTTTCAGAACTTTATGAAAATTCTGTAAATCCTCAAAATACAAATTTCAAATAATTAAATTCCAAATGAAAAGTACAACTCCACGAGGTAAAACATCAAAAATGACTTTATGTTTTTTGAGGGTTAAATGGCCAACCCTTAGGTCATGAAACTTACTGGAAACTCTATTTTGTGCCCCTCTAAACATTCAAATATAAAAACCAAACTAGAATTTTGACTTAGGTTGGGTGGTCGAGTACACCATATAAATTCTCTTAAATGACCTATTACAGAGACTGCTCAGTACTAGAACATGTACAGCAAAACAACTTGAATATTCCCTGTAGCCACCAGCCAAATGTGAATTTGCAGTCTGGTGGACAATCTCAACCTACAACCTTGCCACATGAATCACATTCTAACCTCTTCATGGCATTTCTATAGGCACTCCATGCCTCCATGATTTATATCCACTTCCACCATGATCAGTGCGCAATCTTCTTAGTTCTTGTACACTTAACATCAAATCATACATTAATTATTAGCTATACTACATCATTTAAGACCTATAAAACATCTTCTTTTTTTTTCTTTCTTTCTTTTAGAAATAGTTTTATATAAATTTATTTAAAAATCAAAATATCATACATGATACAACAACAATAAGCCTTGTCTCAACTAAATGGGGTCCGCTACATGGATTCTTGCCTTCCGATCAATTTTGTTTGAGGTCATGATAGATACAAGGGATAAACTATGCATATCATTTCTCATAGATACAAGGCATAAACTATGCATATCATTTCTCACCATTTCTCTTAAGGTTATCTTAGGTCTACCCCTAGCTCTTCTAATCACTTCAATCTGTATTATATCACTTCTCCATACAGGGGCATTTATAGTCTTTGTTGAACGTGGCCGTACCACCTCAAATGACTTTTTCGAAGCTTATCACTTATGGGAGCGATTCCCAAACCAACTCTAAAAATCAAATTATCATAGTTTATCAAAAATAACAATGGAATGAGATACAAATCATTATTATATTTTCATTAACCTTTTAGAATTGTCAACCTAAAGCAGAAATTTCTCCAATATTTTCAGAACTTTATGTAAATTCTGTAAATACTCTCAAAATACAAATTTCAAATAATTAACTTCCAAATGAAAAGTACAACTCCATGAGGAAGAACATAAAAAATGACTCAGGATTAATTCCTTCTTTTTTTTGGGGTTTAAATTCCATTGTAAGTAAATTTCTTCTAAAAAATTTAGAGAATATTTAACTGAAAACATTCTGGCCTTGTGAAGTCATATATCAAGCTACAGTGTCATGAAAAGAACATCAATGTTTATCACCAAGTGCATATCTCTTTTTCTCTTTCAATTCTAAAATTCAACAACAACAACAACAACAACAACAACAACAACAACAAAAAAAAAAAAAAAAAAAAAAAAAAAAAGAAGAAGAAGAAAAAGAAGAAGAAGAAGAAGAAGAAGAAGAAGAAATTCAAGCTTGAATCTTGCACAATCTTCAAACAACACAACAAATCCTCGCTTTTGCTACATTCCTCTAATGCCCAACTATACAACTGTACTCGGATGAGGGGAAAAGGCAAAACCTAGCCATTTTTATATATCACAAATGGTTCCATTTTGGCAGCCTGCAAACAAAAATATATCATGAAATTTGGGGCTGAACTTCACACCCAGATCCCTGCGGCCTTACAGGAAGGCCGAACCACATGGGAGGCAATTTTGGTTATTTTTCCACCACCTTTTGAGTCTCAATTGGTTTTGGTTAGATACAGCATGATTCCAGGAGTCCAAATCTACTTTTACTTTGTTATTATATTAGGGTCCCCCTTGTCAAGTTGATTGATTAATGAAATTTGACACTGAAGGCACCAAGAGAGGAGTCAGTTGTCGCTAGGAGGGATGACTTGCGTGTGTGATTAAATTTCCACCCCATTGCCATCTTCAAGTACAGCCAAGCTACACCCCAGCCCTACCTTCTCCCTTTTCTTTCCCCCACCTGCAGCCTCCTCCCAAATCCCCAAACCCTAATTCCTTCAATCCCCACACACTCACTTATAACAAGCCCCTCCCCTTTCCCCCCTCACTCCTGCGGCAGCATTCCCCACCCATCCCTACCCCATTCCCTCTATCCCCTTCCATTACCCAGCTCCTCTTGTTCCTACTTTTTCTTCTCCCCTTGCAGTAGCACAGGAATTTCTAGAATCCTAAAATCCAGAATTTTCCCAAACCCTAAACCCCTAGATCTTCTAAACCCATACTCAATACCTATCCCCTTTCAGAACCTAACTCCCCTCTCTCTCCCCTACCTACGACCCTAATTACAGTCCCTCCCTTCTCCCAAAACCCTAGTAAAACCTAACTTCATCTTCTTCATTCAGACCCTAGAAACCCTAACCCTGCTTTGACTCATAACTTCCAAACCCTAATTTCCTTTAGGGTTACCTTCCCTAACCCCTCCTTTACCTTCGACTGTAACCCTAACCCCAGCCATCCCCCTAGAAACCCTAACTGTCAAAATACTAAGCTTGAGATCTCAATTCTGAATTTTAAATTACAGCAGTGTCCAGACTTGAATTCTATTAAACCTTAATCTCTAGGCCATACTCGAATCTTATTAGCCCTATTCCCAAGACCTAACAACTCTCAATCAGCCTCTACATCATAAGAACAAGGTTTAAGCAACCATAATTTACTGCCGAATTCAACTTAATTGATCCTGACGACTGGCCCTCAATTTGGAGGTTACATCATCTCCAGCCTCAGGCTATAATCTGAGTCACTCTAGAGTGACACAGAACAACCTTGAATCTAAGTTCAATCCACGATATCCCAACTGAGTTCTGATGGTCTTTCTGCACTTGAGCGGTTCCACTAGTCACAAGCAGTGACAGGATTACCAAAATACAATGGATAATTGAAGAAAGCAATAGAAAATATAAGACGATGATGAAACAAGCCAGAATAATGAAAGAACTCAAACTGGAAAAGAAGAACGAGGCAGTGATAGAGACGAAAGAAAGAGGAGTGCATCAATTGAACCAGTCATTATTTCTAGCAAGCACATTCAATGAAACTAGAATTTAATCAATCCAATCCATCTTAGGATGGGATTAATGCATATATCTAAGGAACCAGGTTTGAAAATTCGGAATTTGACCCCATTTCATTGTTGTAAAAACCGATATATTTAGGTGAAACCTTGGTCCATTTCAACAAAAAAAATTGATCGCCGTTTTGTTTTAATATTGGCCAAGACCAAAAGACTTGAACCATTTGCTAGTTATACTCCCTTTTTGGAAGTAAACTATAGAAAACTCAGCTCATTACTTAGTGCAACTAAGGCTAACAGACAATAAGAATAATAATGTCTTATTCAGAGATACCCCACGAGAACATAAATACATCACACATATCCTATTCTGATTGAACTGTTAGATCTAAACTTTCAAAAGCCATTTTGACCTTTCTTTACCTTCTATTTTTCCTCTCCATTTCCTTTCTTCTAACTACAGGAAACCTGCAACTCCAAGAATAATCAGAGCTCATCTCCATCGACCACTTGAGGCTGCTATAACCCACCAGGAGTCACAATTTCTCGTGTTCATCTCATTGATTACCACCACCTGGATTCCCTCAGCAAAATTCAATCTGTAATCAATCAGATTAGACCCTAAAACTAAAGAATGCACTGTGCTGAACTCAATCATCAGGTCTCTTTCCCTGTTGCTTCAATCATCTCTAGATATAAGGACATGAAGCAGCAGCAAAAAAAGAAAAGTAGATGTTGAAACAGAAGAAAAACAAGACATGATGACCATGCAGGCGGAGGAAAAAGAGAGAAGGCAAGAAAATGGTCAAGCTGATGATTCAACATTAAAAGGTTTTCTGATGGAATATTCCTGCTCCAACGGTAACAAAGACGTAGAAGAATGATAACCAAAAGAAGACAGAAACCAACAAAGAGGACACCGTTAACTCTTTCCGGTAGCTTTCTCCATTAACTCAGGAGGATTGCTCACTGACAGCCAGCATCTCATCAGATCTCAAAGTGATTCATTTCAATCAGCCGCAACAGGCATCCAAAATGGGTCTTCTAGATTGAGTACATAATGTTATTTCCACCATCGAGAAGATGAGAATCTCAGATTGCACAAAGCTTCATCCACAATCATAAGATGGTCAAGGGTTCCAATTCAGAACCCTAAACAAATCAAAACAAGAAAGAACTTGAATGCTAAAAATCAGAACCCAATAACAGAAAGCGAAAGACCGGAGGAGAGGGGGGGGGACCTCAATTATCTCATCATATCTCGCCCTAGATCTAACAGGAACTCTCAATTTTTGCTTTTTTTTTGTAGATTTCGGCTGGATTTTCACTTGCAACTACTGTTAGCACATCTACAACATCGAAGGAAGATCAATCATTCTCTACTTGTCTTATGAACTTATGATTTAATGACTTATACAAAACTTCTAATGGTTGTATAATTTTATTATTCTATTTCTGAAAATTGAGATTGTGATACTCAAATGGATGGAATTTTGATAACATTTAGGTTACTTGATGTATTTGATACACTTGCCTTTCATTAAAGGTTTTATATTACATGTTATATAACCTTGCATTCTCTAATCCTACAACATTTCGGTTTCACACTATGTATAGACTTAGAAATCATACTTAGGGTTGTTTTCTAACAAATCCAAGGCCACCAATTTGTTCAAAAGTCCTTAAATAGGCTAAATATAAAGTTTCAACCCAATTGGGACCCTAAAAGGCTAAAACCCACTGAGATGGGCCACCAAATTGACGCCAGAAAATTGTATATCTTGACCGACATCTTGCCGAGATGGTCGAGATCTCGGTTTTTCAAGGTGGCGAGATCTCCCTTGAGAGCGAGATCTTCCACCATGGTAGTAGTAGTAGTAATAATAATTATAATAACAAAAATAATAATAGAAAATTACTAATGAAGTGGAGGTTTTGTCCAGTGAGTTACTGAAGTCAGTATTTTGGAGGCGGAGCAAGAGTCCGAATAGCTGTCACAAGAGGGCTTCTACCCCCAAGTGTTGAATTTGATTCCCTGAAGGCTATCAATATGTCAAAAACCAGTACTCGAATCCAAGGCAGAATGGCAGGACTGGTAGAAGAGGTTAGCAAGATCACTGGTGCACATGAATCCATAAAATTCAATCATGTGTTTAGAAAGTCAAATTCTGCTGCTGATAGATAGCGAAGGAACAACTAATCCAGAGAATAGTTTGCCATTCTTTCAAGACGCGCATCAGGAGATAGAGGAGGTTCTAATGGCAGACAACAACCAGCAAGTTCAAAAGTAGTTTTGTTTTCCTGGGTTAAGCTTTAACCCCATTTGATGTACCCAAAAAATAGAAAATTACAAAGTAACTCCTAGATAAGTAAATCAACCTCCAATAAGGTCAGTTCAGCTTCATAACCGTATCGAGTTACATGTACGGTAGGTTTAAAATCTTACGAAAGGCTGAGTTCGCATAAAACCGAATTTTCTTTTCTTCTTTTTTCGACTTTTTTTAACATGAAAAATATGGAGCCACTTTGTGTTCTTGGGGAAGGGGAAGGGTACAGTATCTATTCTATGTGCAATCCTATCTCCTGAGAACATGAATGGCACTTCAAATTTCAGTTTCAAAAGATAACATGACAGTTTTTCTTATAAATAATAACAAACAGCTCAAACAATTACAACAAGAATGTTGAAGGGAAACAAAGTAAAGAAGCAGCAGAAGCAAAGGAGCTTTCATGGATGGGCTGTACAGAAAATCGAAAGTTTGTGAGACAATGCTCATCCAGAGACGGTTATAGACATTTGCGATATGAATAGGTAAACTTTAGCTTATTCCTTAAAAAAGGGGGTTCATGTTAGACCTAGTTATAGCTAATTTATGAACTTATATTCTGTGAGTATGAAAGTCATTTAAAGGAATAGATAGGTCCATACCACGCTACTACACAATTCCCTTCTCTCCTAGTCCACTTCCTTTCTCGTCTTTTTCTTCCACATTCTCTACAAAATAAATTTCAGTAGCTGAAGTTTTTAATGCAAAACATGGTGAGCAAAAGTTTAAAGCACTCACAAAAAATTAACTCCTGAATTCCAAGATGGAAACCCAAATCAATTTCCCATTGAATGTGCACGTGTGGGTGAACGTGCTTCTCATGTTCAGGAATTTACAAGACCAAAGATCTTAATGAGGCTGCCCCATAGGATTTCCATATCAGATCTCACACATGAACAATACCCAAATATTTCCCTTCAAAACACTGTGGACAATAAACAATAATAACCGACCAAAATAATCTGGGTGCACAGTTACAGCCGGTCAGCTTAAATATAAAAATAAGATAAATATGAATTATTGAACTAGTTTAGGTTTTTTATGCTAGATGACAGCAATGCACAGAAGGAAAAGAGTTGGGACAGAACACTCACTTCTATTCTGCGAAAAAAATGATTCCCATTGTGACTTAAAATTTAAATATGTTGGCTTCAGTGTAGACCAGTACTTTGTCTGAATTTCAAGGACTTGCATAACAGTTTCCAAGCCAACTCTGGAAGGTTCGACACGATCCATTTCACACACAGGAGTTTCACCAAGTAATACCTTTAAACACAGTCAAGATATTGTAAGTGAGAAAAAGTATATGATACTGCAACATAACACATAATATGGACATCAGCAGAAAAAACTGTAAAGTAACATCATGAGGTAGGACAACAGCCTAGAGGATTAGATTTGTAAAACTTATCTACAAGGAAAGGATGAAGTAGTGTGTCCTAGAACTGCTTAGGGCTTTAAGAAAGACAAGCAATCAGGAATCAAAGGCATCAGCTGCTGTCAAGGGACTGTGAACAGACAGTGCCCATGAACAGTAACACTAGGTAGAGATGAGAAAAGGAGACCAGAGAGGGAATCATCTCCCTAGGGTTCATTTCTACTAAACACACTTTCATTTCATTCAACTCTATTCAATCTTCTCCAAGAGTTCTCATCCTGCTGGTTGGTTTGGTTTGTTAAATTACTTAATTTGTTATTTCTTGTTCCCTGGCAAGGGTAATTATGTAATAGTGTACTTTTCACTCCATTATAAATAAATGGCTTGGGATCACATTGATCCAACCAATTCATTCTACCATGGTAAACTTTCCAAACATGGTATCAGAACCAAAACTCAATTAGAGAAGACCTTGCCCCCAGCCCCCCCCCCCCCCCCCCCCAAAAAAAAAAAAAAAAAAAAAAAATTCGATTCTTTCTCTTGCCGCTCTTGCATCAACCACCACCAATGCCACTGCTGCACCACCGTCGCCCAGACCTGCACCACAACCACCCAACGACTTTTCTTCCACCTGCGACCTCTAATTACCGTCAAACCTGCAACTTGCAGCACCACAACTCTTCTTCTTCCACCACTCTTTTTTTTTCCCTTCCCCCACAGGGCTACAAACCAGAAGACAGACATTCACAGAATCCCTTGACCCATCGACTCTTCTTCTTCCGTCTTCTTCCATTGCAAAACTACTTTAAACACAACTCCATCAAACACCTTGGCCCATTGAACCGATTGAACTATGGTTGATTTTGTATATGTAACTTCTTTTCCAGAAATTGATCTCTAGTTTCCTCTGAACCAGCACATCATCACCAAAAAAAAAATGATGATGTTCTTTTAACCTATGAACCCTTTGAATCCCTAGATTTATTTAGGTAATTGGGTGGTCAAGTTATTCAATTCTGCGACGTTTCAGTTGTTTCAAAAAAGTGAAGAACGGGAAATTTTTCGAAACATGGCAACCACAGATGATACTACTACTCTCATCGGCCTAGAACATTATCCTACTCTTCCTCTTCTTTCGGTAAGATTTGATGGGACAAATTATTTAATCTAGCTTCGATTTCATACCTGATTGTTGTTGGAAGAGGACTTGTTGGACACATTACAAGCACCACTATCAAGCTTACAACCATAGGTGCTTCTAAAGATAAATGAATCTCGAATGACTCTCTTATCATGTCATTCTTGCTGAATTCCATAAATCCAAATCTTTCCCGTGGATACCTATTGCTTGACACTACAGCCCAAATCTAAAAGGCTACTACAACCACATGTTTATGAGCCATGAAAAAAGCTTCATGAGACTACCCAGAAATAATTGACTGTAGCTCAGTACTATGCTGAACTACGCTCTCTCTGGCAGGATTTGGATCATTATGGGGACTATCACCCCACGAAGCTAGATGATGTGGCTGGCTATAGAAAGCATGTTGATAAGATATGGGTTTATGACTTTTTGTTTGGTTTAAATGTGGAGTATGATCAAATTAAGGAACAAGTGTTGAGTCATTCACCTTTTCCTACACTCGAACAGTATTATACCCTCGTTCAGTGTGAGGAAAGCCGTTGTTTGGTCATGCTTCATGCTCATTGTTGAAAAGTCCGCGTTACAGTTTGTTAGCACCAAATTTTATCCAACCAAAGAGATTGTCAAGTGTGAGCACTGTCATAAACCATATCATACAATTGCCAACTATTGGAAGTTCCATGGGAAGCTTGTTCATTTTAAGCAAAAGAGGGCACAAAGGAAGGGCAGACCGAAGGTCAATCATTTTGCGACTATTCCCATAGCACCTACTGCAAAAATTGGTTTCTCCCAGGCATAGAACAAAATTCGACCGAAATTGTCGAAATGTCTACATTTTTCAAAAATGAAATGAAATTCCAATTATTTCGGAGAAGTGTCAAATTTCGATCAAAATTTCGGAGATTTTGACCATTTCGGAGGTTTCAACCGAAATTTCATTTCAATATTCCAACTTGTTTTTCCTTAGTTTTGTTGATTTCTATCCCATTTTCACCTAATTTTTATGACTCCTTTGCCTTCAAACATGATAAAACCCTACTAATACCTCCCAAAATCAATACAAAAATGCAAGAAATTAACAAGATAGTACTGGTTTTAATGGTACCAGTCACCCCCACACCCAGAGGTGCCCCTTAGCCTACGGCTGCCCAAAATCACTCCCATAATATTCGATAGCCTCTCCACTCAATTGTCCCTCTATTTATTACCCCCAACTAACCCTAATGCTCTCTCTCCCCTCCGCATGGCCTCATCCTGGGCCCTAACACAACACCTCTTTTGCTCATTTTTTTGCCTCCAAACACCTCCTAGGCCACAACAGCTACAAAGGAAACTCTGGCGACAATAGAATGTGAAGCATGAGCCATACCCAATAGTTCCAAACTTCCCCTTTTTTTATTTTTGTTTTGTTCATGCCTTAAATGATCTTGTATCGCCTTGAAATTAATATATGTTTAGCCTAGGACTATGATCTATGATTGTGTTTTGTTAAACTTATTTTTTTTATTATTTGCTAACATTTTTTCATTTTTATTTTAATAATTATTTTCTAAAATTATGTATTTTATTTTATGTATATATGATATATAGGCTTCAACTTAATATATGGGATACACCATCACTTGATCTAGTTGGTGATTTTATTTTGTTGATTTGTTGTATATGTAACCATTCTACCAAACAATTCATGTATGATGATGATTCTATGTCTGTATGCAATACAATTTGCACTTGTATGAACCAGTCAATTGTTAGTATACTTGAATGATAAATTTACAATGGTTTTTTTTTGTCAAAATACTAGTTCCATTGTGTTTATTATGCTTGAAATATGTAGTATGCAAGAATCCAAATCACTTTGAGTCTATATGAGGCCCGAAATTGAAGTTCCAATTTCCAGAAAAAAGTCCAGTTTCGATTGCAATTTCGACAGGTCGAAATTCCTGTTTCGATCGAATTTTCTTCCTTGCTCCTAGGAGGAATTAGCTGCTCTGTGACGTATTCTACACTCTTCTACTACTGGCGCAGCCTCTACCACTACTCCTTCCATTATCCATACCAACTCCTATCTGACTACATCAAGTAAAACCTTTACAGGCTTCTATGTTTCTTTTGTTTCTGCTCCTTGGATAATTGATACAGGAGCCACAGATCATATGATAGGTCCATCCTCTTTTTTCTTACATTATTCTCCAATCTCAATGAAAGATAAAGTTCGAATTGCTAATAGCTTTTATTCTTCCATTGCTGGAAAAGCAACCATTTAGCATTCCCCATCCCTTTCATTTTCTAAAGTTTTGCATGTACCTTCCTACTCGATAATTTGCTTTTGATCATTAGTCTTATACATGACTTGAATTGTAAACTGATTTTTTTTCATCCTACTATGTCTTCTAGAATTTGGAAGGAGATTGAACGTGCTAAATTGGACAATGGACTTTATTTGTTGGAGTTGATTGGAGGATCTACTTCTACTCTAGGTGCATCTTCTCATCAGGTCCATTCGAATTCGATTATGTCAAACCTTTATCAGTGGCCTCATAAGCTAGGTTAACCCCCTTTAGGAACTCTTCGAAGAAAAAAAAAATTTGTGAAGCCTACATTTTTGCGAAGTGGAATTGTTCTACTTATGATTTTTCATTAGTCTTGCCCGTACTATACACCTCTCCAGGGGGGAGTTACCAAGGAGAGGTTTTCTTTCTAAGTCTAGGCTTTCCTACATGACACAAACTCCCACAAACCGCCATAGTCTTGCCCGTACTATACACCTCTCCAAGGGGGAGTCACCAAGGAGAGATTTTCTTTCTAAGTCTAGGCTTTCCTACAAGACACAAACTCCCACACACCACCATAGCATAGCATAAGAGTCCAAGAAGAGATTCCTAACCAAGGGGAGACTTCAGCGAGTATACCTAAGGACTCTAATTCTCTCCCTCCTTTATCTGAACCTTGTGAGGAACCTGGTTAGGGAGAGACCACTCCTGTAAGGCACATAATTGTAGTCTTTCAAAACAAGATTGACCAAAATAAGGAGATGCAAACATATCAGAGGAAGAATTACAATAGGCCAAAGCAGCTGGAGAAAGTTGACAAGTTACCAGTTTAGTCTCTTGCTCCATAATCAAATTCAATTGTTCCCCCTAAGGTACCTTCTTTTGATCTTCCTATTGTTATTAGAAAAGGAGTTAGATCTTGTACTCAACATCCCATAGCTAAGTATGTTTCTTCTCTCTAACTCTTATTGTGCTTTTATATCCTCTCTATCATCTGTTTCTGTTCCTAAGAGTTGGCGGGAATCCTATGCTGATAAAAGATGGAAGGCAACTATGGTAGAGGAAATGCAGACAATGAAAAAAATAAACAATACTTACGAGTTGGTCACACTTCCTCTAGGGAAAAAATCCGTGGGCTGTAAGTGGGTGTTTATGGTTAATTAGATTATGGATGGATCGATCAAGAGGTTGAAGGCTAGATTGGTTGCAAGGGGTTTACTAGACCTACGGGATTGATTATCAAAAGACTTTTGCCCTTGTTGCAAAACTGAATATTGTCAGAGTTCTTTTGTCTTTAATTGTGAACAAAGACTGGAACATGCAACAACTAGATGTACAAAATGCCTTCAGCCTTCTTATATAGGGAGTTGGAGGAAGAAGTCTACACGAAGATTCCACATGGTTTCACTGATGACAATACTACAAGGAAAGTTTTTTGATCGAATAGGTCAATTTATGCGTTAAAGCAGTCTCCTAGATATTGGTTTGGACATCTCGAGAAGGCAGTGACCTCTACTGGATACAAGCATAGTAATGTTGATCATACACTATTTGTCAAGAAGTCAAGTACCAAGACCACTCTTCTCATTGTTTATGTGGACGATATTGTTATCACAGGGAATGATGGTGGAAAAATACAGAGGCTAAAGGACTTTCTTGGCAAAGAGTTTGAGATTAAAGATCCAGGAAAGCTATAGTACTTCCTAAGAATTGAGGTGGCCCAATTAAAGAATGGTATGTACCTATCCCAAGTGAAGTATGTTCTAGATTTATTATCAGAAGTGTGAAAGTTGGGGTGTAAAGCAGTTGATACTCCTATTGAGGCTGGAGCTAAACTCAAAGAGAAAAAGGGAGAACCAGTGGACAAAGGAAGATATCAGAGGCTATTAAGGAAGCTAATCTACTTGCCCCACACCAGGCCTGACATTGTTTATGCCGTGGGGCTGGTGAAAGCTGTTACTAAAATACCATAGTATTTGAAGAGAACTCCTGGAAAAGGGATACTTTTGTCACCCACTGATAACTAAAGGTAGCGGCATACAACGATGCAAACTGGGCTGGGTCACCTACAGAAAGTCAATTTCAGGTTATTGTACCTTTATTGGAGATAACATAGTTATTTAGAGGAATAAGATAAAAAATGTGGTAGCTTTATCTAGTACAGAAGTTGAATTCTATAGCTATGGTTCGGGGAGCTTGTGAGCTATTGTGACTGCTAAAAGACACTTGGAGTTCAAGTTTCAAGTGCTATGATGTTGTATTGTGACAATAAGGTTGCCATTAGTATAGTCAATAATCATGTGCAACGTGATCGAACTAAGCACATTGAAATTGACAAATTTTGTGTCAAAGGAAGGAGACTTTCCCCTTATTGTAGGCAAGTTGATGAACATCTATGCCTCAACTTAAGGCGAAGTGTTGGTTGGTTTGGTTTGGTTTGTTAATTTACTTAATTTGTTATTTCTTATTGCCCATGCAAGGGTAATTATGTAATAGTGTAGTTTTTACTCCATTATAAAGGGCTTGGGATCACATTGATCTAACCAAGTCATTCTACCACAATCGACTTTCCCAACAAATCAATTTAAAAAAAAAAATGCCTAATATTGCTAGCTACATTATTACCCTTATCTAAGATTACAAAACATTCACTAAACAATGAACTATTGTCCTTATAGAAAACAAACTACGACTGCAAGCCTAAAAAAGCGAAACAACTCAAAGAAACCCAAAAATAACTATTCCTATTAACCTGGTTCCACTCTCATATCTAGGGTACACACTAACACATAGATAGAAGTTTTTTTTTTTTTCGCTAAAAGGATCATTATATTAAGCGAAGAATAAATATTAAAAATACATCAATTAATACCTTATAAGGAACCAACCTCTCTTACCCGCAACAACTGTTGCCCTCAATACACCCTTCCTCATTGGTTCCTACTCAAATTAGAAAACCACTAACTTATAAAACGAAATCTAGGACGTCTAGAGGCATCCACATCAAGTTCATTAAGGATTGAAGCTGACCAAGGAATGTTAATATCAAAAGTTCTTGTCCTAGCTGCCGAATTTGCCAAAAAAATCTGCCACTGTATTAGTTTCACGATAGCAATGTGAAATCTTCCATTCTATAGTTCAGCAAATATTCTTGCAACTCTCTCCACATATAAAAAATATACCAAGGTATTTTCTTCTGCTGTATTAAAGTCACCACAGCTTTTGAATCACTTTCTACCCAAAGCTTTGTAATTTGTAAATGTCTTGCCCAACGTAATACGTGAATGAAAGTTTCCAATTCAACCTCAAAGTTGGTTTTAATATCTAAAACAATACTGAAATTGAAAACCACCGCAGCAATTTCATTTCGAAATACTCCTCCACCGCCAGACCTTCTTGGATTGCCTAAAGAAGACCCATCAATATTTAGTTTTACCCATTCTGCAGCAGGAGGACACCAAAAAATTTCTTGTGGAGGAGCAGCACTAAAGACAGAGAAGTGAAGGCCCAGTCTTCTTGCATCTAAAAAAATGGTAGGAGTTACTTTTCTCCCATCCATTTTAAAGCCAAACTATACTAAGTCTGAAAAAATTAAACTCACCACCTCATCAGTCCTGAAATTTAAATTTTCAAACCGGATTTGATTGCAGACCATCCAAAGAAAGTATAAAAGCAAACAGCATCCATTAATCCAAGCAGTCCGTAAAGGAGACTGTGAAGCCTGGTGTTTCCAAGCTTTAAACGACTCTACAATCGAATCTTTTATTGTCCAGCTATAACCAAACTTTGCTGCAAAAACTTTTCCACATCCACGTGAAAATGGGCAGTGAAGAAAGAGATGTCCTATTTTAAACCTACTTAGGAAGTCAATCAACATAGTAATCAAAACTTTGTCATGGAAATTTTGGACGAAATAAATAGTTAATTTTGATAGTTGGGATTGATTAGAATCCTACCATATTGTGCTTCAAGTGCTTGCATCAATGTAGCAATTGCACATCTTTCTACATAAGAAACATGTAAAATTACTACTTTCATTTTCATACTTATAATTTGATATAGTTTATAGTCATATGTAATGACATTTGATGAGCTGAACTTATGCTTGTGTTCTTTTCTGAATAATCTTTCATAATTATGATTCTTGAATGCTTGTTTTTTTTTAGACGAATGTGATTCTTGAATGTTTGTTTAGCTTAAAATAGAAATTTATCAGCTTAAAAGTAGTCGTATTGAAAAAATTTGACCCAACCGCTTTAGTCACCTACCGCCTAAAAACATTAATCCTTGCTTGGTTTACTACAATTGACTGAGGTCAACTGACTTCAAGTTTTTTGCCATATCTCAATTTGTACAAGTAATTAAGTTATACTTTGCAACTTCAAAACCACATCTTCCAACAATTCAAATTGTTTCTAAGTAAAGGGCAAGAGACCTTGGCATGAAATTGAAAAAGAAATTAGCATTCTATAGTTCAACAGAGTTATGGCAACATTATACATCCGAATTCCTCAAATCAAATATACTTTATGTAGTTTATTCCAAGTGGTAGAGATTCCAATGCAAATCGTTCACAAATTCAAGCAAACTCTTTTAATTAGGCTGTCAAAACATGTTTTTCGATATTATTTTTGAGACATGGTGCATATTGGTGAAGAAAAAGAAAATCTTACAGATATAGATCCCTCCTTTCTTCTTGGAATACCCAAATGTGTTCTTCATTCTATGTACCACATACCCAATTTAGATCTTTCAAGCAGTTAATGGCTGCAAACATCATCACTATGAGTGATTGGGCCCCTCCAGCCTAGCACAGTGGCAGGAGCATTGATCTTATCAGCACAAATTTGACATGAATGAAACTTCCGAACATGTTGGCAATAGTCGCTTTCCATTGTCGACCAATCCAATAGAAGCCTATAGGCAGAACCTTCTTTGCTAGCATACGGCTGTTCATGTGGGGACCACAAGCTCCCTCATGACTTTCTTAACTCCCTCAGTGTCAACACACTTCAAAAGGATATGATTCTACGGCTTCTTAGAAAGTGCATAGAATTGCACGGCTAATCTCTGGATGGCTCTTTAGTATGTGGTCATGGCATCAGGAGGAAAAATTATGTCTTCCAAGAACGTCACAATGTCATGAAACCACGGCTTACCTTTCCGCTTCTCCTTCTTCGATTGCCAAACAATATGCAGGAACCTCTTTCACTTTGATCTCTATTGGCCAGATATCAATAACTATAGCACCACAAAAAGCCGGCCTTTGCTTACCTCTCTTCAGACGTGCTAGCTCTCGTTCTATCTTCCTTATTGAGCCGTCAATAGTTTTTGTCAGAATTTGAAGACTGAAATGAAGGGTTTTGTTACATAGTGGTTGGAACAAGATATGCAAGCTGACCAATAGGCAGGCGCTCGATAGAGCCCCCATACCCCTTCTGAAGGAGGTTCTATTAGCCGAGTAGGAAGAGCAAACAAACTGAGAAGGATTCTCTTTGACCGGTTGAGAAGCACCTGTCTAACTACATCCAACTTCAACTGGCAATCAATTGAAATAGATTCCCTGGCTCCAAGTGAGTGTCGTGACTCTGTCCTGTAGTTAGGGCTTAATACCCACTAGTAGTGGATCCAACCACCCAAGCTGCTTAGGCTGATCTCTCCTTTTCAGTCCTGCCTGTTGACCTAGTTGGTCATGCAGTTGGTGCAGGGAAAATGCGCTAGAAGACCATAGGGTAACTACCAGCATAACTTAGACTTGATCACTTGATCTCTTCTGGCCCTTGGAGCTCCAAAGTGGGTGAGGACTTCATCTAGTCTTTGAGAGCTTTTTATCATTTGGCACAAGATTGTCTGGTTCAAAAATCACACTCCAATCATAGGTTTACCATTTGTCAGGCCCTTCCCAACTGCCTTCCAGCGGTTCTTCTTAATCCACCATTACCAATTCTCTGTGTACGCTGCTGTTGCTTTGCTAGAATGCTGCAGAAGATATTGATCACCCTTTTCTACTAGCCCACTATCCTCCTTTGTTTGGTGGAGCATCCAGACAAAATGTTGCCCAAACGTCAAGGATCCTTTCAAAGAGAATGGATTGTTTGTGCGGACACATGGTTTGAGATCCCAATCCCTATAGGAATCTCGGTCCCTCAAAAAATCGAGATCTCAATCGAGATACAGTAAATTTCACCACCTCAACTCGAGCCAACTTGGTTAATTTTAAGCACAATTTGGGCTTGAATTTGGTATTTAGCCTATTTTAGGCCTTTCAAACAATGTGGCGGCCTTAGATTTGTGAAAATAACTAGTGCATATATGAGTTCCAACTCAATCCTAACTTTGAAATTGATACACTGAAGGAGTGAACATGTAGACTTATATAACATGAGATACACAACCATTACTTAATATAAATGAAACAAAAAGGTTTAAAGTCAAATAATACATCAAACACGTCCACTGTTTTCACAATTTTATATTACAACAGCAGTGTACTTAATACGTCATACCACAAGAGTGCAAGAGTAAAATCAATAAGTTAAACAACTTATTGATGCCGACTAGGTAGAGATTTGACCAAGTTTCCGGCATAAAAATCCAGCAAAATCCCCAACCAGCAAGGGGGAAGAAATTGAGTAGAGATAGCTCAAGATCAAGTCAAGATACCTAGATCTTGACTCGTCTCAACTGAAATAAGGAATATCTAAGAGTGGGATGAACTGAGATCTTGGTAGAACCGACCGAGATCTCGGCCGAGATTTTGGAAGTCTCCAAGTTTTTGTAGGCTATCATGTCTCAAAGTCTCCAAAAAAAAAAAAAAAAGAGCTGAGATCTTGGTAAGATCTCATGAGATTTTGAACTATGGGTGGACATGTCCATTGCCAGATCATCTGTACATGATGTTGTGGGCCAAGCACCTCTTTTCTGCCACCATCAAAGAAATTTTGGTGATATACTCATATAAGCATAATTTCTCCCTCTGGCCGAAACCAAATTGGGCACCAAGGCCCAACCCAAGTGGCACTACAAGTGGGCTTGCCGAGCCCTCTAGGGGTATTTGGGTAATTTTTCCCCTGATGCAGTAATTATTTTATCCCAGAATTTTTATTTTTTTTTTTTAACTTTTGCGAGTCCAAATCTACTTTTATTTCTTTAATTGAGTTAGTTTTGTGAGTCCTGGTAAGAGTTAGAACCCCCATTGGAATCCATTAAAAATAGAGATTCATTTTGGATAAATAGCTTTTACTTGGAAATTTACCACCTTTTCATTTATGCCTGTTATTTATTGAGTTGCTAAGTCTAGTTAGGTTTCCTAGTTTTGAGTCCAAGTCTTTTCCCTCCAATTGTAGGGCTATATATAGCCCATTTTAGTCCATTGTAAAGATATGTTGACTTTAAGAAAATTGAGAATCTTGGAAATCAAGTTGTGGCTTTCTTGGGAGGGCCATGGCTGTTTTAGGTGGTCTTATTCATCAATTCCTGCAATCTTCTTCAAGTCCCAGCAATAATTCAACAACTCCAGCAGCAGAATTTGGAAACCAAGTACAACAGCTAAGAAACCCCTTCCCCTCTCATCACAGCCACCAAGAATCCCCTCCCACCCCCTGCAATCCTCTCTAAACCCTTCCCCCACCCCTAGGCAGCACCCCCTCCCCCATCTTTTCTCTCTTGGCCCACTTTCTTTCCCTCTCTTTCCCTTTCTTTGTCTTACAGCAGATCTGGAAAAGTAAAACCAAAAAAGAAAAGAAAAGAAAAGAGAAGAAAGCAAGATAAAAGAAAGGAAAAGAAGAAAGAAAAGGAAAGAAAAGAAGAAAGAAAAGAGGAAAGAATCCAAGACTCACCAAGAAACTTCCCTTCCATTAGAGATATTTCCCTAAACCTTCCCAAATCAATTTCCCCACAATTTTTTTCAACCCTAAACCCTCCCATACCCAACTGCAGGCTTCCTAGAAATCTCCCATCTCCTCTTTCATCTCTTCAATCATCCCTACAATCTCCCTTGACCAGCCCAAGCTAATTTTATTAAATCCTTTCCATCCCATATTGATTTTAGTTATCTAGAACTATCCTATAGGGATTTCATAAAACCCTAATTTTCTCCTCACCAACAAATTTAGTTCTGTTAAACCACATCTTATCCAACCCTACCCCTTTAGATCCCAATTTTATCTCCTTGTCCATCCCTACAAACCATAACTATCCCACCCATATTTATCAAATCCATCCAAACTATCCATCTGATAGTAATTGTCCATCCGATCCTAATCTGCTAGTTACATTGCTGGTTCTCAAAGAATTGATTCTGGCTAACCCTAAATTCTAGGGGATTATTTCAAAGAATCTTAACCCCTAGAGTTGGGTTACATTAATCGCATGGAGCAAAATTTCAGGAAATGGTCCACCACTTCTAGATCTTTGCAACAGAATTGGGACATCATTAAATTTGGAACTTGGAAGTAGGAACAAGATTTCTTGCCACCTCCAGTCTGTACTAATCCCCAAGGAACAGGAATATTGCTGTTTCCTTGGGGTCTTTCGACCTCCATTTTGCAAGCACTAGTCTTGTTTTTATTTGCTTTTTTGTCTTTGTTCCTCTCCCCCTCACCGGGGCCCCTTGTATTCTTTATCTATTTGGTAATGAATTAATTATTCCCCCAAATACTAGACACCAGTTGTCAATTCTCTCAATTCTGAAATGCTTTCCAGTTTTCTAAACCATAAATTACTAAACTAGATTCTTCACCCTGTGTCTGTTTTCCCTAACAGAAGATCCATGATATCACTCATCTTCTTATTAATATATTAATTAAGCCTTTCCTGAGTTATTATGAGAGAAACTACATGTTTAATTGTACCATATCTTACTTCCCATACCACTCTTCAAGATATGATTTTTGCAAACCATACTCTCTTAAATACACAGCTACTTAGTGTTTGTTTATTCAAGCTGACTTATTAGATTCTGAAATATTTATATCCCATCTGCTTAGTGCAGTACAAGGACTCAAATCACTTCTAGATTCGTCCTAGAATTCCAAAATTACATCATATTTATTGGTTCCAGTCACAATGGCCAAACTGGATCGTTCACTTCCTGTCTGAAAATAGTTACCTCTATACAATGTTATAACTGTGACAGTAATAATGTCAATTATGGGAAGCAACTAAGAGTAAAATAAGAGAAAAAAATAGGAAAAATGGTAAGGGAATTTTCCAGAAGGACAACCAACAACCTACCAAATCTGCATCACATTATTTAAAAAAATAAAAATAAAAATAAAAGAAGAAGAAGAAGAAGAAGGGAGCAAACAAAAATGAACTCCATAGTCCTGGATCTCTTGACTCATGAAAATAATAAAATGAGGCAACACTGATCCTATCAGCGACTAATAGACAGAAGAAGTAGGATTTTATTACTGACAATTTACTCATACAATGTGGGAGACCGGAATTTGAGAGAAAAATAATCACCTTTATCACTGCTGTAGCGGAGGACGATATTGAACGAAGATTGTAACTGGAAAAAAAAAATATGTGAGTTTGTATATGCTGTAAGTGAAGAAAGTAGGGGAGGAAGAACTTAAAATAAATATAAGCTTGAGGCGTAGTAAACCACCAACCCCCCCTCAAGAATTACAAGCAACTTTCCACCAGAGAGGGCACTCAGCAAATGTGCCATTTGTGCAAAGCCAGCCGGAGTTACCTACATTGAAAAGATTTCAAAGATATAAGAGAACACGCATCAAAAATATATACAGGACCTCAAATGTTTACACAAATCAAAACCTAGAATATCAGAAAAGGTCTGAAATGTAATTATTAATGACTAAACAGTCATCATTGTCAAGGCATTGACTAGGTTTCCAAGCACTTCAGTTGCTTAGATGGTCACCTTGGTTGCCTTGTTAGTGTCTCTTTGCATCTAGGTTTCCATCAACTCCTTGGATCACCTAGATGCTGTGACAATTGTGATTACCATATTTAAGGTATAAAACACAATCTTTATTCAAAACTGCATACAGAGTTCCTGGACACAGAGTAAGATAAGAAGGGATGTTCACAACAAATAAAAGTTCTCACATCACAGCATCCAAGTGGATCACCCCTAGCAGCATCAAACCCCGCAGATATGATAGTGATATCGGGGGAAAACTCCAAAGCTGCAAGTAAAAAAATTCGGACAGTATTAGTTACCCAGGAATAGAAGCTAAAACTTCAGCAGAACACAGAAAGCATACAGCTAACTAACATCCAAAGGGGTACAGAAAGTTCTACATTAGATATGGAACCTAGACAAATGGGGAAGAAAAACTAAGAACAATTTCATGAACACAAGTATCAACATACTGCTCCAAAGAATTCTGGAACATGCTAGAAAGGATTCAGATAAAGACATCATACATTTAAAAAAAAAGTAAAAGAAAAATTCCAACCACAATTATACTGCTTCAAAGAAGTTTATGTCATGCTAGAATGATTCAGAGAAAGACATCATGCATTTAAATAGAAATGCAACCATACACTCCCATGGAAATGGGCTCATCACATTTACAAATGAAGATGACCATATCTGATATATTCATAAATTTTTATCAATTATGGTATAGTATTTTAAAATAAATATATAATAAGAGTTATTTTTAATTTAATAATGAAAAGACAAGAACTAAAGAAATTGCTACATCATTATTTTAGGAGCTTTAAATTACGTGGAGAGCTCTCATGACAATGCAGCTTATGCAACAGTTTAAAAACTAAAAATATTAGCAAAATGGCTGACAAGGAAAGTAGAGACCTAACATGGAAGTATGACATACCTAACTACTGATAGGGTATGATAACAAAAGGTCACCATGTAATTATTGTGGTAAGATGACAAATTCAGGTAGGACCACAAGACTGAAGTAGGCATCTGGCTGGTGGCTAAGCTATGTGGCCAAATGCTCCAGGGTCTCTATTGAGGTTGATGAAGAAAGGAAGACAAAGGAATTTGGAAAAGAAAGGGGTAATACGGTGGTCAGATGAGGCAATACTACATAGACACCTAGGAGTGCATGTTCGGCTATAACAGCAGAAACCAACCCTTAAATGTGTTGACAAGGCTTAACATAGGCTGGACAGAAACTTCCAATCCTTAGAGACCCTTAAAAGCCACCAAGATGGGCAATCAAGTTGGAGCAAGATGGGAGGAAATCTTTTCTCCAACTTGCAGAGATCTCAGTTTTTTGGCCCACCGAGATGGCCACCTAGGTTGAATTCTCGAACCATGACCTCAGGTGGAGCCAAGGAAAGAGCTGAGTGATGCAGTTTGACTGCCAAAAAAGTCTCAGCTTTAGGGGTTTCACCCTACACCAGCACCATTATGTTCAGGTCGGGTGCATGGGACCCCTCCTACAGCAGCAGCTAAAATTGTGGGTTTAGGTTTAGGTTATTTCGAATTTTGAAGGTTTAGGTTATTTCGAATTTTGAATGGCCTAAAAATTGTCTTATCTAAGTCTTATTTAAAGTTGTAATTCAAATAGGAAAGCTGAAGTTACTGTTCACATGAACAATAAGAAAAGATTTAGCCAAGGAGTAAATGCATAATTACATTTCTAGCAACACTCCAATTCTTCTGCTCCATGAGATGATCATTAAAATTAAAATACTAGTTGATACACTACATTAATAGTGTACCAAACAAAATTATCATGTGTCTAATGTAGTTTGATATAATGTATCGGAACTAGATTGGATCAGCCTAATATGAGATAGCTTAAAGGGTTTTGTTTAATGCATTAAGCTAGCTCCAGGGCTTTTGGTGTATCAATATTTAGAATTAGAGCTGGGCACCAAGCCAGAATTTTGAGTAATCAAAATGCCTATTGGAACTGAATGAAAGACATTGGAAATGGCTAGAGCTGCCAGCCAAAACTCAAGGAAGAAGTGGAGGTGCTTGTAAACGTCTACCTAACACTAGAAGTAATGATAGCTGCAGAAGTATGGTGGCATTTACTGTAAGCCTAATGGGCTCAATCCAGTGTACGGGTGCCAAATTGGGCCAGCCTATTATAGAAAAAGATAAAGGGTTTGATTTAATGTGTTCCATCCATTCTGGGGTATTTTGGTGTAAGATCAAGTACAAGAAAAATTGATGCATTTAATAACCTCTAGCTCAGTAACGTGAAAATGCCCCAATGAGTATATCTCATGACCAAGTAACAAACAATTCCATATGTAAAGATTTAACATCTAATGATGCAGAAGTCGGAACAGTTAGATTACCTTATAATCATATAACAACAATATTGATTAGAATGCAAAAGTACAACCATAATTTTGGTCCAAACATTAACTTGATATCACCATGACTTCCAGTTATTAATTTGTTTTGATCCAATTAAAGCACCATAGAGAAAGGGAAAAGATTAAATAAAATAACAAGTACTCACACAAATTCCGGTCCAACATAAGAGAAGGGAATTAAAAAAACAGAAGGTTATTTTCATTTCCATTGGAAATAAAAGAGAAGGGATGGACCTATAGGAAGGACAATATGCTGAAAAGCAAAGATGTAATCATTATCACCAATTCCTCCGCACCTCCATGGAATATTTACTGAATAACCTTTTGCTTCCTCACTCCCAACCTGGTGACAAAGATGAAATTAGGTCATTCTCCAGACCCGAAAAGCAGATTAAAATTTTGAGAAAGGAAATCAGACAGAAAACCAAAAAGTTCTACATGGAAAAAAATTTGTTCATGCACACACGCTGAGAAGCAGAGATACCTACTTTCAAAAAGGAAAGACAAACAAAATGTCCACCAGGACATAATGCAAGCATGCACACAAATAGGAATTAAAATCTTAGAGAAAAGCAAAGAAGAAAACTGTTTTAATGTGAGGAATTGCTCCTCTAAAAGTATATTAAACTTATGTCCACTAAAAGAGAGGAACATGAGATCAGAATCAAACAACAGGATGCATTACTCTTGTAGGGACAAATGTTTATCACAACATTACTCCAAAATTTTGGACTGGAGAATTGTACTGCAAATAAGAGACATGCCAAACTCATCACAATTTATGTCCAATCCATGTTCCCATTGATCAAATGTTGACAAATTCTCATTCTAACACATTTACCACTTAATAGTAACCAAGATACAAAGAAAGAGTGATTTCCATTGAAATAGTGGACCTCAATCCCTTTCACTCCTTCCATTTCCGGTGCAACTTGTCACAACTACCATCAATTTTATACTAATGAGCAACCGGTCATTAGAATTTTCTACCTCCAACTCAAACTTCTCACAGACACCATGGTCTTATCTTTTAACAAAAAACCTTCCTTTTTTTTGGTGTAGTAGCATTGAAGTTGCTAAATTTTACATACCTGATACTCAGAACTCCAAGAAACCTCAGATCAGGGTACCACATTCTGTATATGGTAATCAGCAAGGGTATCAGACTATTTCTTCATTAGTTATGCATTCAGAATAAGTCGCTGGACACTCATCCACCAAATAACAAATTTAACAGCCCAATCCAAAAGGGAACCAGCATTCGATAATACAACCTGCCCTTCCCAATTCTGTTCATCTATTACCCAACTTTGCTTTGTTGTTAAGAATTTGCAAGAATGTGGTGCCTCATTGCACCATATTTCTTGCAAAACTAATCAAACAGAATGTTGTAAAATTTGATACAATTGTCAAACCTCATGTGCTTGATATTCATGGCAGCGCACTTCTCAATCCCAAGTCTCCCATTGCTTGAACCTGACAAAGATGTCATTTCTATGCTTCAAAAGTGTACCCAAGACCTTTCTGGAGAAGTAACCAATATAGAAGACGAAACATCAATAACAACCCAACAATTGAGGACGAGCAGGACCCAAAAGATGTGTGTGCACATTTATGACACCCTTGATCCTTGAACTGCTGCTAAACTTAATTGTGCAGTGATTGCCAAGACATATGCTCAAGAAGTCCATCTTTCTGGTTCATCTAACCATAAAGCAAACAAGTGTTGTGTTCAGCATTTTCATGTCCCTCTCACTCATCTTCCCAAGCCACATTTCATTATTAATTGTTATCAGTATCACCATCTAAGTCTCCTCCTCGGGAAATAACACCACATGATAGAGCGACACAATGTTTTCTAGAAAATGATAGTGATGGAAACCCAATTTTAGGGTTAGGGTTTCTTGGATGAATTCCCTAAAATTTAGGGTTTGCCCAGAATCTTCCAGCAACTGATTTTCAAAAATTAATGGGATGATGTAAGGTACCAAGGATGATCCTTAAATTATTATAGGATGAAAAGGGTCAATCTAAAATTATGTGGAAAAGCTCTATTTATCACAATTCAAATGGGTTAGGATAATTTTGGGGAAAGGGAAAAATTAGGGTTTTATCAAAACCCAAAGTGGGATGGTTTACTAGGCAGTAGGACATCCAATATCAATATGGATGTACCAAAGAAATATAGGATGCGTCAAGGATTCCTAAGAAAGCCTGCGGTTGGATATGAGAAGGGTTTTGGATGGATTGGGTTGATTTTAGGGTGCTTTAACAAATGTTAAGATGGCTTGGGGTTTGAGACAAATAAGCAACCCCTAATGGATGGAAACTTTGGAGGGAAAACAATTCAATTGATGGGGCAGGATGGGATGGGATAAAGGTTTGAACATCTTGGGCAAACTTTCTTCTTTCTCCTTCCCCCCCCCCCCTTTTCTTTCCACTTTCTGTTCTTCTTTCTTTCTTTTATTTTATTTTTTCCTTTCTTTCTTTCATTTCTTCTTTCATTTTCTGTTTTCTGTTTTTTTCTTTTGTTTTCTGTCTTTTTTCTGGTCTCAGATCTGCCGCAAGTCAAATAAAACAGAGGGGAGGAGCTGAAAGGGAGAGAAAGGGGGAGGGATGGTGCCGCAAGGGAGCAAGGGGCTGGGGGGGGGGGGGGTTTCCTTGCTGCAGCAAAGCAGGGAAGGGGTTACAGGGAGAGTTTCCTTGCTGCCGCAAGGTAGGGAAGGGTTTCTTGGCTGCTGCTAGGGTAGGAGAAGGGTTAGGGCTGTTTGCACAAGGAGGAAGGAAGGGGAAGGGTTCTCAGTTGGGATCGCAGCGTAGGTGATGAGTTATACTCACTTGATGATGGTGGCTGCTGCTGGAAATTGTTGAATGCTCTGGGCAGATGCAAGAACCTGAAGAAGCTTGAAGAAAGGTGCTAATATTGGAAGAAGAACTTAACTTTAAATCCACTGTGGCTCCCTCAACAGGAAGCACAGTCGTCAACTCAATTAATCTTGTTCAAGAAAATCAGACTCAAGAAACTTACAAAGAAAGAATAGGCTTATTTATAGCCTACTAAAAGACTCTAAACCTAAGAGAGTTTCCTTTATAGATTAGGATCCCCTTACAATTCAACTCAACCGTCTAAATAATTAATTAAAGATCTCATGGAATCTCCTTGAAAATAAAGTCTGATAAGAGTCCATCTTTAAAGAAGAGTCCCAACGACTCAAGAATTTATTCTATCTCAAACTAGACTCCTAGCTAACCAAAGCTTCTCTGAACATTTAAAAAGAAAATTCTGAAAATAAAATCAGCAACTAATTAGGGCAGAGATGGACCAAACTACCCCTCTTAGAGGGTTCAGCCAGCCCTAGGTGCACCACTTTTGAGAGGGGGGGCACTCCAGGGGTTTGGCCAGCGGCTGAATTCTGGTCCACATCAGATAGAAAACATTGATACATCATCCCTATATTAAAAGTTAAAACTAGTGCCCGCTGCAATTCTAAGACCTCCTAGAAATGAACACTCATAGCATTTGGAGTCTAGAGTCCAGATACGAGGTCTCAACAATTGTACGACATGACAGACTTTTGTCAAGGTCCTCGAAATGCCATCATGAATCTTGATTCAGATTTCCTATACCTCAAATTTGCAAGCCATGTCAATTCCCATCAATCATCCAACATCAATTGAGGAACAAGTGCCAAACTACTCTCTCTCAAGACATATGTAAAGAAACAAGCAAATAAGGAATTCAATCATTTCTTGAGTGGTCAACACCAATGGCTAAGACGCAACATCATCAGAATCCTACAAAACTGCTTCAGCATTAGTACAGTTCGTATCTTTCTTTACCCATTCATCTTGATGCTCTAGGCAATCTTTTCTCAAAGTGCCTTTATGACATTGTAACGCTTAATTTTATTGACTAAGATTTAGAGCAAGCTCCACTATTTTGAGCCCCATTCATGTCTCCCACAACTAGGCCTTCTACCTGATTTTCTACATCTCCAAATACTTTCTTGCTGAACTCCTAACAGTTCCAAGGATGCTACATTACAAACACAGCCTTAACCCAAGTTAATGGGGTCTGCTACTTTGATTCAAAGAAAACAAAGTCACATATTCTATATTAAAAAAATTAACTTGGAACCAATAAACCTGGAGCTACTCTGAACAGGCAGTTCAAACTAGTCAAAGTTAGGGGTAGGGTTCGATGGCAGTTAGGGTCTGATGGTAGGGTATTCAATCTGGTGTAGGAAAATCAATTGGTGAAGGTCTGATAAAGTATTGATGGTGTAAAGTGATCTGATTTGTTTACCAGAAAAAAAGGTGATCTGATTTGAAGTTGCAGCAATAAAGGCTAGGCTTTTGGGTTTTGAAAAGACAGATAGTGGAAATTCAAAGGTATGGCCGCGTAGAATTCGACCAAAATCAAACCGTTTTGTTAGGATAGTATGGGGAGCAAGCGGTCAAATTTAAATATGATCCTGACTGTTGGATTAGTCTACGTGAAATTTAGGGTATGATAGACATGCAAGGATGGGTTTGATAGGGTTCTAATGAGCAGAATGGACTTGATCTTTGGATCTAAACCTCTAATATGGTAAGGGGTAATTGATCCACGTTTGGGGTTTCATGGTTGGTTGGATAGATCTGGACAGGATTCATAGTGCAGGGAAATTGAAAACAATAGGGTTGAAAATTCAGGTTTGGAGGTGTAGAGGATTAGAACATCTAGGGATGGGGTTGCTGTAACACAACTGCAGTTGCAGAAGCACCTTGCAGTAGCTTGTCTAGTGGCATTACAATATCTGCATCCAATTATAGTCGTACAGATTCAGATATTATCCTATTAGCTTTAGGATGGATTCAGGTGGCCAAGGATAGTTTTTGGGTCCTTAAAACTTAAAAAAGGTTCTCCTAAATGGATATGCACATGAAGCAAATACGAATTTTCAACTATCTGTCAACATCTTTACCATTGTAATCAAGAGGTTAGGGTTGAGAATTGAGAATTCTCTTTTTTCTACTCTTCTTAGTCTTTGTTCTTTGATTTTGCTTAACTTCTTACTATTGATTTTATTTTGCATTCTTTTAATAGAAAATTTAAAAAATAATAATAATAATAATCACATCATCCTTATAAATTTATAAAAATAAGAAAACATATCCAACAAGGTAACTTATTTTAACAGTCAGATAGGGTATTACCATATCAGCACCTGACTGGTTTTCAAACAGATTCAGAATCTCTTAAATGGATACAAATGCATATCGTGATGCAAATTTCGGCTATCCATTTACATCCCTATATATATAAGTCATATTATTATGTCATGCAACAGCATTTTGATTTGTTTCCTCAATGATTAGCTAATATGGAACTCATGTCATTCCTAACTTTTTTTACTGTAATTGATCATCAGTCCAATGTCTATGAGCACAAGCCCCAATTAGGTCTTGGTACTACTAGCTAAGAGAAAACTGGTCTCTGTAACGAACTTGTCTCCATTAGTTTGGGCAGGCCTGGTGTTGGGGCAGGTGGGCGGGTGTGGACGGGTGGATGTGTTTTCATGGGTAAAATCATTACTAGTTACTATTAGTTTGTATGCAACTTATCTTGGTCTCCAACCAACAAGAATTTATATATCAAAAGCATGGAGAAAATTTCTGTCGAAACCTAAGTTTCGGCCCAGCAAAAAATCGAAATTTTCAGGTTTCGACCGAAATTTCGGTGGGAACCTAGTATTTTTTTTTAGGGAGATTTCCACCCTAGGTTTTGGGCCTTATATGACCTCCATTTCATCTGACTTCTTGCCTTCTCCCTATTTGAAGCATAATAAACACAACGGAACCAGAATTTTGCCCCAAAAAGACTAGTCAAAAGTTATCATTTAAGTATACTAATAAATGATTGGTTCCAACAAGTACAAATTGTATTGCATACATGCATAAAATTATTAGCATACATGAATTGTTTGATAGAATGGTTATATATACAACAAGTCAACAAAGCAATGACCAACTAGATCAAGTGATGGTGTCTCACATGTATTAAGTTCAAGCCCATAGTATACATACGTATTTTGAAATTTAGAAAATAGTTTTTAAGATAAAAAAATAAAAAATAAAAATAGTTGCAACAGTCAAAATATAAGTTTAACAACACAATCATAGATTGATAGTCCTAAACTAAACCTAAATTAATTTCAAAACAATGCAAGATCATTTAAGGCTTGAAGAAAACAAATATGAACAAATTTAAGTTTGGAACTGCTGAGTATGGCTTATGCTTCACATTCAGTTGCCGATGAGTTTCCTTTGTAGTTTGGGCTTAGGTCAATGAATAGTTGTTGTGGCTTAAAAGGTGTTTGAAAAAAAAAAAAAAAAAAAAAAGAGAGCAAAAGAGGTGTTTGAAGGCAAAGTAGTAGTGAAAATGGGATAGAAATTAACAAAAACCAAGGAAAAACAAGTTTTAGTGTCGAAACCTGCGAAATTTCAATCGGAACTTGCGAAATGGGCAAAATTTCCTAAATTTTGGTCGAAACTTTGAACTTTAGGGAAATTCTTGGAGTTTCATTTCGTTCAAAATTTTGTGGATGTTTCAATCGAAATTTCGACCGAAAATTCTTCCATGATCATAAGTTCATAAAGCACCTTTTATCTATTAAATTATGTTATTATGTTTCCTATCACTGAAACTGAGGATGATGATTTTTCAAACGCCCCACAAATAAAGACCACGTAAGGCATTTCATATGAGTAGAAGACGCCTACAATCCAATGATACTGATGAGAGGATGACTCTAAGATTCTAAAAGGTTGTACCAGTGCACAAGGCTCCTGCATTTATCAGCAGTATGAAAAGCGTCAGTCTACTTGGAAGTTGAAACAGAAAAAGATACAAGACCCTTGAAACCCTCTAGCAACTAGAGGCTAGAGCATAATCATCAAATACTTACCAATGTCAAATGAACTCTGGAACAGGATCTAAATTGCCCCTCTAATAGTCTTATTTTCTCAATTCCATGAACCTCAAAAAGGAAAGGGAATGATTGCATAAGGTAATTCCAATGAAGTTTCTGATATTAATTGTCAATTACCTTTTACATCACTAAATCTACTAGAATGCAAGCATATGTATAGTTTTAGACAACATACAGAGTACTGCAACCCCCCCCCCCCAAACCACAAGAAAAAAAAAAAAAACCATGGCAAAACAAATAAATAAATAAATAGACAAATAAAAAGCCAATGACCGAATAAGAAATGGAAAGGCCTAGTACTTGCATCGATTAAAGACGTTACGAAACAGGAGATCATGCAAAGTATAAGCAGCATGATTTTTTCCATTCATCTCCAAAAGTAAAATAAATACTCTCAGAGATAGTCCACTGATTAAATTCAAATCGAAACAATGGAAATAAAATTAATTACCTCATCAGCTGCTCCTGTACCAGGGTAGAACCTTCCTGCCTCATGCCTATGCAAGGAAATATACAATACCTAATCCAATGCATTCAATAAGGACTTTGAAATCAATCCAATGTGCAAGGTAGAAGTAGAAAGAAGTTATTAACCATGCACAAAAAGGCTAAAGCCAACAACAAAATGTCAAAGGTGACAAGTTAAACGTATACATATCATAATGACTCATTGTCATTCATAACTTCCAGCAAACGATTTTGCATGGATCCAGAATTTTATATTTTCGACCTAATGTGGGGACATCCCCCAAAAGCAAGGACTGTACTATTACTTGCATGAAGTGAATGGTGAATGAGGATTCACAAGGGTATCCCTAGTAAGCAACACCAATAGTATACAATCATTCATGAAGAGTTAGTAAAGGATACAATTAGGAACATGGTTGTCAAAGTGTCCGCCTAGGTGGCAAGGCGGTTGAAAAACCGCCTTGTTTTGAACCGCTTTGTTAACATGCAGTTTTTTTGCTGCTCTTTCACCTAATTGCTACCACTTTGTCACCTTGTGCACCTTATTGCAGCCTAGACGCCAAAACAGTCACATTTTTTACATTTTGTACATGATACTATTTTTTTCTTAATTTCTTTAAAAATCAAATTTTATTCTACAAAACCATATACGAACTTAATAGTTAGTCATTTTGGAATTGGGAATCAATGAATCATTAAATGGATAAGGCACTTATTTGGTATCACACTATCATAGAGGTAAGTACTACTTTCATTTTCATACTTATAATTTGATATAGTTTATAGTCATATGTTATGATGCTTGATGAGATGAACTTATGTTTGTGTTCTTTTTTTAATAATCTTTCATAATTATGATTCTTGAATGCTTTTTTTTTAAATGAATGTGATTCTTGAATGTTTATTTAGCTTATAACAGAAATTTATCAGCTTGACCCAACCGCTTCGGTCGCCTTGTTGCCACCTAAGCGCCGCTTTGTCGCCTAATCACTTAAACAGAGCCCCTACTGTTTTGGCCGCCTTGACAACCTTGGTTAGGAAAGAGGAATGAGGAGAGGACTTCCAGTATTAAAATTTGCTATTGCTTATGATTTATCAATAGTAAACATGCTTCAAAAAGAGAGTCAATAACCCCAAAATTAAGGAAGACGTAGCAAAGAGGTTTCTTTTCTGACTAGAAGGGCTGATAAGTTACAACAATAAAGAATTCAAACTTATACCTGGGAATAACTTAAGAATTAAACATATAGTAAGAGTAATGGCTATGTGTTTTCAAATGCTGACTTAAAACAAATTTGAGATCCCAAAGATAAAGATGATGGAACTAAACGGACATAACTTTTGGACTTCAATGGAGACACTAATATGATGTGGAACAGATTACATAAATTTAACAAAACCAAAGCCAAGAACTGACCATCATCAACAGAACCTTGGTGAAGAATGAAGTTCAAGCAGTCATTAAGGCTAAAAAAAGTAATTTTAGAATTTTGCAGAGCACTAAGAATAAATAAAATACAGAAAGGTTTACTTGATAAGAAACTGAGGATATAATCAGGAAAGCAATTGAAAAATATGAGGAACTCAGACAATTTAAGCCCAAAAGAGGTAGAAAAACATATATTTTATAAATTAACTAAAATGGGAAAAAGATGAGTAGAGATTTCAACCATACTCGATGACTTAAAAGTGAAGATGATGGTTTATTGATAATTCACAAGGAAATCAAACATGGGAAAAATTATTTACAACTTACTGATGCAATTGGATTAGAATGATATAGGTTGGGCCTAGATTTTTTGGATTTCTTTTTAATGGGAATAAATAATAAAATCCTAAGGAAAGAAAAAAAGTTGGCACAAAGGATGGGTGTGCTTACTATAGATGGTTTCAGCAGTAGCAGTTATCTTCTCGGCATTCTGATACCTAGCATTTATAATGGGCATATAACTGATACACCCGAGGTGCATCCTTCTCAGTAGCCTAATCCTAGGAAAGGCCCTACAATGCTCAAATGCCCACACCAGATAAGCACCCAAATGTCTCAAAACGTTCTGTACGCAGCTCATGTACCGCTTAAATGGGCAAACAGCGCCAGATCTCTGTGGAGCAAAAGGACTCATTAGTTTAGGGGTTTCTTCACAGCTTTGCCTACTTATTATGGACTTATGGTAGCTAGGTTGGCATGATAAAGATTAATATTCTCTTTCAAATCAATTTGGTATCATGAAACAACTCATGATTGAAATGCATGCACCATGAAATAGCATTAGTACTTGACGCTTTGGAAGCATGAGGTATGATCAGGGACCATCAACAATAGAACAGGAACAAGAATATGTCACCTGTCTCTTGTGGGCATGGTTTGAGAACTCTCTCTCCAAACCATCTTGCTAGGCCAAAAGACTCAGATCTTGAGTTGGGATAAATTTTCTCTCCCAGCTCGATGGCCCAGGTTGGTGACTTATAAGTGGTCTTCTGGCACTGGGACTTGTTGTTCAGCCTATTTTGGGCATTCTAAACATAATGATCTCCTTGGATTCATAACAACTCTATACATGAGTTCCATTTCAACCCCATGTATGAAACTGTTGCGCTAAAGAAATGAAGATGCACACATATAAAACCTGTTCTACACATCATATACTTAATATTTATGAATACATTAATACACTATACATCACACATGTTCACCATTAATGTTTAAATTACAAAGTTCACAAGACAGGCATAAAATTACAACAATAAAATTCTGAGATCTCGCTGAGATGTCCAAGATATTAGCGACATCCAGCTGAGATTTGACCGAGATATTCTTGAGATATACAAGGTAAGACTGAGATCTCAGTGAGACTTGCTAATTTTTGTCTCACTTGCCTGAAAAAGCAAGATACCTTGCGAAATTCCGTGAGTTCTCAAACTATGCTTATGGGTGGAGGATGAGAATCCCTATCAAGGTTTGAGAACGCAGTTTCAGATCACAACTCCATAAACCAAAACCACTAATTTGGACTCAGATCTCAGCAAGTTGGTACAACTTTTTTTCTTTATTCATATTGAACTCATTTAATGGTTTTGGTGGGTTTATTACCTAGACTGGTCAGGAACTTGGTACACAACCTACTTTGAGCCATTTAAACACAATGGCATTATAGTGCGTCAAACAGGAGTCATCCAGATATAAGGCTACCAAAATAGAATGTTGACTGTGCCAGATTGATAAGGCTACACCATACTAAAAGGTCAAGTCATCCTATGCTTTAATTTGTAGCCTACGCCATACTAAAAGGTCAAGTCATTCTATGCTTTAATTTTACTCCAAATATGACACCCTCGATCAACTATTATTTGTCTTTTTACTATTTTCTTTTTCCTTTTTTTATCTGAACTGCTCATTCTTTTCTGTTTATTCCTTTGCTTTAACTTCTGTTTACAAGTTTACCCCCTGGTTTACTCATTACATCTTCTTGTGTTTTTACAATCCAGTTATTACAATTCTACTATCCACATATAGAGTTTCATTTATTTACAATTCAAACATCCATCTCCGAGTCCCACTTATTTACATTTTTGCTATTGTTACCATAAGCCTACTACATGGAAATTGTCAGCATGATTTATTCCTTTCAGTTAATGATTGAATTCACATGCAAATCAAAGTTTCTAAACTGATGATGGGTCTCCCAAAGCTTTCCAATATTAACAACTTCTTCTAAGATACAATGTCAAGTATGATACAACCGTTAGGACATATACAACAACAACAACAATAAGCCTTGTCCCAACTAAATGGGGTCGGCTACATGGATTCTTGCCCTCCAATCAGTTCTGTTCGAGGCCATGCTAGATACAAGGCCTAAGCTATACATATCCTTTCTCACCACTTCTCCTAAGGTTATCTTAGGTCTACCCCTAGCTCTTCTAGTTCCTTCAATATGGATTATATCACTTCTCCGTACAAGAGCATTTATAGGTCTCCGTTGAACATGGCCGTGCCACCTCAAACAACTTTCTCTAAGTTTATCACTTATGGGAGCAACTCCCAGACCAACTCTAATATGATCGTTTCTTATCTTAGCCATCCTAGTTTTGCCACTCATCCATCTTAGCATCCTCATTTCTACTACATTGAGTTTATCTATATGATTCTTTTTAATAGCCCAACACTCTGTACCGTACATCATAGTTGGTCGAACAACGGTCCTATAAAATTTTCCTTTAAGCTTTAATGGAATACGCCGATCACATAAGACCCCAGACGCACCTCTCCACTTCATCCACCCTATTTTAATTCTTTGGGAAACCTCATCTTCTAAATCACCTCTTTTACTTATGATTGAACCTAGGTACCTAAAACCATCACTCTGAGGAATCTCTTTATCGTCAAGTATCACCACCTCATCATCTGCCCGATCATGACTAAAGTTACAAACTAAATATTCTGTCTTCGATCTACTAAGTTTAAAGCCTTTTGATTTCAAAGCTAATCTCCATGATTCTAATTTGGTATTAATCCCCACTTGGGTCTCATCAATCAACACAATATCATCCGCAAAAAGCATGCACCAGGGACCTCATCTTGAATGTCTTTGGTTAATTCATCCATTACCAGTGCAAATAGATATGGGCTTAAAGTTGACCCTTGATGTAGCCTAACAGTTATCGGGAATTCATTACTTTGTCCCCCCACTGTTCTAACACTAGTCACCGTTAGGACATATCAGATATTGAAATCGAAGGCAAAGATCGAATTGATATACACGGTCCAATGAAAGTTGTAACTGAAGAATTGGTCAGGTGTCTGATTTCAGTTGTGAAACCCCATTATCAGATCCCCATTGAAGAGACAGCATTTGTTAACAACCATCAGTCAATTGACCATGAAATGCATTGAATCATCGCCCCCATCAAAGTTGATATTAATTGATCCCAATTGCATGATAATACTCTAATTTTACAAGAATCATGCAGGAGATTTTCTCAACATCAGGAGAGTTGATGCAAATATGCTGCCTTGGATTGACCAAAACCCAATTAGGTTTCCAAACCAAGATACACCTAGTCCAATTTAAGTCATGGGTCCAGTTGAATATTGAGAATTTAATTTACTTTAGTAATAATTAAAGTAAATAATATGTTAATATTTCAATTTTAGAAAGTGGGATACATTTGCAAGAGTTACAACTGGTTGGGAATTTAAGGAGATTATTTCCTTGTTAAAGTTTGTTTATTAGCTTACTAGGTTTCCTTTATTAGTTGGATTTTCTTCAAAAAGCTTGTATTAGGATTAAGTTCATATTGAACAGAATGAGCTGAGTTTATGGTTTCACCGTGTAAGAGCCTGTGTGGCTGTGTGCATGTGCACTTCTCCAAAGGAATTGGAAGAAGGGTCAACTTTTTATACTAGATTTTGACCAAAATTTTTGTCATTCCAACTCACTTCACAAAGAGTAAAAAAAATTGACTTCTCATGGCTAACTTAAAGCTTCTGCTCCATCTCGCTCAACAGTTCAGATTTTCTCACAAAAACCTCCAATATGTGGGAAAGTCCTTCACTCTACTACTCAACTAAAACTTGCTTGTCAACTATGGAGCATCCAATTTAACATTTCGGATGGATATAAAGCATCGTTTGGCCAAATTCCTCAAAATCCATCTACAGTGCTGTTGTCATGGACTTTGAGAGATTCTTCAAGCAGTTGATGAAATACATAGAAAACAAAAGCAATAATGATGCAAAATAAAAAGGGAAATCACAAACAATCAATCACGCAGTGAACACAAGTATTTATGTGGTTCCAAAGATCGTCAACTTCCACAGTAAGATGAGACGTGTTTCTCAAATTATGAAGAATAGGTAACAGCCACCATGGTAGAAGATCTCGGCAAAATCAATCTTAATTATTTAGTTGATCTTGAGACCAGATTATAGTCGACATCAAAAAACTACAATATCTTGGCCAGGATTTCAATATCTTGCAGAAATCCCACCACATATCTCTGTCTCGATCAACTTGAGTGCGAAGAACCTTGCTGAGATGCCAACCCACAGTAAAAATCTTGCTCAGTCTTGACTCCACTGGTGTGCTGTGAAGGGGAAACCCATACAAATTGGATCTTTTATGATTGTAGTAGGCAAATCTCACCTTGAAGGCTTGAATTATGATTTAAACATCTCTCTAGGGTGCTGCATTACATCTCAAATTCTCAACAACACTGAAAATAAAAATTACTACTCAAAAACCAAAATCTTTCACAGAAACAGACCTGACCTTGTTCTTGACCATGAAACTATTACGTGAAACAATGTCCATTGATCTATGGATTGACAAAGGCAGAAGGATTTTTTTGACAGAGTCATTTCAATACTAGCTACTCTCAAATGAACAGGATTTGTTACTTGTTAGTTGGTCACACTTAGAAGCTGATCTTAAAAATGAATATGATGTCCATTGTCTATATAGTTTCTTAATTCCTCATTCTTATTTAAGTTGTTTTACACCAGATTCTAAGACAAAGTACAATTTGTGGTTGAATGTGTAAAAACTAATGTTCTCATTGTGTTTAGGAAGCCTAAAATAGGGTCATGTCAAGTTTCAAGATCAATCTTGGCCATATGGCCACAGAAACCCACTACCAAGAGAAAACAATCCTAAAGTCATCACAGGGACATTGCATCAAAACTCCCCTGAAACCAAGTTCTAAAACCTTGACATCCATTCATCCTCACACACCTCTATAAGATTGCATTTAAATAAATAAATAAACAAATAAATTGAGAAGAAAAAAAAACTAGCTCTAAAGTTATAATTCCACAAAAAGAATAGATTGAAATGCCCAGACAAACCCACCAACAACATAGACTACCAAGCAAGGTGAACTAATAACCCTTTGGAATCAACCGTTGCCGACAGAGGGTGCAGCCTTCCTGTTCTCTATTTCTCAAGGTTGAGGTGGAGCAGATTGATGAACAAACGATGAACCAAAAGTGGATCTTCCACTCCACGAAAATCTTTAAATCACTTCTTCATAGTTCTCAAAAAACTTTAGATTTTAAGAAAGTGCCTACAGCTATGCACTTCTGGCTGGCTCAAATGCAACCATCTGGATGGAATTTGCTTCAGCAGAAGCTATCTCATGTATTGCAAAGGCCCTGCTCATGAGACATGATCCCTATTTACCGTAGTGCATCTCCATCTCTAGGTGTTGGTAGTGAGTGAGTGAGTGAAGGACTCTCCTTTTAGAGGACTGAAGAAACGAAAACTACAGGGTGATTGGAGACCAGGGCTGTAGTCAAACCATAGGGAGTGACGTCTATAGACGTCTGGCTTCCATTTTCTTCTCAGAATTTGAATATATCCTTATCTCTTCAACCAGTCTTGAGAGAAGCACCTGTGCATTGAGGGACATTGAGCCCTAAGATTTCCCTAACCACTAAAGTAAGCAATGCGCTGAAAGACAATATGCCACCAGTGACGGCCATATTTATAGGATTCAAAGCAAGGATCAAGATCTCATTTTTAAGGCTGATATCACCCGGATAGAAACTGAGATATGGCCGAGACGGGTCTTTTAGGGTAAAACTCTACACGTGATGAACTGGTCAAAACTGGTTGAGACCATTGAAACTAGTCAAAATTACTGAAACTTGTCTAAACATGCCAAGACTTGCAGAAATTTCTGAATTGGGCCGACTACATTAGTTAAAATTGGTAAAATTTTGGCATTTAGTGGTCAAAACTACCAAAATTCTTGAAATATTGGTCGAAACTACCAAATTTTCCAAAATAAACTTGAGACTTCATAATTTCTCCTCTGTTACGATTTCTTCTCTGTTAATTTCTCAGGTATCATAGGGTCCTCTTTTGAGATCTTCCTATTTTATCAATCCTGGTTAATTGGCCTTCATTACACACACACTTGACTGACCCCATTCGGATGGCAAAAGGTCAAGCTGAGTGCATCATTCAAAACATTCACAAATTTAACAGCCTATTATTTTTTTACTAATACCCAAGAACCTAGGTGAGGCCTGATTATTCGATATGAGGGTTATACCAAGGATATGATGGTGCAGCTCATATGTGAAAATTTGCTCATTAATCTTATTAAATATAATCTAGAGTATTGCAAACTCAAGCCATTTCTACCACATGTTAAGAGACATTTGAATGGTGAAATGCAGCACTGGTGTTTAACCTTGCTAATGCTTCCACAAAATCTAGCCAAATACAATTCCCACTTTTATCAGCTTCATTAAAACAAATCCTACAAATGTTGAGTTTAGATATGCTTATGTTGTAGCTTACTGAATTGTTTGTGTAAAATATCTCTTGTGTCCCGTTTCCATGATGAACATCCTGCAAACAACATGGAATAAATTAATACTGTATACTTCAAACTGGAAGAACTGCATGCATACCAAAGCATTCTCAAATCTAGATAGATGAAACAGGCAAGCAAATGAGACCATTGCTCAAGACATTTGTCCAATTTATAAATGATATGAGGACAGGTCGGTGCCCAGATGATGCGTGAATGGGTGCACCACAAAATGAAACAAGGATGAGTTTACATTACCCAATCAACAATGAGGACTTTCTTGGCACCCGAACTTTGAGCAGCCAATGCAGCAACTGCAGCATTATTATGAAGACAGAACCCCATGGCTTGTCTGACACCCGCATGATGACCAGGTGGTCTAACCTAAACCATGAGAACAGTTTAAAGCTAAGGGTCAGTGTTGATGTACAACCATTCCTCATTACCATCAAAACCTGAATGATAGGCTCAAAATATAGAAGTTCGTCATACCAAAGCAAAACCATTCTTGGCATTTCCAGTCATAATCGCAGAAGCAATATCCGCACACAACCCTGCTGCAAGCCTTGCAGCAGATGCTGAGTGTTCATTAGCATATGTGTCTGCAGTGAAATAGCTGCAAATTGCAGTCAACAAAACCAATGTCAAACTCTAATGGTCCATCCACAAACCAAAAAAAAAATTAGTTGCATAAAAGCACCAGATAACATAACCAAGATTTAAAGTATTGGTATCAGGTATCATAACAGTTCAGTATTTTAAGAGACGTGTCATATCATATCAGATCAGGTCAGAGATACAAATCAACTGGTGCAGAATTGCACAGTTTTTGCCAAAAATACATATAAGAATGAATAAAATTTAACTTAGCAACGGAAAAGGCAATATACAGCCACTTGATCATGCATAAACACTAAAACTAGGGAAACAATATAACAATGAACGTCATATATCTGAGTAGATGTAGTGCACATATTTTTCCAACAAGGGTTGGAGCTGTTTTTTTTAGGAATACACATATATACACATAGACAGCCAAGTCACAGTCACTAATTCATGCTTTTGGAGGAAAAGGCATGGATTTGAGATTCCAACTCAAATCATTGCAAATAGTCAACGTTAATGCATCTATATGCTTAGTTTTACCCAAATTCACAGATTTATAGCAACTCCCCCCCCCAACCCCAACAAAAAAAAAAAACCTTGAACTGAAAACAAGATTTCAAGGTAAAATAAAAACGACAAGTTTACAAAGAGTACATAGCTTTTCTTTTGTTTCCATTTTAATCTTCAATTGTCACCTTGTTGATGATGCAAATGTTGAAGATTCTTCACTAATGACCATTTTCAAATCCAGGATGGAAGCTCCAACAAGATGTGTGGAAAAACCAAGCCAGAGGAGGAGATCTGAAGTTTCTCCTAGGCTGTGCAATCTGTTTTATGACTTTTATCCATGAAAAGGCTTGCTGGTTCATGTCCTGGGTCAAAGGGGTTTAACTTAAATGTATCAAGAAATATCAGTACAAGTTGTATCTTATCAAGCCATACCAGCCAATACATCATGATATGTATTGAGGATCTCATATCAGATAAATCAGCAACATGTATAGACTGTAGAACGTATCTAACAATACCGATGATCCATATTAGAACAATAAAAAAGCTGCTTATCATTGTTGTATCATCTGTATCATATCGAACCATATTGGCCAATACATTTTGATAGTTTGCTACACTTATGTTTTCAAAAAAGATAGAGAGACGTCTCTTGGCCAATTCTCACACTATTGCCTCTTAACTCGTCAACATATCATCTAATCCCAAGTACCACTACAAATACATGTTTGGGATGAGGCAAGAGTTGATAAGTGACGTCCAAACTATAATGGAGAGAATGGAACCGGATCCATCCAAACAGGTAATCATCAATTCAGAGATGAGATTGTGATTTGTTAGAGCACTAGTGTCAGTAGGTAGTGACTTAGGATAATTTTGTCATTTTATAACTTGGGGGTAAGGTAATTCATCATATTCTATGTTTTAGTTGGTTACTTATGTATGACACTATGACCTTAATTGAACACCACACGGTTGGTGCAACTGAATACAACAACAACAACAACAACAATAACAATAAGCCTTGTCCCAACTAAATGGGGTCGGCTACATGGATTCTTGCCCTCCAATCAGTTCTGTTCGAGGCCATGCTAGATACAAGGCCTAAGCTATACATATCCTTTCTCACCACTTCTCCTAAGGTTATCTTAGGTCTACCTCTAGCTCTTCTAGTTCCTTCAATATGGATTATATCACTTCTCCGTACAGGAGCATTTATAGGTCTCCGTTGAACGTGGTTGTGCCACCTCAAACAACTTTCTCTAAGTTTATCACTTATGGGAGCAACTCCCAGACCAACTCTAATATGATCGTTTCTTATCTTATCCATCCTAGTTTTGCCACTCATCCATCTTAGCATCCTCATTTCTGCTACACTGAGTTTATCTATATGATTCTTTTAACAGCCCAACACTCTGCACCGCACATCATAGCTGGTCGAACAACGGTCCTATAAAATTTTCCTTTAAGCTTTAATGGAATACGCCGATCACATAAGACCCCGAACGCACCTCTCCACTTCATCCACCCTATTTTAATTCTTTGGGAAACCTCATCTTCTAAATCACCTCTTTTACTTATGATTGAACCTAGGTACCTAAAACAATCACTCTGAGGAATCTCTTTATCGTCAAGTATCACCACCTCATCATCTGCCCAATCATGACTAAAGTTACAACCTAAATATTCTGTCTTCGATCTACTAAGTTAACAAACTCACCCAACTTGACTGTGATTGCATGTAAAGTGCTCTCACAGACATATTCTGGCACTAAGTGTGAGCGGAACTAGAGCACTTTCAACCTCATCCACTCAAAGAGCCATAATTGGGTGTGAAGCATTTAGAGGACCTTGTCTACATGCATTATAATATAACACTCAGGGAGGATCATATAAGACAAGGAATGGACGACAATAATAACATGATTGAGTTGTCTGACATCTTTTAATGTAGAGGATGATGATGAGTACCCCTTATATGAGTGGGTCAGGGATAGAGGAGAGTCGTTGCTAAATGAGTAAGGAGGTCGTCCTAGTAGACATATTGCACAGTAGATGGGGGCTAATGCAGATGACTTCTTAGCCCAAGAGGGGAGAGTGCATACACAATCTGCCCATTCATTCATGCCACACCCTAGTGCATCCATGAACAGTGAAGATAACCTAGAGTTTTCCAACACTAAGAATGAGGCCACTGGACCAGCCCAAGATGATGATGAGGATGAGGATGACGATGGTCATGGTGGTGTTTGAGAACCAGTTGCACCTCAGCCCAGCAACAACCGCAGAGCAAGTTTTCAGTCGCTCGTGCAACGTGGTGCTCCATCTAGACCCAGCAGCAGTTGCACTACGAGTTCTCGGGCGCAATGGAGGTACCAATAGCACCAGAGGCACCTGCACCACAGGGGAAAGCATCTTCATCCAATTCAACATGTGCCACAGGAATCACCAGCACGTACATATAACTGTCGCAGCGGCAGTAGTCATAGAAGTAGACCTCCTAAAGATAGTTCTCAGATGGACATGGCTAGCTTGGCAAACTCCATGGGATCCATGAGCTTGGATGAGTCTACTAGAGGATCTAGATATTATAGTGGCATGGAGAGTGTCAAGTCTGCACCATACGGAGCTAATTATGGGTCTGGCTACGGATATGATCCATATGGATATGGGAGAGCATCATCAACATATCGTGGAGTTGGGGATCGACAAATTCTTCTGATGATGGCAGTAGTATGCAATCAACATATGGGTAAGGATTGTATCATGATGGAGTGGTAGCGTACATCACTGCAAACTCCATCTTTGGAGTTCCACTAGGCATTAATATCTAGTGGTCCAATTAAATCATGGTAGGGTACTTACAGCCAACTAGACCAGTTTCAGAGGCAATTGTCATTCTTACATCAGTCCCAGAATTGTTGGAAGATGCAGATTTTGAATCCATCCATCACGCCAGGGCCTCATTTGGCAATCGATGACTGCTCTTTTCAGCTCTTGCGAACAACCTAATAGGGGGCATCAATCAATGCGTATGTTCTGAGAATCCCTCTTATGGAGTATCTTCCCTTCTGACACATTTCCTAGGATGGGATATCTACATTAAGTGGATGATTCCACCCATAGCAACGCAGTGTCTTAATTCATGGATAGCTTCATGAACAACATGTTATGGCCAACTTTCATCCAATACTCGGAGTACTAGTACAAATAGGGGATGGATTCACCAGCACCAAGCAAGCACTCAACATGGAACTAAAGTCTAGGACATTGTAGTTGCTAGTTGGCCACTGTATTTTGTTGCCTTCTTGTAAATGTAATCATTCTATCAAACAATACATGTAATGTTGATGATTATATGCCTGTATGTAATACAGTTTGTGCTTCTCGGAACCAGTCATGTGTTAGTATACTTTAATGACAACTTTTCAGTGATTTTTAGGCAAACTACTAGTCCCGTTGTGCTTATTATGCTCTAGATACGTACGAGCAGAAAATCAAATGAAATGGAGGCCATATAAGGTCAAAGTATTGCTTGAAAAGTACCAGGTTTCGACCGAAAACCTTAGTTTCTAGCAAGGTTTCAAACCGAGATTGCTATCCTTGTTTGATACACTTACGCATAGTTATCAAGGCATCCCTTAAGTGACACTTCAGCATCCAGGCAGTCCTTGTCTAGTCAAAGCGACCATCGCTTTTTTTGAAGTCAATAAAGCGGTGGCTTTGTCGCTTCATCATCAGAGCGAGCGCTTTGATTGCCTAGCCACCGCTTTATTGGCTTTTATTTTTAAAATTTAATCTTTTTATAAAGAAAGATACTAAATCAGTGGTATGAATTATATGATTCTAATCTAAAGGTCTTTATTTGTTCTATTTCACATCAAATATAGAATCATTATACATAGAACATATCAATGGAAACTTGGGTTTAAAAACAAAATACAAAACATAAATTGAAGAAAGAATCAAAAGAAATTGAGACAGCTCCCTAACCTAACAGACAAAACTCCTCTTGTTCTCTCTCAAAGTCTTCTTCCTCACACCTGATGGAACTCCTCTCTACAACCAGCGATCGTCTCTCTCCAGATCGGCGCTAAGTGGTTTTCTTTCTTTTCTTTTTCTTTTTTCTCTTTTTCCTCTGCTAAGTTTATGTTCATTTTCTAGTTGTCGAACTTGCAGTGGTGAGTTGACTGAGTTCTCTACTTCTCTAGCTATCTCCGGTGACATACTTCTACCAATCGAAACCAAAGGTGGGTTTTCACTTCCCAGGCAATGCTTAATATTTCTTCCTCCATTCCTTCACTTCCCAGCATCTCTCACTTCCAGTCAAAGGTAAGTGAAGTCACCCCCCTCTTTCTCTGAAGCGGTTTTAATCTAGTCAGCGGAAGTTGCAGGTTTCTTCGGCACTGTCTTCTTCTCAGGCAACATCAGTTCTCTCTTTCTCCCCCCCCCCCCACCCCCGTTCTCTAATCTGAGTCTAAATTCTTAATCTTAAATAGTTAAGTAGTGTAAGTAGTAGATTTTGTGCTTAGTTCTTCAGGTTTTGCCAATCGTGCTTTGATGTTAGAACTTAGAACAGAATGGTTTCTGTTCAAGTGTAGTATATAGACATTTTGAGCAGTTTTAATTCTGCAGCATCTTAAGTCTATGCCTTTATAGTTTTTCAGGTTTCATATTGTAGTATTGTCATTCGATTTTGCATTCAATATGAGATACACTGCTGTATGGTACATGCGCTCTCTCTTTCTCCTTTTGAGTGTGTTATCGATTTTTATTCTGAATCAGGAGGCACTTGTTCATGTTGGCTAGATTGGGAAAGATACAGTATTGCAGTGTGCAGATATGAAGTTTGATTTGTGACTTTGATGTTGTCATGTTTGAAGTTAATGACTACGTTCATTTTCCAATCTTATATACTGATTATATGAATGAACTTTTCATTAAGTTTGCAAAATGTTTCACACTTAAATACTAGGAATTTTATGTAACTTTCGATATTTGAAACAAATATCAAAAAATTAACACTAGAACGCTTTGACCGCTTAGTTGGTGCTTTATTGGCGCTTTGCCACTTTAGTACCTTGGAAGCCCTCCATCGCCTTGGTTGCTTTGTCTCTTTGACAACCTTGCACTTATGTTTTTGTAAAAGATAAAGAGATATCTCTTGGTATCATATCCATCTCATGTTGTTTGATACACTTATGTTTTCGAAAAAGATTAAGAGACGTCTCTTGGTATCATATAAGGCAAACAAATATGTATCAAACAACATGAGACAGACCTATACTTTTAAACTCTGAATGTAGCTTAATCAGCCCTTTTAAACGAACTGACCTTTCACATTATTAAGCCTAGTTGTCAAGGTGTCTGGGCAATCCAAGGCAATAGCGAGGGGCAAAATATGAGTGGACACCAGCAAGGCAACAAGGCATCACATATGCGACCAAGGAGACACCATGAGCCAAGCGGTACAAAGCGCCTAGATGCCATGGCACTGCAGCGGCGACACTTTGACAACTGGACAGCTAAGATGAAGAGTAGGGCAAAAGAAAGGTCATGCCAAATGCACAAGACTCCAGCATACAGCAAGGGTCTTGGAAAGTCAAATGTACATGGCCTTACCCCCTGTTTCCAGCACTTGAACCAGTGACTAAGTGTTTAGCAAGCGAGCACTTGACCAACATGCCAAGCACAACCTTCTGACCTTCACATTATAGAAATAAGAAAATAACAGGTACGTAAAGAAACAAAATGAAACAGCAGTTGTAATCTCACATTTCCTAATACCCTCCGTCTGGAAAAGGGGGGAATTTCTCTGTCAAGGCATACTAATACCCTCTTTTTTGGTGTATTTGAAAGGATTAACAACAGGCTCTTCCAACCAAGTGCGTGAGTATCTGTTCAAAGATATGCAAGCAGATAAGCATTTAAAATACTCATCTGCCAATACTGGGAGATAATTAGACTTTGGAATGGAAGAGTGGTTGAAGTCTTCACAGGGACTATCGATGAATAAGAGACTACAAGAGCAAAGCTGTTTGCACCAACGACTGGAATAGATATGTTATAAACAAGTTGTTTCTTCAATACAGTGAAAGGAGATTAAGAAAATGTCACGACATGGATAACAGTCTTACGGGAGCAACCATGGCAAACAGGAAAGCATCAAAATATTATAATTAGATTGCAAATCCCAATGAAGAAACCATTGCACAAAGATATAATGACAAAATTCGATTTATAGTCTGATATAATGGACCTATGTCAAATGCAAAAGTACAGTAATTCTTAGGCTGATCAGAACCCAACTGGAGTGTTAAGACACAGAAACAACCTAGAAAGGTAAAGAAAATTCATGGTACCTAGAAAGTATGCGACTTGTAAGATCTACTGCTTCAATGTGCTCCAGAGAATGGACCTGAAAATTCCAAAACTAAGAACCCCAATTCATAAACACTGCACTCATCTGAAGCCTAAGTATTTAACTAGCATTCAGTGCCAAGCTTCATGTTTGTAATGAAAAAGAATGCAGCATTCCCTATCATCAAGCATGAATACCATAGAAATTCATGTGTATAAATCTTTTATTTTTACAGAAATTTGTAAAAATAATGATACTGGGGGGAGGGGGAAATCTTGTTCCAAATAAATACTGTTTATGCCTAGACACTCAACACATCGCAGTATTAGGCATATTTAACGCAGCCAATCATGGCCAAATAAGTGCCTTCTCCATTTTTATGATTCATTGATTCCCAATTCCAAAATGACTAACTATTAAGTTTGTATACAGCTTTGTAGAATAAAATTTGATTTTTTAAAAAATCAAGAAAAAATATTATCATGTACAAAATGTCAAAGAGGTGACCGTTTAATAAGGCACACAAGGCAACAAAGTGATAGCAATTAGGTGAAAAAAGGGCAAAAATTGCATGTTAACAAAGTGGTTCAAAACAAGGAGGTTGAAAAACTGCCTTGCCGCCTAGGTGGATGCATTGACAACCATGGTCTAGAGTTGATAGATGTAATGAGGAGAAAGATCAATACTACATATATATAACAAACTAGATGGAACGGAGAAAAGGGGGGAGGGAGCCAAGGTATTGACAACTCACAGTTTGGTATACAAAAGACCAAGTAATAGAAGTGGAGGTGGACATAACAAGGGTCAAAGACCTAGCAAATGATGTGGTTAATGATAAAAGACTTAAAGATATACTTTCCTCAATCGAAATAGGTCACACACCATAAGTAAGAAGGCTGTGTTGGAAAGAGTTTGTCAATCAAATACAGATGCATTTGTCCCACACAAACAAAAAAAAGTACGGATGCAACACAAGTAGGATTTAATAAAATTGAGTTTGGCATACTCAAGTCAAAACCATTGAGACACCCGAAGGTTCCAACAAGGCAGCATGAAGATCCCCAAAAACAAGTAGAATTGGATGAGAAGTTACAATTATGGGACAAATGGATGGAATAATGCAAGGTTCCAACGTCGTTTTTTCATGTTTCAGGATCGTTTTGAGGGTGTTTTGGGCATTTTATTATTCTCAATGGCATTTTTGTAATTTTGTGTTTTTTCATTTTAGGGTTTCTTGGCACTATAAAATACTATTTTCTGAGTCTTTTGAAGGCAGCTGAATATTGTTATTTCTGAAGAAACTTTTGAGAGACAGAGTTCTCCATTATCAATCCAATCTTCTAATTTGGCCTTGATTCACTGTCGTTTCGGCATCAAAGTTATGAACGTGTTTATGGAGAGAAAAACAAGGATGGGATCTCAGATTTAGACTTTAAGGTAGCTTATAGTTTATCCACTGTGAACACTTCAAAAACAAGGGGGGTGACAAAACAAAAACAAAAACAATCAAACAAAAAAAAAGAGGAACATTAAGCGTTTAGTTACCTGTAAAAGTGGACATAATATCACCCAAACAGATGACTTCCTAAGAAGATCCAACAAGTTGTTTTGTAAAGACTGTAAGGTCAGGGAGCCCACCCACTCAACAAAAGGTTAGATGGCCTAGGGGAGGAGCCTTATTATGCAGAATCATTAGAGAAGGGACCTTAACTTCTTTTGCCCTAAAGCAAGATAGTGGAGCTTAAAAGGAGATGACTTGAATTCATCTATTGATAGATTGATCAAACCAGGTAAGTGGGAGTTGAAGACGACAATAAAATGATGTGGAAGAAGATGACGACTTGAATTAAGAAAGTTACCAAAGAAGTACCAGGGGAATTGAAAACTAAATGTCATGCCCCCAACGGAGGCTTGGTATTGGGATGATGAGGTCAAGCAGCCATAAGGACTAGGATATCTAGTTCTAAGGCATGGTAAAGTACTAAGGAGGCAAAGGATCTAAAAAAGGTAGAAATTTGCCAAATGAAGATAAAAAGGTTGTGGGAAAGGTAAGGTTGAGGAAGTATGATGTGTGTAACAATCTGAAAGACAAAATAAGGGGAAATAACTACCTTTAAGATAAGATAATCAACATAAAGTAGAAGTAGAAATTCTGAATATATAAAGGATGGTGAAACCAGGGAAAGCCAACCAAAATTCCAATAGCAATGTGCCAAGAGCTTAGAAATCTCTTGTTTAGCCCGACTAACAAAGCTATTTAACAAGATTATGAACCAAAGAAAATAACAGAGGATGAAGGAAAAGCATTACAAAACCAAATTACAAAAATAAAGACGACATTCAGAGCTGCAATAACCAAAGAGACACAAAACTAGCAAGTCAAACAAAGAAGTTATGGGAGAGGGTTATTGAAACACACCACAAAAAGAAATGTTTAGCCCGACTAACAAAGCTATTTAACAAGATTATGAACCAAAGAAAATAACAGAGGATGAAGGAAAAGCATTACAAAACCAAATTACAAAAATAAAGACGACATTCAGAGCTGCAATAACCAAAGAGACACAAAACTAGCAAGTCAAACAAAGAAGTTATGGGAGAGGGTTATTGAAACACACCACAAAAAGAAATTATAATTTTGGATACCTGATTTGGCTTCAAGCCAGGAATATCCAAGACAAAAGCTAGATTCTCACTTAGAAGACTAACCAAAGATGTAGATAGGGGAAGAAGGAGATTAATATGATCTTTATTGACCTTTCAAAAAAAAAAGGCCAAAGACAGTCCCCAGAGGGATAATTTGGCATATATGCTGGTTAATGGGGTTACGGATGGTCCTTGAAGTATGATGTGTGTAACAAATCATCCATTTCAGACTAAGGCATTTGGATGCTCCAACACATAGGAGCAATTTGATAGTTTATTAAGAATGAAGGAACCAAAGAGTCAAGGGCAGACCTGAGAAGTGGTGAGGAAAGACTTGCATAGTTTAGGCCTAGTATCAAGTACGACCTCTAACGGAGCTGAATGGAAAACAAGGATCCATGCAGCCCACCCCATTTAGTTGGGAGAGGTCATGTTGTTGGTGTTGTTCCACAAATGAAGCTTAATGAGGGACATGTATCATTGTAGCTTACCCATTTAGTTGGGTAGTGACAGCCCTATTATGTCGTACAGGAAAAAGTCTTTTGCATGAGACACAAGGAAAAGCTTACATGTGTAGACAATGGCCATTTCTCATTCAGATTAAAGATTGATTTTCATACATGAAGTGCACTATGTCTCGTGTCTAAGGCTTCAGTAATCGGTATGCAACATAGAAGACTTAGAACCTGTTTGGTAAGACTCCAGAGTGTCTTTACCATCCTCAGCGTGGTTTGAGCACAGAAATGGAGCAAAAACTGTTTGGTAAAAAGCAGCCCATTTCTTGTGCCCAACGATGAACCCAGTCGAAAATAGCCAAAATCGAACTCAGCCTCAGTTTCGAGGTGCAAGCATTACATTATTTGTTCATCCCAAGACTACTTCTCTATTTTGCAGTCCGTGAAAACCCAACGCCCACTTGTCTCTCTTGCCATTCCTGTTGCTTGTGGAACCAAACTACACATAACCTCCTTTCCTGTTCTTCTTCTGCTTCACCCTGGTTTTAAGAGGAAGCAAAATCCTAGAAATAGCACCTTCATCACATACTCCTTGAATAGTTTTGATGGCAAAAGGAAACCCAAAGCATACAAAGTATCTGCTTACAAGAACTCCTCCCCATAAACAGGTGTTGGCTCCATAAACCCTAAAAGAATAGCAAAAACACATTGCACTTATTTATTTCTGTTTACATATTCCGCACCTGGACTGGGAATGAGGAGGGTTCAGAATTATAAGATTCAAAAACTATTATGACTGCATGAATTACCAAGAAGAGGGATTTGTTGATTGAAGATATCACATCCCACTCTTTTTTAAGCCCCTTTTAGAATCCCATTTTGATTCCCCCAGCATTTTTACTAAGTCTACAATTCATCACCCAGCATTTCAATGCCAGAAGTAGACTCTCTCTCACATCCACTTATTTGAACCTAGAGAGAATTACCAGGGGAAACTAGACAGCATGACCAGGGAGTAGCTTCAGCCAGGAACAGCAGTCGAAAGACAAATACAACATATTGGGGTTTTTTTTTTTACATTTTTGCAATTGAGATGATATCTAGATACCAGACACTTAACCATGGTTAAAGAGCATCCTTTTAGAGAGGAGATGAGAAAAGATGATCTCCTTGAAGAACAATGTTCCTATCATGGAATTGTTACCAAACAGGTGGATTTTTATCACCTCCAGTTCTGACACCCTCATGTTTCATCCAGTTGACCGTTAGATGATGAACACCTGTCTTATTCTAATCCTGTGGTTGAAAATTTTACAATCCTTAACCATTTCATCCCTAAATATCTTCACTCCTCTCCGGGTTCTCTCTGCCTTTTCCCTCTTCTACTCCGGCAACCCCTGCCGACGTACACAGGAAGTGATGTTGTCAATATGAGTTTGTAGGGTAGCGGAGTGAGCAAGGTTCCAGTCGTAGGCAGAGATCTGACCGCCGTGAGCAATCCAGACGGAGCCATCGCCGGCAGAGGCCGTGAAGGAGGAAGGGATGCCGTCGGCTGCAGGGCAGATGGTGGAAACAAGAGAGGCGGAGTCATGGCGTACTTGAGGCGTGATTAAATGCCGTAGTAGATGGCTTCATCGACAAGTTCTTGGTTGGAGAAGGAGCAAGCGGCGGAGGCAGGGAGATGATTGGAGCAGAGAAGAGATAGTCCACAAAGAAGATCTCGGGATCTCAGTCTATGAAGATTGGATAGTCGTCACCACCGTCGTTGTCTCGTGCGGTGAGGGTTGAGAGAAGTGAGTCAATGCCGCCTACTCGAATCGTTGAAAGCGTTGTCTCAAACAATTTGCCATCGACATTGAGCTTAATCTAGTCGTCCTAAAAGTCCTTCCATTATGACTAGAAAGAAAGAGAAATTGAATTGAAGACGTGCAGATCCAGAGACTCCAGATATTTTGTTCTCTGTTAAATAATAGATTTGACTCGATAAAAAAGTTTCAAGATTCAAGAAACATTAGCTTACTGATCTCAGATTGTATGCAACCACCAAAACCTAATTGAATAACTCAAGCATCACCTTTGCAAAATGTTTCCTTTTCATCTTTATTAACAAGGTTTTTCCATTGGCAGGCATGAAACCCCTCAAACCCTTCATCCCTTGCATGTTACAGGGGTTCCTCAAGGGCATCTCCCTGTGTACGTCAGCAACGGTTGCCACTTGCCAGAGTAGAAGAGGGAAAAGGCAGAGAGCGCCCGAAAAGGAGAGAAATTCTTTAGGGATGAAATGGTTAAGGATTGTAAATTTCAACCATAGGATTAGAATAAGACAGGTGTTCATCATCTAACAGTCAACTGGATGAAACATGAGGGTGTCAGAACTGGAGGTGATAAAAATCCAAAACAGGTACTCGATGTTCAAATCTCCCTTGTAGAAACAAACCCACCCGATTTTTAACATGGCCCAAAAATTCCATAAACCCTTCTCTTTTTTTTTTTTTTTTTGGGGGGGGGGGCTGGATATGCAGCCAAAATGAAATTTTAAGAAAAAAAATTCCAGATCAGGATGAATAGCAATATAATAACCACATTCTTAGTTCCAAACCATAAAATTGCAACCAAATAGTGCTGTAAGATGGCTCATAATAAGAAGGAACATCCAAATATGGACACGCAACACTCTTTAATCTTTTTGACTAGCATAATTCCAGGAACCATACATCCTTGCAAGCAGAATACACTAGCATGACTGCATGAAGTTTGACGAAACAGATTAAGCAAACACATGGACACACGTGATGACCCAATTGTCAACATAACTAACATCAGTCAATGGTAATAGCTCTTTCAGTTTCTGAAGTATACAAATTGGTATATAGATCTTTTAGCACTCCCTTCAAGCCACCTATCCTCCGAAAATCACATTTCCTTCCATTACCAACCTGAAACTTAACACCTTGAAGGCTTCAATGAGACAACCACCTGAGAGAATATTCTTTCAAACCCCACTTGAAGAGGATCTCTAGCTTATTTGCATCCTAGACACCTGGGCCCACCCTTTACATAGACACAAGCACACTAACCTCCCCGTCTCAATTCAAAGAAGCTTGATTGGTGCTTGGGACGTTGGCAAAGTTTCAAGAGAGCAAATCAGAGCCCTTGAGATTTGAATCCAAAATAAGATGGATAGTGTCACACTTATTGGAGCTTAAAACATGAAAGGCATGCACTACAGAGGAATTTGGAGTCAACAGTGAGTAGGAAAGATAAATGAGAACACAGAACCTTACAAGATCTCCATATACTGAGACTGCAAAAATAGGAAGAACCAGATGTCTGATCCTCACATGGTAGAAATTTGAAATTTCATACTCACGGCCTCTAGGTTCATGGTTAAATTTCAGGTCATATTCATGGACAGTATGCCTTTCAACATAATTCCATGATCACTCTCTTTTCTTTCTTTTTTTCCTTTTATTTTTTTTTTGGGGGGAGTGGGGGTGGGGGGGGATTTTAAGATACATGATTCAACAATCATGGCACCAGAAAGCTAAAGGGACAATATTCTCCTTCTAAGATACAGCATCACTTATGAAATTAACCTTTTAATATATGCTCCTTCCAACTCACAATGAGGGGAAAGTTACTTAAGAGGAACATGTGAATATGCAGGACTCAACCTCCTATGTAGCATTCATAAAAGAGCAGGTAACTGACCGGCTGGAGCTCCTCACGGGAAATTTCTCTGGCAGGAATTGAGATGCACCTTCCAGGAAATATACCTGCAAGACTCAGAGATATGCAAGTTACCCACCAAATAAGTTGAGGAAGGAAAACAAATAAAGATAACCAATGGCACAGCTTCATCCAGATAATTTTTTCCCACAAAGAAGTTTAAACTGCCAAAAAGGGCATAGAACAACCAGCAGTGGCAAGGCTAGCAGCAATAGCACGAAGGCGATCTGGTCTTTCAGGATGAGGATGGGTCTTCATTTCAACCTGTTCAACCAAAGCAATGACCCTCAGAAATACCTAGCAGTTAATAATGGGGGAAAAAATACAAAAGGATATTCCTCAACCCATCCAACCTCCCAATCTCCCCTTCTAACTTTTTGTGGTTTGGAGAAACCCAGCCCACAGGGGGGGGGGGTTCATAAAATACACGACTGCCAAAGAAATATAGCTTAAGCTAAAGAACTGCCAAATTATGCAATAATATAAAATGTTATAGCTTAAAGAACAGTTGAAAAAAAGGAACCTAAAAGAATGTAGTGAGAATCAAAGCATTAACTCAAAAGCTACAAAGGCAACAAACATACTTCTGAATGAAGCAGCATTCTCTCATCAAAACCGACTACAGTGCAATTGTCATGGTCTGGCTTTTGCGTCACTGAGCCTATCCACAAATTTCCACACAAAAAGTTTCGAAATTAAATTATAAGTCATGGCATAGGAAAAACTGCATTGAATATTCAGAAGTGATGTCCCAGAATTCCACCACAATAACACATTAAAATCCTAAAAAGCAACATGTTTAAAGAAAAATGCTTCACATTAATCCTTAAGAGTGTCCAAAATGCAAGTATCAGAACTACAACAGTGGACTCACTGGCAGATACAATTGAGCAGATAAGAATTTTCCTAATGAATACACACACACACACACACACACACACACACACACACCACAAAAAAAAAAAAAAAAAAGAAGAAGAAGAAGAAGAAGAAGAAGAAGACAACAGACGGGAAAAAAAAGGATCTTGAATTGCATGAGAACCATATCAGAATCTTGAATAGAAAGCTGGTTAGAATTTTCATTTCCAAATATCAATGGAAGAAGAAGCAACAATAGCAGCAGCAAGAAGATAAAAGGTAATCAGCCAAAGCATGTCATGGGAAACCAACATGATTCAACTAGAATGCCCTCCATGACATTTCACTTTTTCCCAATCCACCAAATAGGCTCATTATGATGCTTTTTCCATGGATGCATTTCACTTGGAACCTACTTGAAATCCCTAAATCAATTCAGTAACGGACTAATTAGCCAAACAGAAATAGAGCTCACCTACATTTTTTTCTTCTATAAACCCATATAGGATGCTAAACAAAAAAAGAGAATTAAAGGGATAAAGGTCTAATGCCCCTAGACATCTACATGATTAAACTAGGGCTCTTTCTTAACAATTCCTCTTTAAATCCTACGACTCAAACCCAAAACAGTAGATCACCAACTCCAGAATCCAAGTCTACCGTTCACCCAGTTGTCACCTTATTGCTGAATATGCCAAGACCCAGAAGCTGAAGGAAAAATACCTGGACTAAAGAAAAAATCCCAGTAATATTGGAAAATACTTGGGAGTATGACAAATATACCTGCACGAGACTTAGCATGATCACCTAGGTTTGCACTAGTACCGCAGCAACGAGAACTAGTTCACCATGAGACCTGAGAGAGACAGCATACAGCGGCCTGCCAATTAGACCACTGAAGGTTCCCCAACAAGAGATGGCCTGGTACCACGGGGTATGAAAGATTGGTGAAGCAACGCAAACATAGTCCCACATCGACTAGGGAGGAGATCCTGTGCTATTGATAAAGAGTAGCCACCTCCACTTGGTATGATGCCCACCGGGCCAAAGTGGACAATACCATGCCAAGGGAGGGGCTGAGTTGTTACACCCGCTACAAAGATAACTGCAAATATGCCCAAGCCCGATAATTGGGATAGGAAGCTCCATCAATTACCACATACCCCATTCCAAACCCCAAGAGTATTTATGGATATAATTCTAAATATAAAACCTACTGAGCAAGCATGAAGTATGGAAGAAAAAATTCAAAGCATGCTTATTTTGATCAAAAAACTAATATGATTACTTTCTATCCTTGACACGATTCCCATATCCTGAATATGAATCTAACCCTGTTTTTTCTATGGCTCCCTTTTATTAAATCTGTTTTGTTCCTTAGAAGTATTGAATCAGAAAGCGTTCTGTTTCATACGAGGGTTTCAACGACAAGCACCACAAATTTGTCAATAGAATCCAGTGATTTGCAAGTATAAATCAGGTGCTCATCTGGTAGTCCACGCTCATCATCTCTCCCATAAACATCAGGAAAACTGATATTTTCATCATTGCACCATATCGCCAAATTACACTATGTTGACTGTCATGTGTCGGTCTCAGATCGTCTATTTATATTCATTTTTTAATCCCTACTGGAATCAGATTGCTATCTGTTGAGAGCAATGCATAAAACCATTGTGTCAAAATGGAACTCATAAAAATAAAGAGGAATGTGAGGGATTTAATAATAAATGGAACTAATAAAAAAGGAATTGAGAACCACGATAGAGAGAAGGCGGCAGCATGGGTCACTAGTATGAGTGAAACCCATGCATCGAGCCTGCTGTCTCCCAAATTTTATGCAGTTCAGGTCCTTGTATGAGGAACTAATCCAGATGATATTGACTTGTAGTGTTTCTCAATAGTATTCAAGAAACTTAAGAGGGTTTGTTGTTGGCAAAGGGAATGTTGTTTTTGACCACTGCTTCCCAAGTTACTTTAAGAGTGTTATAAGAACCTCCGCCTTCCAACTTCTAAGTTTCCAATTTTCTTTATGCCCCAAACACGAAGCCTCCTTTTAAGATTTTCACCAGCAATTCACTGTTAACAAACATAAAAATATCTACCAAACTGAGTTTCATAAATGGTTTCTAGAAATTCTCATACTTTGCAGTGGATCACAAAGGCTTGTCAAGCACTAATCAAGCAAGCTGACTATTTGTAATTTTTTCTAAAGTTTTAAGGTGTGTTGTGGCCTTCCTCCTTGAGATGAACATTGTCACCCTGGAACTGGAATTTGGAGCTGGACCTTGTTCTCGAATAACCAGAACCAAACTAACAGAATTGGTTACAGTCCAGAGTTGTGGAACAGAACCAAAGCAGGACTTGCTTAATTTTTGGTTCCAGCACAAGAACCAAAGCAGGAATTGCTGACTATCGTAGTTGGACATGAACGTACAACAACAAAAACAACACAAGCCTTATTCTAGCTAAATGGGTTTGACACTAAATGGGGTTGACTACATGGATCCTTGCTTTCCAATCAGATCAACTTGAAGCCATACTGGATACAAGGCCTAAGCCAAGCATATCTTCTCTCAACACTTTTCCCAAGGTTAAAATAGGTCTGCCCCCAGCTCATTTAGTTCCTTCAATCCGGATTAAATCACTCCACTGTACAGAGGGAATTAAAGGCCTCTATTGAACATGGCTGAGCCACCTTAAACGGCTTTCTCATAGCTATCATCTACTAGAGTTACTCCCCAAACAGCTTTAATATGATCATCCCTTACCATATCCTTCCTAATTTTGTCATATATGCATTTCAACATCCTCATTCTACTACACTACATTTATCTATATGATGCTTCTAAGAGCCCAACACTCTACACCACACATAATAGCTAGTTGTACAGTGGTCATATCATTTTTTTTTTTTTTTTTTAGTTTAAACGAATGCATCGATCACATAAACTTCGGACACACCTCTCCACTTCATCCATCTAATAGGCCTATCTAGGCTAATATTGAACTACTTGGATATGTATTACAGCAAGAAAATAAAGATACCACTGGTTTTGATGTTACCAGTCACCCCCTACAGCATAAAATGCTGCCCTCAGCCAATGGCCGCCCAGACCTCACATAGAATAACCGAAAACCTTTGCTCACATCTTCCCCCCGTTATAAGATGACCCCAAACCCTCCCCCCCCCCCCCCAAAAAAAAAAAAAACCATGTGGCACCTTCTCAGGGTCCTAACACCACCCTATTTTGATTCTCTAAGAAACATCTTCCTCAATGCAGCCCCTTTATTTATGATTCAGCTAAGGAACCTAAGGTAAATGCTTTGCAGAATCTCCTTTTCATCAAGTTTTACCACCTCATTATCTGTTCGAGCATACCAAAGCCACACACTAGATATTCCGTCTTCTACTACTTCGTTTAAAATCTTTTGACTCCATATAGTTTAAAATATTTTGACTTGAAACTCCAAAGTCGATCACCATACGTCTAAAATCCCTACATTCTTTCTTCTACCAAAACAATATCATTAGCAAAAAACATATACCAAGGAATCTCGTCTTGACTTTTAAAGCATCCATGATAAGTGCAAATAAATAAGAGCTTAAAGTTGATCCTTGATGTAAACCAATTGTAATTGGGAATTCACCACCTTGGCCCCCACCATTCATACACTTGTCATTGAGCCCTTCTACACTAGTACTAACTCGAAATGTTTCTCTTCTCTAATACTTGCCAAATTAACTCTTTAGGGACTCTATGATAGGTTATTTATAGGTCATAAAAACAACAAAAGATCCTTCTTCCATTCTCTATACCTTCCCATAAGTCTGCTAACACGGTAATAACTCCCGTTGTAGATCTTCCTAGCATATGGTTCTCTATAATAGTGCTTTCTTGTCTCAAATGGGTTTCGATTACCTTTTCCCATAATTTCATAGTATGACTCATCAATCTTAAGCACCCCTTTATTTTTGTAAATTCGTACGATGTTTCTCCTCCATTCAACTAGCATTTTCCTTGTACTCAATCTTATTAAATAACTTGGTCAACCAAGTTAGCCAATGAGTTCCTAAGCTTTTTTCGTACTTATATTACATGAATGTATTATAGTATGTTAATATATCATCGTAGGTTAATACACTATGAAACTAACATATTATAGGGAGAGGGTTCCCTAAAGGGCAGCAAGGCCCTTGCACCAGTTTGGGGACCAATGAATCAAGCATCGAAACATCAACATTGCTGAGATTTCCACCTTTCATGAGGGTAAGGCAGTTATTTCATGCCTATTGTGCCAGGGAAATGCTGCCTTTCAGGTTCTTTTTCCTTATATAACAATATGGGCAAATGAAGGCTACCCGGTCACCTAGCCTGCATGACTCCTGCATCTATACATGGAAACACACGAAAGTAACTACCATCCCCATGTAATGAAGAAGTCCGACCCAAGCATGCTTGTGCACACTCTCTCACTGGCCAAAGCACGTGCAGACTTCATAGAGACACAAGCAACAGTCTTTTTCCCTCATAATATATATTACTATTATATCAGTATTTTATAAAGCTACTATAATTTAGCAATATATATTATACTATAAGTATTATAACTGAGTACCAAATTAGAACCAAACCTTGTAGGTACCAGTTCTAGGAATCGAATAAGAATAAGCATTGAACCAGAGCTGAACAGGTTCAATACTAATTCTGAACAGAAATCAGACCTGTTCACAGTTCCAAATCATAACAACACTCCCTGGAATCATATTTGTGGTTCTTAACCAATTTATTTTATAAAGCTACTATAATTTAGCAATATATATTATACTATAAGTATTATAAGAATAAGCATTGAACCAGAACTGAACAGGTTCAATACTATTTCTGAACAGGTCAGACCTGGTTACAGTTCCAAATCATAACAACACTCCCTGGAATCATATTTGTGGTTCTTAACCAATTTATACCATCATATGATATATCTAGAGGCATCAATTTGAGAATTTAGTGAAGTTGAAGGTACTCCAGCAACTCAACACTCACTTGGACAACAAGGAGTTAAGCAGGTTAATGCAACCTTGGGTTCTAAAATATCCTAATTAGACTGCTATGGAGCTACTGTAATTAATATGAGTCAAACAATGCAACCAACAGCATTTCCATAAATATTCTGGACATCAAAAACTCTTTTGAGCAAGAAGCAAGATTTGGCACATAAGAGGAAGAATGAATCTGCAATTTCAGGTAAATGGGAGCAAAACAGAAATAACTTCAGAATATTAGGTAAGTTCATAGTCAATACCAAACCTCAGTTAGTAATTAGCTAAGTAGAGAAAAGGGCTGAAATTAAACCTCAATAGGGGGTGAAATATAAAAATAAATAAATAAAATAAAGAGAGAGAGAGAGAGAGAGAGAGAGAGAGAGAGGAGAGAGAGATTTTAAACAATTACCAAGAAGTCTGGAGCTCTGGAATTAAATAATAGATAAGAGATATTTACTCCTCAATAAACAGTAAATACAGAAGAACAGCCTCTATTTTGGATTAGAGGATGTTTCCAAATCAAACTCGATCACAGGTTATATTTTAGAGTGAAGTTCTCAAACACCCCCCGACCCCAATAAATTAAGAAAATAAAAATATAAGAAAGCTCGACAGTTAGACCAATAACTAATCCAGAGTTTGAATATAATTTTAATACTAAATTGACGCAGCAAAATGCAGGCAATTCCTTGAACCAGTAGGAAACTTAGCAATATATCTCCCAATTGGTTTCTCATAGTGGTCTCAGACTCTGTAGTTCATCCAGGTATGGATTAAACTCTCAAGTTTTCACTTAAAACAGAATTAAAACAACAAGATACTTCCATCCATTACAATCAGTTCCCACCAACAGAAAGCACAGAGCAACAGTCAATAAAACTAAATAATTCTAACTGGAAGGGGGGAAGCAGAAGAAGGATAGCATGACAAGAAAATATTTGCACAAACAGATTGTCAGAGAGAGAAAAACAGACGCTGAAAGGAAGCATGTGAAAGAAGAGATGAGAGAGAAAGAACACAAGTTGGAGAAAGACTTTGGCATTCAACAGCAGCATAAGAAATCATTTTTCCTCCATCACTGCAATCTAGAAATTTCGATGGGCTTGTTTGCATATCAAATAGAATAAAATAATAACTACTAACAACCTAAAAAGCCACCAATTAACAGATAAATTCCTTAATACCCCAACTGAACTAGTTTTGGTTTGGTATTTCATGGACTGGTTTCCAAACATAGTCAAGTTAGTCCAACCATGGAACTGCAACTACATCACAAGTTAGACATGCTTGCTAATGCCATGGTTGTCAAGGGAACAAGGCGAGGCAAAGCAACGGAGGGTAATGAAAACCAATGCGACACCAAAAAAAGGGACAAAGCATCACCTAGTCGACACCAGGTTGCCTTGAATCATATCATTTCTCCACACCTATCTTTTCATACTCCACCTTTTATTCTTTCTTAGTTGCACCAATCTTCTTTCTCTATCTTGGATATGGCCATTGGCGGCATCCAGTGTTCAATGTTCACCCATTATAAAATATAAAATGTCTGGACCTCAGGACACCATCAGCTAGCTAGCTATAAAAGCTCGGCAGCGATTAGTCAAAAGAGCATCTAAGTGCTTTCTTAATAACTCTTACTTGGCATTAGACCTAAGATTTTATTCTTCCACAAGAACATGGACCTAAGGTACTAACCATTTATTAATATGTCCAATTTTAAGTCCAACCTGATTAACCCAGCAGACCAACCAATTAGGACCAAAAATACAAACCTAACTTATTAAGGAACATCAATTAAAGAGCAACTTATCTATCCTGAAATCCTTTGCTAAAACGAATGCCCCAAAAAAAAGGGCCTAAGTAGCCAACTAGACCTATCAATCAAAAACAGATTATTAATCGGTCTACTTTATGTGTTTGAAGGCTGACTTTTGTCACTAGCTAGTTTGATCACATCCCTCAAAGGTGCAGGGCTGTTTAAGCTCAACTAGACCTACCAATTTAGCACCACTACATGTATTCAAGATTTATAATCTAAAGTTCATGATAGTAGATGGACCTTTGCCTTCAAGCTTTTCATTTCTTTAGGGCCTGTTTGGTTACATGAATCCAGGGATTTGAAATGAAATGGGATTTCAAACCTATAGATTTTAAATCTACGGAATCATGGTTCAAAAAATTAACTGTTTGGTTAGCCTCAAATCTATTGAAGTTCATAGAGTTTCGTTGGGTCACTCCGCATGAATCCGCAAATTTCATCAATTTTATACTTACAGTGGAATCCATGAATTTCACCCAATACCCAAAAATGGCTTAATTCACGTTTTTAGGCAAAAAAGTGAAATCTCAGGATTTCAGGAATCCAAGGATGTTTTACAACCAAACAGGTATAAATCTCCGATTCATGAATCCAGGGATTTGAAATCTCTGGATTCAGATAACCAAATAGGCCCTTAAGGATTTTGTGCTTTCTTTATAAACCTGTATTCTTCATTCTTCTCAAAATTTCTTAATTTTGCTGTCCACCTGGGCCACTAACTCTAGTCAGAGTAATATTTAGCAACCTCCCCTTTCCATTACATAGACTTATTTACAACTGTCATGATACTACGTCGCAGCATCATGTGTAGCAATCAACCCTCAGCATAATCTTTTCAAATAGTTTCATACGAAATTACATTCATATAGTACCATCACAGACTGACTGAACAAAAATTATTGAATTTTTAAGAGAGCATTCTTTTAGAAGAACAGACCAAGGATAGAAATGTCAGTTAATTGAAAGTCAACAAAAATATCCACCTTTTAACCTGTCTATGACTTCTGCTTCAACTTCAGAATGGAAAGCTTCTGGCGCAAGACGAGATGCAAAAAAACCATGCTTAAGTATTTCAGATTCTTTATATTCTCCACAAATCTGCAGCAGAAAGAACCTCATATAAACATTTTAACATTCTTGAATCTGGTATTTAGATTGTTAAGATTGAAGACTAGCATTTAGACTTAAACATTTTAACATTATTGAATCTGGTATTTAGATTGTTAAGATAGAAGACTAGCATTTAGACTTAAAAGATCAAACTAACACCAAAAAATGCATCATTCATCCACAAAATAATTAAACACTCAAAGCTCACATCCAGAAGGGGGCTCGGTATGTAAACATACATCACAGTGGAGATCATCATCAAAGTTCATCATTGTACAGTTTCTGCAAAACCACTTTTTGCTGGCCCCATGCTTTTGCAATGGCTCCCAGTCACTATCATCATCGTCATCATCATTGAAATAGCCCTCTTGCTGGCTGTACATATCCTGAACTGTCAAGTCCTTCCTATGCCTTGGCTTTTTCTGCATTTAAAGTTGAAACTCCATTCCAGTAGTCATATTTTGGCGCTTATCAAGAAAGCCAGCACTGCTTTTAGCAGCATTAGTTAAGAAAGTGGAAAAGAAATCCATTTTTTTGGGTTCAAATATACAATTAGATCACCAGGTAGGGGGTGCAATAGTTTTGCTTACAGTTGCATGACCATGCCGAATGCTCCCATTACTGTCCGTATCTCTGGAATGCATTTCACACTGTTCTTGTTCCATACAATTTTCGTCCAAACAAGGATCCGCTTCATTCTCTGTGTTTTTACGACTTCCATTTAAGCAACCACTGTTTGGGCATTGAATCGGCTCACTTTGGTTACAACGACTACCACCTGCTACTCCATTCTTCAAAGAACTAGTTTGCACTGCTTCAGAATCCATTTCCTAGTTTAGCCCTACAAGTTCCTTAAACAACATTTCCCTCGGTGATCAGTAAATCACACTAACCAGAACGAAAGAAAACCGTGGGAAAACAGAGTGATGAATGGGAAGAATCTCAAGCACAGAACCACGTAGTTCATAAGCGGGAAAAAAAATCATTAAGTACTTCGAAAAGAAGAGAAGAAGAAAATAGTATTAAATAAATGGGAAATTAGAACTAACCAGCAATATCAAACTGCAAAAATGCTTCGTCCCGCTGAAAGTAAGCTCATTTACGACTGCAAACACCAAATACAGACATTAATCAGATATCACTCGACAATTTAACCGATAATAAAACAAAAATTTCAAGCAAAACATACAAATTTTAATGGAAACCAGTACAATTACAAGATAGAGGAAATTCTAGGGTTTACAGAGGAGATGGGGAGCAGAGACCGCGAGAGCACCCCTCAGGTTTCACGAATAAGATTGTCAAAGCGTCGACCAATTCGAGCCGAACGCCTCCGGAGTCCGGACTTTGCCGATCTGGGCCTCGTTGAGTTGTGTTAGCCGCGGCAATTCATGTTGCGGCCCATCGTTTTCCTGTCAACCGAAAGTGATTATTAAAGCTTTTTAAATTGTAATGAATTTCTACCTGTTTGAACCTTTGATGGTGTCCCCTTATCAAAATTGGTGAGAGTTTGGACCTCTCTATCTTTTTGGGTGTCTGAGGTTCATCCGGGCCAGCTTGCGCGCACCTTGATTACATCCTCAGAGGGAGTTTTGTCATTCGCAAGGGTCGACCCATGACCTCTCCACTGAGAAGTATGGATCTTACCACTCTACCAACCCTACATGGACCTCTCTATCTTGTGGGTAGAGAATTGTGCTACTCTTAAATTTTTATCACACATTTAGAAGGGTGATAAAAATAATATCAAGTCAAGGTCAACCACAGTCGGGTCCGGTTCAAGGGTCGAACCATTAAGTAATGTAAGAACGAAGAAATCCGACGGTTATGGGAAAAAATGTGCTCCCGTCAAATTCAAGATACACGATCGTGCCATTAATTCCGAAGGAGGGGTAAAAACCCTAGGATTGAGCGGTCAACAAAGAAAAAGGTGAATGCATCTAAAGGTCGAGAATGACAGGTAAATCTATATAAACAAAGGATCGCACAGAGTAAAGGTAACTAAATTGTTTCCCTCCATTAATTCATTCAATTCAAGCTCTGCATCAAGCTAGAGTTTAGTGGTGTTCCAATTGCTTATTTAACCTTCAGAGGTGGCTACCCGACCATACGGTCGGCCCATGTTGACGTCTATTTTGCAGGAATTTGAAGACTAAACAATTTTTGGACACATCATTTGGTGCCATCTTTGGAAAACACTTCAAAAAACTATGGTAGACACTAGCTCTACGACTCTGAGGCATCAAAATCGAAATCTCCAACCTCCTCCAGGAGAAAACTCTCCAGAGAGAAATCATGTTTGTGAAGGAGGAATCCATGAAGAAGAAGAAATTGCCGGAGAAGTCCATTTGAATGACTCGAATGACGAAGTTTGAATGGTTCCGGTCATTCGAAATAAATGAATCCAGATACAAATCCAATTTTTGGAAATGCAATAAATGCGGAGCCCTAAGACACCCTAACCTTCACGATCAGGAAGAGGACAAGCACGAAGGGCGGAGACAAGAAATTCTTTAGTCAGGGGGCATTCTCCTCGAAGAAATAGGCAACAGACTAAGGGCCAGAACTTCCAGCAAAAAAGAAACCAAGATCCACAAGGAGTACGAGAAGAGCGATCGGGAGTAAGGAAGACTGGAGAGTTGCCTGAGAGAGATGATCAAGACGTCCAAGATCGTGCATAGAGGAGTCAAACTGGAACTCTCACCAAGCTCAAACGTGGTGTGAGAATGCACACGGTGACTTCCCAACGATCAAGCAGGGATAGCGTCCAAACTACAGGCACTCAAGCAGTGCAAATAGATCGAAAACTGGCTGACATCAACCAAAAATTGGGACAACTCACAAGAGGTAAAAGGACAGATGATATCTATTCAACTATCAAGAAAAACCCTGTTTGTGGATGCCATTGCTAGGTACGAATTCCCCCACAACTTCATACTCCCAACCTTCTCTTCATTTGATGGATCTAGAGATCCAATTGCCCATATGAGTTACCACCAACAGACAATGACTGTTGCTGGCAACTTTGACAAAATCCTATGTAGAGTGTTCGGGTCTTCACTCACAAGAGCAACTTAAAAGTGGTTCTCGAACTTGCCTTCAAGAAGAATTGCTGATTTTGATGAACTAGCTCGAAAGTTCATCGGTTGATTCCATAGTGGCATCCAAACCAAGAAAACTGAAAAGTCATGGTTCACCGTTAAACAAGAAAAGAACGAGTCTATTCGGGATTATTTACAAAGATTCAACAAGGCTACCATGGAGATTAAGAATTTTGATGAACAGGTGGCCAAAACAACTCTCTTTACAAGCCTCTCTAATAGACAACTTTTGGAGTTATTATTACAAGTTATGCCAACCACAAATTCCAAAGTTGTCCAAAGATGCCAGAAGCAAGCAGAAGTAACAAAAATCCTTGACGCTCGGCAAGGAGAGGTGAAGGCAGCCAACAAAGAACAGAAAGCTTCAGAGAAAGGGCAAGGTTCGAGAGTGCAAAACAACGATCAAGGGAGGAAGTCAATTTCAGGATGGAGGCCACGTTCGCAGAGACCGTCAAGCTGAGGACCCCCAATCCAAAAAAGAGATAGTAGGGGCCAGTCGATCCTTTATATTCACAATATTCGGGGGGCCAGAACTCGAATCCCTCAGAAAGTTGAAAGCAAAATCAAAGTTCATGGGATCAAGAGAGGCGATAAAAAGAAAGAGATAGAATGCCGAAGAAAGCATTGTTTTTAATGAGGAGGACAAAAGAGGCCTATGTACACCTCATGATGATGCGATCATGATCAAAGTTGAGATCAACTTTCAGGAGGTGCATAGAGTATTAGTAAACATAGGATCATCAATAGATCTTCTATCTTATGAAGCATATCAGAAGTTAAAGATGGAGGAAGATTTGCTGAAGCCAACCTCCACTCATTTGTATGGCTTTGCCAGATCATTGGCAATAATGAGGGATCAGTACAATTGGATTTAACAGTTGGAAACTTCTCAAAGGAGACTACCATTCGAGTGAACTTCTTGGTCATTCGGGAACTCCCGCGTACAATGTTATACTCAAGAGACTATCCCTCACAAAGTTGGGAGCAATTGTATCAATCCAGCATATGAAGATCAAATTCCCAACTAAAAAAGGAGTAGGAGAGGCAACCTCTGATCGAATTCCTCCAGGACAATGTTATGTCTCATATTTGAAGGATAAAGCTAGACCAAAAAAAGCTACGGCTTTATCGATTGAAGGTCAAGACGATCGAGATGAAGACGTAATGTAGAGACTCGAACTCGTTAAAAAGCTAGAATGAATCCAATTGGATTCAACTGACAAAGGAAGAACAACCTTCCTTGGGTCAGAACAAACAAAGGACTTCAAGGAAGAATTAAAGAAGTTTCTTTGGGATAACATCAATGTGTTCGCATGGTCAGCAGCTGATATGCCAAGCATAGACCGAATTGTAGCAGAGCACAGATTGTGGATAAATCTGAAGGCCAAGCCCGTAATATAAAGAAGATAGAATTTCTCTGTGAAATCCCCCGGTTTTCTACCCCGTTAACCCATGCATGTTTTCAAGACCGCGAACCAGGACCTCGAGTTGACGACAACTGTGGGCCATCCGAGTTGAGCCGGAAGGTTCGGGAATGGACCCAATGCAAGTGGATGACCCTAGTGATGACTTGACACCTCTTATAGAATTTAAGAGGAGAGAGAAGTAGTCATGAGGGTTTTAAAATGCAATATTGGCACGTCCGTAAAATGATGATGGAAAATCCAAATGATGAGGTAATTTCACCCATGATTAGATCTTTGAAAGACCTTTCTAGCAAGCCAAAGATCTCCCAATTTGGACTTTGTTTGACCCCTCAACTAGGGCTAGTTGAACGGCCGGTCGACCACCCCTAGCCCAATTCGGGGCAGAATCGGGTTTTACTCTTTAAAACCCTATTTTAAGCTCTCTTTCACTCATACTCGCATTTTATATTGCTAGTACGAGGCTGAGGCTCAAGGAGGAGAAACCAAGGGAGAGGAAGGTTCCTAACCATTCGAAATCATGCCGGCACCCGGATCTTTGCGGAATCGTTAGGAAGGTAAGATTCATCAAACCCTCTTCTTTGGGCTTAGTTTTAGGAGTAGTTCTTTGCAATAAATGTTGGATTTGAGTAGTTGTAACATGATAGGTGTATTGAATGCTTGCAAATAATTTCATTTATGTTTGCCTTTAGTTTGTGAGTGGTTGTGCGAATCGTTGCAAACGATTTTGCGTTTTGACTCTCAGACTTGCTCGGGAGCACTCACGAGAGCCAAAATTTGGGGCTTTTTGATTGAGATCGAATTGGGTCAAATTGATGATACCCTTAGGACCCTATTTCTGCCAATTAGGCATTCCCAAAGTTTCGTTTCTATTTGACTTCAAATCGATAATGAAATATTGAATTTTCGCCGAAACTAGGTCTAAAACGGCGGGTTTGAACATAATCATCAAACTGGGTTTTGTTGGGTAATCTTAGGGACTCTTTTGAAACCATATGATTTCCAATATGTGTCTATTAATCTTCTTGTGTGATTAGGAATTTTTGTGAGTTAATCGCTGACTTTTGTGAACCGAAATTTGTGAATTTAAGAAGGAAACCGAATCGAAAGGTGAGGATTGACTAACCATGTTGTGTATTATTAGATGTTATTATTTAGGACTTTATTAGTGATACGAATCTCTCTAAATTGTTATCTACTAATATATGCTTGTGTTTGACTTTGCGCGAACAGAAGGTAAGCTTGATGTTGAATGTTATCATTTATTTGAAACTTTATATGGATGATGTGTATATGATATGAGAACATATGTGATGAATGATGTAGAATGTGATTATTCTTCTTAATTGATCTTGTCAACTGGGGTTGTGGGTTCGCCCATTACCCTAGTGACCCCATGTGATGGTATCTATATTTAAATTGCATAAATGATAGGCATTTAGAAGTGTTGGGCTAGGAATCCCTATGAGTACTACTACCCTTCTGGTAGGGGTACTGAAGCCGGTTAACCCGTGATGCTAGTGGCTGGGTCCTGGATGTCCAACAGGCCCACTATCATCATAGAGAGGTAAAGTTGCATATAATATATAAGGGCTCCTGGGCGCTCAAGACCGGTAACCAATCCATGAGAGGATATGGAGAGCATCCTGTATATTATATGTGGACAACTACTAGGTTAAGGAATGGGGTCCAACAGATGCCTCCCGTTGAGGATTCCATTCATAGGTGGGAAGGTATCGAACCAAAAGGGCACTAGGCATGAGGGGAGATATCCGGACCATATGTAGTACGAGACTGTATGACCTTGCACTGGGCTAGGATTATCATTGACATGTGCCAAATCTCATGCCAAATGGTGATGTGAGAGAGTGGTGACCTATACCCCAACCACGGTTCGACAGGACTTTACCCAATAACCGCGAAAAACCCAATAGACGTCTCTTGTTGAGGGAGAGTGACTGAGACTGCCCAAAGGAGATTGGTGTTTATACTTAAAGCGTGTCTACCATAGAGACTACATGATAGAGTTAGGACATCATATCATAATCATACATCATTTTGGCTATATTGTTAATCACATGCTTATCTTATATTTATGATGTGGAAATGATGGATGAATGCCTGACATGGGGGCTAGTTAACCTCACTGAGTTCTATGAACTCACGCCTTTATTTGTGTATATTTAGACTTCTCTACAGGTTATGAGGACCCCATTCCTATGGAGGATCCTTCGGTGGGAGATCTCCATGAGAGCGTGATCGGGGAAGAGGTGGATGCACATGATGCGTCATACTCCAGCATGAATTGTTCTTATGGAGTCGATTTCCATTAGAATCTTCTTTAAAGGCTTTCCGCTGCGATCAAACTATGAACTTTTCTTTTAAACTCTGATGTTTTTTTGTCTTTGGTTCTAAACCTTGGATGATTGCAATTGATATTTTGGATTTTAATACTTGAACTTGATTATTCTTGTCCTTTTAATTATGTTATATCATGTGTTGTATGGAATTGTCACTGAACCTAGGTCTTGCGGTGCATCACCCCCACGGGTATTCGGGTATGATTGGATCCGGCTGGGTGGGGTGTGACATTCTCAATTGAAAAGCACGAAACCATCAGAAACGAAGTGGGGAAACTGAAGTGGTCAAGATTCATCCAACCAATCGAGTGTCCAACTTGGTTAGCCAATATTGTAATGGTCAAGAAGGCAAACAGGAAATGGCAGATGTGTACCGACTACACTAGACCTCAACAAAGTTTGCTCGAAAGACTGCTACCCTTTACCCCAAATAGATCTCTTAATTGATGCAACAGCTCGATATGAAACTTTTAAGTTTCATGGACGCGTGCTCAGGATAGAATCAGATCTTTATGAACGTTGAGGATGAGAAGTTTACAGCATTCATGATCGATCGTGAAAGCTTTTACTACAAGGTCATGCCATTCGGGCTAAAAAACGCTGGAGCAACTTATCAAAGGGTGGTGAACAAAATCTTCAAGGACTTGATCGGGAAAAACATGGAAGCGTACGTTGATGACATGCTCATGAAAAGCCTTTAGCGTTTGGGACACATTTTAGATTTGACATAAGTTTTTTCTGTTTTAAGGAAATACCAGATGAGGCTTAATCCCGAGAAGTGTGCCTTCAGGGTATCTTCCGGTAAGTTCTTGGGGTTCATGGTTTCCCAGTGTGGGATTGAAGCAAATCCAATCAAAATACAAGCCTTGATTGACATGGAACCCCTAAAGACCGTTTGAGATGTGCAGTGCTTAACATGCAAAGTAGCAGCTTTGAATTGATTCATAGCATAGTCGGGAGAAAGATGTTTGCCTTTCTTCAAAGCTCTAAAGGATCTAAGGGGAAGCAAAGAAGCACAATGGACAAAAGAGTGTCAGAAAGCGTTCGAGAACTTAAAGATGATGCTTGGCAAGCCACCTCTTCTATATCGAACAAAAAAAGGTGAGACTTTGCAAGTTTACCTGGCAACTTTATCCTCAGCTATAAGTGTAGTTCTCATTAGGAAAGGACAAGAAGCAATGGCCAATCTATTACATTAGCCGTGTGCTCCTAGATGCTGAAACAAGGTACTCGAAGATTGAGAAGCAAACTTTGGCCCTCATGATGGCAGCAAGGAAATTGAGACCTTATTTTCAGGCACACCTGATTTAGGTATTAACTACTTTTCCCTTGAAAAAAATACTTCATAAGCCAGATCTGTCAGGAATGATGGTGGCATCAGTAGAACTTGGAGAATTCCACGTGGATTTCAAACCTCGAACAACTATAAAGGCCCAGGACTTAGCTGATTTTATGGTGGAAACTACAGCCCCACAAAAGGGGTTACTGAACACAAGCCTTCTTGGCTTCAACAAAGATTTCCTCGGGTTTGGAAGGCACAGCCCAAGCCTGGAGTTCTTCCCTCTCCTTAACCAGATTTTCTATCTTTGCCTCAGACTCCTTCAATATTCCTTGAAGTCTCTTTACTTCCCAATCGAGGTCACCAATCCTCCCAACGGCCACCTCCAAGTCTTTTCCGACTCTCCCCAGCCTTTGGTTTTCTTCCCTTAGCTTCTAGCTTTCTTCTTTCAACCAAGAGATCTTGACTCCCCTAGCTCTCACCTCCTCCTCTTGCTGCTTCGTTCTAACGTTAAGACATCCGACCCGAAGAATAGCCTCCATCTACCTGTGGAAGCTATCTGCAATAACCCTGCAAAGAGAAATCAAGTATCAGCGATCGGGTTAGGGAAATTCAGAACACTTGTTGGAATTACAGTAAAAGATCTAGAGACTTACTTGACCGAGGAGTTCATGAACTCCTCATCAGTGGCAGACTAAAGGGTCTTGCTTTCGGTTGGCATTTGGGCAAAGGCGCCCCACTCCAAAGCTCTGTCATAGTCCTTGGTGACGTGATTGTCACCTTCAACTTCCATGGGGGAATATAAATCTCCCCTCATTAGTTCCCGACCGCCTCCTCTTTGATGGGGCATCATCATCTAGATCATGTACCCTCTTGGTGAGGATAACATCATCATGAATAGATTCCTCCACATCAACGGGATTTTTACCCTTTCCCGAAGCCTCAACATGAATTTTCAAAACCCCTTTAGAGGCTTGGAGGGTTACCTTTGGGGGAGGGGCTGCACTGCTCTCGAGCTCTTTTCTCTTCACTCAAGGAGTCCTATCCTCAGCTGCTTCCATTCCTTTGAAAGCCATCGCCTTTACTGCCTTTGGATTGTACCTAGGAGGCACAACAAGAAGAGAATTAAGAAGTTAGTATATGGTACAACATAAAGTAAAGTTCCACCATATGAAAATACAAGAGGTTTAGGAGCTCACCAGGGGCTAGACCCCACATCAGAAGGACTACATTGTACTCCATTGCTAAGCCATGAATCTCTTGACACACCTTGATAGATTTTATTCTCTTGACGGCGCTTTTGTTGTCGGGAGACAATGGCAGAGCACGATTCGCTTGAGTATAGGAACCAACTCGATTCCATGCGATCTGGAAGTTCAACTCGGCCGGGGCGCTCGGCAGAAAAAATACCGATGACGCCACCCTTTGTGATTAGAAGGGCAGGTACCCTTGGCCAGGATACTGATCGACCACCCTAATTCGACCTTAGGGCGCTTGGAAAGAAAAACCCAACCTGGAGGGTTGGATTTGCTGATGTAATAAAAATGGGAGAAAAGAGGTAGAGAAGGTTGAACTTCGAGTTCGAGGCAGAGCCCGAGGAAGCCGAAGATATGACTCCAGCTGTTTGGGAGAAGCATCCCTGGGCAAATCTCCCAATGGTTCAGAATTTCAAAAAATAAGGGAGAACAAAAGGGAAACCTAACACCACTTTTCAGGGTGTCCAAATAAACAGAAAATTCTTTGGGAGGGTTAGAGTTAACCCTCTCATTTGGGTTAGGCACTCGAAGGAGATATGACAGAGGCATAGAATAATAGTAAGCGGCAGAAGCTAACTCATCATTGTTGAGGTGAGAGACAAAGAAACCAAGACCTTGAGCTGGTCTCCTAGACGGTCGGGAGGCTCTGGCAACAACCTTGGGGGTTTTCGCTTTTGGGAAGTTGAAGGAAAAGCTTTTTTTTAGCTCATCATCTCATTCCCAGTTTGTTCCCTAGGGTTTGGGTTTGGGTTTGGGTGGATAGAGACTAACCAACGGTCGGTAATCTTTTCACCTCTGTCACCTAATAGTTCCATTGAAGCAGAAAGGGTAGGCTGGTTGCCGGAATCTTCCCTCCCAGGCGGCATGATCGGCAGACTCAGTTCTTCCACTATCCATTGAAAAGGAAAAAGGGGTTTTCTATGGATTTCTACTGGAAGAGGAAACTAAAATTCTTAGAATGGAAATCCTGAACCCAAAAAAAAAGGAAAGAAAGAAGAAAACTGAGAAGAGTAATGCAGAAAGATTAGAGGAACTTACTTGTTCAAGCTTTGTGATGGAGCAAACTTGAAGTTGAATAACTGAAAATCACAAGAAAAACACAAAAAGTCTAGGCGCAAATTCACAAAATTAACAAGTAAAGTTCATAACAGTAGACGAGATGGTTTAAATAGGCCAAAGATTGGATCGTGTATGGACAAGATGCATCTAGATCAATGGTTGAGTTTGAGCGACATTTCATACTTTGATCCAACGAATGAGATTAATCCTAAACAACGACTGGGAATCACTGACGGTTCGAGCATGAGAGTAATAATGAATATGGCTGCTAAGAGCCACGTGGCATGTAGGGCACAGGTTACGAGAGGGGTTTGCGGCTCGATGAAAGTACCGTTGCGCTGACAGGAGCAATAAATGCGACATTTGGAGATTGAGAAGATGTTTGGCTTTCAGTTTACTTTGATTTGATGATTGTAATCGGTTGAAAGCAAACCAAGCCATTGGTCATTCCATATCGATCACTTGGTTTGGGGGGCTCATGATAAGGAAAAAATAATATCAAGCCAGGTTTGACCACGGTCGGGTCAAAGATACCGGTCAAGACCCATTCAAGGGTCGAACCATTAAGTAGCGTAACCACTTAGACTTGACGGTTATGGGAAGAAACGTGCTCCCATACATTAAATTCGGGATACATGATTGTGCCACTAAAGGTAACTACCACTAACTTCGAAGGAGGGGTAAAAACCCTGGGATCGAACGATTAACAAAGAGGAAGGTGAATGCATCTAACGGTCAAGAATAACAGGTAAAATCTATATAAACCAAAGGATTGCACACAGTGAAGGTAACTGAATCGTTTCCCTTCATTAATTCATTCAATCCAAGCTCTGCATCAAGCCAGAGTTTTGTGGTGTTCCAATTACTGATTTAACCTTCGGAGGTGGCTACCTGACTGCATGGTCGGCCCACGTCTAACGTCTATTTTGTAGGAATTTGAAGGCTAAACAATTTTTGGACACATCAAAGGGAGATGTAAAATTTTGAGTTCTTTACCCAAAAAAATAAGCATACTTTTGGGGCATTGACAAAATGCACTAGATATGGAGTCCCCCTCCTAAATGTGGTGGGGGTGTGAGGGGAGCACAAGATAGAGCAACATAAATGTAGCATCTAGCAACCTAGTTAGTACAACGACTGATCTTGCCAACATGTTAAGTAAAGGCTCACACAACTCATGGATGTGACCACCCACTATCCCAAAGGCACTCCAAAATACCTTGAGTCACCCAAAAACCATCTATTATCTACACTATTGTACCTTTTTTTTTTTCTTTCTTTTGTGTGGGCTGGGGGTGGAAGGGGCAAATACACTATTGTACCAAAGCCTAAACAAACTTGAATGTGGATATATTGTGAGGATCTAACTTTGAAAAGCCCTTGTTTGATCCAAAAGAGCTAAGCTAGTAATATTATGCATCATTGATAGCGCTTGATAATGCAAATAGTAGTATATTAGTTACATTAAGCTATCACCTTATATAAGGATGTGACCAAACATACGCAATTGATTTTGGGTGGGAAAATATTAGCGATGTAGCCAAACATACGCAAAGTGGTGGTAGATCTCTGGGAAGAAAAAAAACTTTAGCAAAGTTCCAAATCTTCTTTTGGAGGCTCACTAACCTTGGCTTGCCAATTGTGGGTAAGTTACTTGACTTAGGTCTAAAAGTAATACGTCCTTTTTTTTCATGCCTCCATAGAAATCACTACCCACTTGTTCTTTAACATGCCCTTGGACTAGTCATATTTGACTAAATGGCCCACTTGCCCATCAAATAGGGGTGTTCCAATATTCTCAACCCTTGGATTTTTTTGTTCAGTTTTGTGCCTACTTGCAGTGGAATCTATAATAGATTACCTAGTGTTTTAAAATTGTTATGGTTACATGCTATTACTTATGGCATATGAGAAAACAAATTTATCTATGGGTAGGCCACTTGCAAAGTGTATCATTTATTGATCTATCTTTTAGGAGGTTCCCCTCCCCCCTCAAGTTTATGAGGGGGATGACTTGACTTTATCTTTTCAGGATATAATGGTTGTGACTTTGATCATTGTAGGAATAGACTCTAGAGAAAGGTGTGAAGGGAGAAGGGTTTTTTTTTTGGCTTGTTAATAATGGTATGTGTATCATGTGCCAACGTGGGCCATCATACTATATGAAGCGTATGGAAATACTTATTTTGGCCTTGCTTTTCAGACTTGGGTATCCAAGTCAAAAAATACTCTTGCAAATGACCATAGGGTCCCAGCTTCTACCCAACCCTTACAACCATGGCCATACTATATGGTCTCTCATCTCTTGTAAAGCTCTCAATTGTAAGGGGAAGAGTTGGTGTTTATTTGAAACAATGGTTTTGTTAATAGTCTAGTTAGTCTTTGATTTCCTTTCTAACAGTGTTTACTTATCAAACGGTTGTATCTCTCTGTTAGTTAGTTAATTAAAGTTTTAACTTCATTTAAAAAAAAAAAAAAATCAGAAATTGATTAATTCCAATAGTAGATATCTACCATTTACAACCTGAATCATCGAACAGTAAAGTCCAGTTAAGAAAGAAGGGAGGGGTTGAACCAGTCCAGAAGGACCTATGAGATTTAACACCCTGGAAAGCTAGAAGATTTGTAGCATGGTCTCCTTCTTCTAATGTATGATATTGAATTTTATCAAAACCTGTCGCCAAGGCTTTTGTATCTCGAATGATGGTTTGATTTTCCATCATGGGTCTTAGAGCTCGATGTTGTCTTCATCAAGGATGAACTTAGAGAGCCCTTTGTCCTGAACCTAGATCGGGGCCTGTTTTCCTGCTAAAACTTCTGCTTCTAAAGCATGCATTGGTGTTACCACAACCTCATAGAAACATAGGATCATTTACCCCACATGATTTCTTATAATTCCCCTGAATCTAGCTTGAGAACACGAATCTTCTAAATGAAACAAGATCCATCTACATTAATCTTCAGCCATCCTTTTGATGGAGGTCCTATCTAATTTTCTTATTCTCTAAGTTTGATGCTCCATTTCTTTGGCTTTTCTAAATTCCCAAGTCAACTGCTTCATTCTTCTGACCGTTTTCTATACCGTATTTGAATTTTGTTTATGGATCAAGTTGTCGCAATTATTCCACAGACTTCATTGATTATTAAGGTGAAGTTGGATATTGTAGTGATCTGCATCTGAATTTCTGCTTTTCATGGTGATGTTTTTCACCTGCTCTTGCAAGAACCGACTGTCGTTCCATAGAGTGGCAGTGACGAAGGTCCAAACTTGTTCACTAAAATGACAATGAAGAAAAATGTGAACTGCATCATTTGTTGTCGTTCCACAAGACTTGCAATCTGAGATTATGTTGAAGAATGAAAGCATCGTGTGTGTATTTGGAAATCTAGGTTTTTCGGGTTTGGAATCTTGGTTGGTTTGAGATTTTGGGAGTTGTTGTCTTGTTGTTGGGCCCGGGGTGAAGACTAATGTTTTTGGGGAGGTTGCAGGTGGGGGGGGGGGGGGGGGACAAATTTTGTGGGCCCTTATAAGACTCATTGAGGGTCTCACCTCTAAATTGTTTTATTATATTAAGGAATAGGCCCACATATATTTTGTGGGGACTACACGTATTTGGAAAAAAAAATAAATTATTGATAATGATACTTTTTCCGACAAAATATAGGTAAATTAAAGCAACAATACAACAAAATTATATACATATGACTTCAACCCTAAAAAGTTAAATGCAAACCAAAATTTTCTTTGGCAGTAAATATAAACCAAAATTTTCTTTTAGGGAAGACATGCAAACCAATGGTAGTCAGTTACCTTACTAACTATAAACATTTTATTCACAAATCACAATACAAAATTAAATAACAAAAATTGTAGAAGAAATAAAGAAACAGAGAATATAAAATCAAATAAAAAGAATAACAAAAAAAAGGAGAAACAGCGAAATGATAAATAAATTGAGAAAGAGAAAGAGTACCTAATTGCGGAGTATATTTTTTTTCCAAATTTTCTTAACCCACGCTTATAGAAAAGGAAGAGAATAAATAGCTTGAAAAGAAAGAGAGAGGAGAGAGGAGAGAGGAGAGACGAGATGGGATAGAATAGACAGGGATTGAGGAGTTAGTTTTTAATTAGGAATGAAATTTTGAATATCAAATAGAAAGAAAAGATGAAAGAGAAGAGAGGAGAGAATAAATAGAGATTGAGGAGGTAGTTTTTAATTAAGAATGATATTTATACCCATTATTTTACCTTTAAGAATTCTCAATATTTGGGGGGCCAAATAGTGACATTTCACATGTGAGAAGAGAAAAAACTGGAAAAATTAAGGAAATTTATATAAAAACTATATAAAAAAAGAAAAATAATATTATTTTTAAAAAATCCGGGGGCATGGTCCCATAGGTCCGCCCTGATTTAGTAATAATAAAATCTGTTGCTGCATCTATAGGCTGTGGGAGTTGACTGTCCTTAACTCCTAGGATCCATGGGTCAGTCCATGGGTTTATTGAATGGTTGTTACCTAGGATATATAAGAGAGACCTTACTTTATATGGTCTCTTAATGTTAGAATCGATTTTTAGCCCCAAGATGAATTTGCTTGTAGGAAGTGCTCATCTTTGAAGTACCTTTGCTTCATAAGTCTTCCCCAAAGAGTTTGATTGGGATTGAGAAGCTCCCAAGTCTTCCCAGACAAAAATGCAAGATTCATGGCTTCAAGATTTTGATATTCAATCCTCCAAACCTCTTTGCTTTGCAGATGGTACTCCAGTTGATGGTGTGCGTAAGGGATTTGTCTCCCCCAACCAAAATAAATCTCTGTTAGTCTTTTCCAGTTTACCAATTGTAGTTTTTGGGAGCTTAAAACAAGGAATGCAATGGCTTAGCATAGTTAAGGTAGTCGCTTGAACAAGCATTGTTCTTCCTGCACAACTTAATAAATTTGCTTTCCACACTTTTAATCTTTTGTGAGGTGTTGTTCACCCTTTGAATGAGTGTTTCACAGTGTTTCTTTTTTAATTTTATCAACCTCTGAAGTTGATAAGAGATTGAATTGTGATGGTAGCTGTCTCTTCACACAGGAGGAGGTGGAAGGGCTAAAAAAAGGCTGAGTTTTGCTCAAGTTTAGAAGCTGGCCTGATTTTTCACAGAACTTGTTGATCACCTCATAAAAATTTGGAACTTATTTTGGAGATGCTTGCCCAAAAGAGGATAATATCATATGTGAATGCAAGGTGAGTTAGCCGTTCTCCACCTCTTGAAATCTTTATAGCCTTGATCTTCTTCAATCCAGTTGCCTCCTCAATTTATATGAGATGATAATGCTTTAGCACATAACATAAATAGGTATGAAGATAAAGGATCTGCTTGTCATAAAACTCTGGAGGGCTTGAAAGAAACTGAAGAGCGCTTCCATTAAGCAAATGAGAGTAACTTGGACTTGTTACACAAAACATAATCGGCTTTATCCATTGTGTGGGAAAGCCATAGTTGATCAAAGCAGCTTTAAGAAAACTCCACTCTAGTCTATCATATGCCTTGCTCATATCAAGTTTGGCAAAAGGTAGACCAATTTTGGCTTTTTCTTCTTCTTCTTCTTTTCTTTGATTGATGATACACATCATCTCATGGGCCAGCAATATGTTGTCTTGGATATGTCTACCCATGCCATTTTGATTTAGAGAGATGATCTTCTGCAGAATGGGTTTAAACCTCTAGACAAGGACTTAAGAAATGATTTTGTAATGTATATCATATAATATATTCAATTGGTCTGTAATCCCCTACAGAATGTGGTGACTCAATTTTGGGGGGGGGGGGGGGGATTAAAGCTACGAAGGTGTTGTTCATGGATGCAGTGAAAGTGTTAGAATTAAAGAAGGTGGTCACCATGTTTATGATGTCTTTCTTGCAAATATTCCAGGTTTTATGAAATAATTACCTGAATAACCATCATGGCTTGGAGCTTTGTGAGCTCCAATACTGAACATAGCTTTTTCAATCTTTGCTTTCGTGACCTTTGCTAGAAGAACAGGGTGGTCTTCTAGTGATACTCTATTTTGATCAAGTCAAAATAATCAATTTTTAGAATAGGATTCGCGGATTTATAAATTCCTTTGCAGTGCTTGGGAAAGCTTATGCGATGATCAGTGATTGATCGGTGACAAAAGCACCTTCACTGTGAATGCCACTCACTTGATTAAATGCTCTTCTTTTCAGAGTGGTGAGATGAAAGAAATGAGTGTTTCCATCTCCGTTTTTAACCTAATCCATTCTAGATTTTTGACTCCAAAGAGACTTTTGTTAATTCAGGTTAAGCTGCAGTTGTGCTAGTAATTCTTTTTCTCTTGTAGACCATTGTTGTTGCCTTTCACCCACTGGTATGTCCGAATATTTCTTTAAAAGTGATATGACACCCAAATCTTTATTTTTCAAGTTTGACACCACTATTTTGTTCCAGTGTCGAAAGACAACAACTCAGCTTCTTCAACTTTGAAGCCACAATAAAGGATGGTAAACTTGATGTGATTCAGTCCCAACTCTGTTGAACAACATCTGTGAATGAAGGTTCTAAAGTCCAGAATGACTCGAACCTAAAAGGTCCTTTTTGAGCATGGCAAAATCCTTCTGTATTAAGAAGTATTCTTCTATGATCCAAGTGAGTGAAGTCCAAGTGCCATGCATGTGATTCATTGAACATATCCATCCATTGATTATTGACCACAAACCTATCTAGCTTGTCTTCTATTCTTTAATTTGATGACTGATTGATTGTTTGAACAAGCCATCCTTGAGCCTGTGGCTACATTCATAAGATTGGCATGATGCATAAATCATGAAAGGGCTTGAGTTGGTGCCATTTTAAGGCTTTTCCTCCTCTTTTGTCAGAGAAACCCAATTCCCCATGTTGTATCGATGAAGAGGGAGAGTTGCATTAGACTTTGCCACTAAAAAATGCCTTAGTTCTGGTAAGAACTTATTTAAAAGAAAGTCATGTTGTATCTCATTGATTGAGAAGAAAGTAGTACATGTAAGCACAATTGAGCTTTCCACAATAGTCCACAATCACCGAAAGTTCCAAAACAAGAAATGCCACCAACTTGATCAATCGAATGGACACTAAAAAGTTACTAAATCTTAGTTTCATACAAAAAGTACAAAAACAAAGCTAATTTGTTTCTATTTCAGACAAGAAAAGTAGATTGGGTCCTTTGGATCTGATTGAAGCTTTCAGTTCTTTGTGTCAAGGCTCGATCAAAGCCTTGACAACCCAAGCATAAGGTTTTCATGGCTGACTTGATGGCAGGAACCGGTCAGCCATCACAACCTCAGGAAGTCCCAATTTATTCTTCAGCTTCTTCCAGTTTGGATCCAGTTTCTCAGCTCCAGTGTCTTCATCCACCTCACGAATGTGAAGCTTCTTTTGTATGCAAGCATGGTGGGTAGGGAGTGGTCTCGACCATTATACCTGTTGCTTTAGAAATTCAACCATACCATCTACATGTATCATCTGAACTTATTGCATACCTCCAGTTCCTATGGGATTTCCATGTTGATTCATCACACAAGCATCCCTCTCTGTTGAGGAACTCTGAGCTTGTTGTCCAGGTAGATTATGGACTCTCGAGGGAGGAGTGAAATAATTGTCTCTTTTATGAGGCATGTCTGAATCTAGAATTCCAGAAGTGAGCTATGTGCTCTGTTGTCAGAGAAATCTAAGTAATTGTTCCAATCCCCTCCCAAAGCCTATGTTGTATGGATGGAGAGGAAGAGTTGCATTAGAGTTTGCCATTGAAAATGCCTCAATTCTTGGTAAGGACTCATATAAAGGAAAGTCATGCTGCATTTCACTGATTGAGAAGAGATTAAGATATGTAAGCACCATTGAGCTTTCCACAATAACTCCACAATCACTAAATGATCCCAAAACATGATTATGCCACTAGATTGATCAATTGGAGTAACACTAAGAAGTTACTGAACCCCAGTCTAATACAAAGATTACGAAAACAAATCTTCTTTGTTTTTATTTTAGACCAGAAAAGTAGATTGGGTCTTTTGGATCTGATTAAAGCTTTTAGTTCTTTATGTGTCAAGGCTCGACCAAGCCGCAACAGTTGAAGCATATGGTTTTCATGGCTAACTTGCCATCACAACCTCAGGAAGTCCCAAATCATTCTTTAGCTTCTTCTAGTCAGGATCCAGCTTCTTAGCTCTATTGTTTTCATCACCTCATGAATCTGAAAGCTTTCTTTTTATGCAAGCATCAGTGGGTAAGAAGGGAATTTTATCAGGTCCAAAGAAATGGACCATCCATTTCCCTCTAGATGAGGACTCATGTCCATCAGTCACATCCAAAAGTTGAGGTAAATTTAGAGGATATAATTTTTTTCATTTTAATTTAATCTGAACCTTTGGAGGTGACTGTTGGACATGTGTCCTTCATCCAGAGCGAAATGGGGTGGTCCATTTCTGGATAAAATTCTGGGTTAGGAGTTTTCTCCACCATTATACCTCTTCCTCTAGAAGTTCCAACCTTACCATCTACATGTATCATCTGAACTTGTTGCATGCCTCAGTTCCTAAGCTATTGCCATGTTGATTCATCAAATAAGCATCCCTCTGTGTTGAGGAGCTGTGAGCTTGTTGTCTAGGTAGATTATGGACTCTCGAGCGAGGAGTGAAATAATTGTCTCTGTTATGAGGCATATATGAATATGGAATTCTAAGAGTGAGCTATGTGCTCTTGTGGGGGATGAAATAATATGGGTTGAGAACAATACTCAAATGAATCCATATTAGTCTCTTCATTTTCCATGGTGTTTGCTAACCCACTGAAATGGCGATGTTTCTGCATTGGATTTTCAATTTTTCTTTCCACAAATATTGGCATTTCAAGACCAAACTATTCGTTAGTTCAAGATGTCATTTCCTAATGTACCGAGCATTTGGAGGTGGGTTTGGAACCTCATTAGCATTTTGATCGAGGATCAAAGGCTCTGGGTATCTAAAAGAGCTCATCATATATCTGACGTGCGCGCATCTAACAGAAGTCCCTATCTCTTTGAAGGAGTGACTGTTTTTGGCATAAGTAGGGTAAGAGTGGACGTAGCAAAATCTGTTGGTCTAGTGTACTTTTCTCTTGCATTTGCCCATTAGAAGCAAGAATAAAAGAAGGAACGAAAAGAGGGGGGGGGGGGGGTTTACTGTAGTGGATGCTGGACATGAGGGTAAAGCAAAGCTCGGTCTGATGGAAGCCCACCATATACATCTAAGCATCACTTATCGTTTTGTTGCTATTTAATTTTGAACCAAAATTGTTATCCACCAAAATCATACGAGCCGGGGATAGCCACGTGGAGTAAGATCAAAGATTCACGTGCCAGGTCAGAGCCGCACATTAAAAGACTTTTCGGGATATAACCCTTCACGGGAAGTCCCACTGAGAGGGTTAAGCCGTGGATAGCGCAGTACTTGTACTCACAGAGGACTTCTCGGCGAAGATGAAGGACCCCACAACTATCCTTTCTCACACGCCATGTGTACGAAGGATCCCACATATCCCGCAGCGGATATGGAAGCTTCTGTCCAATACAGAGTTTCCCTCGAGCCTAGCGCTATCAGCCCCTCTGTCCAGGCGGCCCATCCCATGATAGGATGGCACGGTGGACAGGCGGTCAAATCATCTGGCTTGTCGATCTTCACAGATGCATGAAGCCTTCTCCACCTTCCATCTCATCAAATAAGCATCCAAGGGCTGAGAAGCCTCCACTACTTCTTGAGGTATGGATCATCTATAAAATTCCTCATCAAGCCCAAACGGGGTAAGCTCTGAACACTCCAACCACCGTTCTTTCGCTCTTGACGAGCCTAATTCTCTTCATCTCCTTGAATCTCAATTTCTCAATATGGAGTCTTTGGTTGGTTGGCCTACACTAACTTGATCGTCGGAGGTGGCTTCCCGTCCTCAGAGGCGGCCCACTTTCACCTTCTTTTGATCGCAGGGAGCAATGTCTGAATCAAGTACTATCCATGGAGCTAAGACCATATCTTTCACACCAACAAAAATAAATCAGAAGGGAGATGTGATGTTCATGTAGTTAATAGATACTTTATATATTGTTTCAAGTGGCCTTTCCATTACTGTTCTCTGATTCTGCTTCCATGTCGGTTTATGCTTTTTGCTTCTGTGCTGCTGTTTAAAGAATCCATGCAAGAGACGGTGTGAACTGTTCATACTTTTGTGCTCCTTTTCTGATGGTTCTTAAATCTGCAGAAAGTGTCTCAGTTTAGAGTTTACCTTATATTAACATAATTTTCTTTTGTACTTAAATTTTACTTGGAAACAATCAGTGCCAATGAATAGTATTACACATATTCAATATAGTCACGTAAGTTAATGTAGATTTCAATGTGACTAATACATGTTATTCTGTAGTAATTATTATTTTGCTCAAAATTATTTTTATGCATTTAAAAAGTGAATTTGTTGTGGGTAATGATATTTGTCGTGAATATTGGTAAATCTTACAAAGTTCACATCAACTGGATCCAGATTGCCATTTTAAAATCCCAACAATTTCTCTGTGGGTTAAGTCCCAATATGACAAATATTTGCCACATGCACACAAATTCTTAGATTGTGAAATGCTTGTACATTTGAAGCAAAAAATCTGCCTTGAAAATTATATGTCAGCAGTTGATTGGTCCATAGCTGGTCTTATAGTGATCCGTTTCAAGAATTTTATGATGCTTTAGTTAAACAGTTTTGCTGGAATTTAAGCTTGGTTAGTACACTGTAATCCATGTCTGGGTCTTTTACCAACCTGAGCTTTTGAACTTATGTGCATAACTTCAAATCAGGATGATGATTGCACATCTAACTGTTGTCTAAAGTATGGAAGAGTGATGATGTTTGCCATAGGAAAGAAATGACAGAGATTATTATTGCAAGCATCTAACTGTTGTCTAAATTATGGAAGAGTGATGATGTTTGCCATAGGAAAGAAATGACAGAGATTATTATTGCAAGCCATGTTAAAAATCTAATTCTCCATCCACCTTAGTGATGCAATACTTCTTTCTTTACTGGCTTGCCCTTTTGTTAACTTTTGAACAGTTTTACCTTTGCATGGTATTGAACCGTAACTCTGATTTCTTATTGTTTGGAAGTTGGTATTGAACCGTAACTCTGATTTCCTATTGTTTGGAAGTTGAGATTTTACTGTCTCTGAAGAATGCAATTTTGGTCAGCTTCAATGAAATATTTGCCCATCCTTGAGTTTAACACTTTATTGTCAGATCATGGAGATGAGAGCTGAAGGCATCTGGTATTCTTCGTGCTTTGCATGATTGCGAAAGAAACATTGAATGCTGTATCCTAATGTTCACATTTGTGACATGAATAACTCAATTTTTTTTTTTATTAAATTCTTCTTCTGGTCCTTAGTCTCGATCAAAAGGTTTGGATAAATTTGAGTCAGTCTTCAAGATCTCAACAAAGACGTTCAATTAAATCAGTTCACTTGTGAAGGAGTGTTAAAAAAATCTAGTCTAATGCAGCGGAATACCAACAAGAATCGAAGAGACAGAAACAATCACTCACACAACACAAAGTTTTTACTTGGTTCGGTCAGAGACCTACATCCAAGGATGAGATATGCTCTCACCAAGCTTATGCAATCGAAGAACAACAGAGAAGGATTACAGCCCTAAGATCAGTGTGATAACTCTATACAAAAGGTAAAAGAGAGAAACATCAAGACAAGGAACAATCACACCTGAAACCACAGATGACAACCTTGCTTCTTCTTCCCTGGAACGCACAACCGAGAGTACCAAACCAGCACCTCCACGCCCAAACAGCAAGTGATACTTGCACACCTTTACAAGAGTAAACCTCACAACAAAGATCAAGCAAGGAGCAGCAATGGAGTCTTCTTGCACATGAGCAGAATCACCAAACTAGAGGAGAGCAAACCCTAGAACCCGTGAGAGAGATTGAGAGGAGAGAGAGAGCAAATGATCGAATGACTCCAAAATCCCAAAACCCCCAAATTACACACATGAGATAGAACAAGTGAAATTACTCACATACCCTCTAAACAACTCAATAAGACTTAACCTATCCTAACCATAGTGAAAAGACTAAACTGCCCCCTGTATCATATTACAACATTCTCCACATTGACTCTGTTATTTTGCCGATGCATAAACCTGAGAGAAACACAACCCATCAAATAAAATATAAAACAATGTAAAGCAAATTATAGAGATAATAATTTCAATGAGTTTAAGGCAGATTTAAACTTATTAACAGGTACAATCTTAGTCATAATATCTGCAGGGTTAATGGAAGTATCTATCTTGCATATATCAATTAAACCCTTAGCAATTATATCTCTAATGAAATGCAACTTTACATCAACATGCTTTATTCTTTCATGAAATACACTGTTCCTAGCAAGACACAAAGCACTCTGGGAATCACAATAAACAAGAGAATGCAAGTCATGAAAACCAAGTTCCCTTAGAAGCCCCTTAAGCCACATGCATTCCTTCACAGCCTCAGACAAAGCAATGTACTTAGCCTCAGTGGTTGAAAGTGCCACCACATGTTGGAGGGTGGACTTCCAACTCACTAGATTCCCACCAAGAGTAAACAAGTATCCAGTTATGGATCTTCTCTTATCCAAATCAAAGGCAAAATCTAAGTCACAATATCCAACAATGTCTATCTTATCAACACAAGAGTTATCATGAACAATTTTATAAGATGCATAATTTTTCAGATATCTCAACAACCACATAACTGCATCCCAATGTGAATCACATGGCCTACTCATGTATCTACAAACAAGACCAACTACATAAGCAACATCAGGCCTACAACAAACCATAGAATACATGAGACTACCAACACATTCTTGATATGGTCTATCAGTTACAGCAACATTAGAATCCATTCTAAGCTTGAAATGAACACCAAGAGGAGTATTAACAGTCCTAATATTATCATGTCCAAACTTGTTAACAAGTTTATGAATATATCCAACCTGAGACAAGGTCAAAACACCACTAGGCCTATCTCTATGAATATCAATGCCAAGAATCATTTTAGCAGCCCCTAAATCTTTCATTTCAAACTCAGATTTCAACATAGACTTAAGCTTACAAATTTGAGATTTATCTTTTGATGCAATAAGCATGTCATCAACATAAAGTAAAAGATAAATGAAAGAATTAGTGCTAAACTCACAATAATAAATACAACTATCATAGGAGCTTCTCTTGTAACCATTCTTAAGCACGAATTCATCAAACCTTTTATACCATTGCCTAGGAGATTGTTTCAAGCCATACAATGACCTTAACAATAAACAGACCTTAGTCTCACTCCCCTTCACAACAAAGCCCTCAGGCTGAACCATATAAATATGCTCATCTAACTTACCATTCAAGAATGTAGTTATCACATCTAATTGTTAAAGTTCAAGATAAAAAAGAGCAGCCAGGGCAAGAAGCACTCTAATAGAAGTATGTTTCACAACAGGTGAAAACACTTCATTATAATCAATTCCCTCAACTTGGGAATACCCCTTAGCTACTAGTCTTGCCTTATACCTAGGTTGTTCAACACCAGGAATACCAGCCTTAAATTTATAAACCCACTTACAACCAATTAGTTTCTTTCCTTTGGGTCTATCTACAAGAGTCCAAGTCTGATTTTTCATTAAAGATTCCATTTCATCTTCCATGGCAACAAGCCAAAGCTTGCTATCCCCACATCCAAGAGACTCTTTATAGGTTTTAGGCTCACATCCCTCAAGCTGGTCAGTTACATTTAAAGCATAAGAAATCAGATTTGGACTCCCATTAGATTCACACATATTAGCATATCTAGAAGGTCTCTTTATCTTTCTTTTAGACCTATCTCTAGCCAATAAATAACCATCTAAAGGATCCTCATCTTTAAGTTCTTCTTTAACATCAAAAGAATCACTACCAACTTCTAGATCATCATCCTCAACCTTAAGATCAGATTCATCAACTTCAGTCTCAGACTTATCCTCTAACTCCACCTCAAATATAGGCTTGTCAAGATCATTGGAGTTAGGTCTAACACTTGATGAATCAATTTTCAGAAATTCAAGTTCATTGAATTTAACATCTCTACTAATTACAATTTTCTTATCTTGTAAACACCAAAGCCTATATCCTTTAACACCTAAAGGATACCCTAGGAAGATACACTTCCTACCCCTAGGCTCAAGTTTACCCTTGTTTTGATGAACAAAACAAACACAACCAAAGGGTTTCAACAAATTGTAATCAGTATGCACTTTACTCCCCCTAAAATCAGGTGTTTCAAAATCAATGGAGGAACAAGGAGATTTATTAATGACATAACAAGCTGTACTACCAGCTTCAGCCCATAATTTCTTACTTAGGCCAGATTCAATCAACATGCATCTAACCCTATCCATGATTGTCCTATTCATCCTCTCAGCCACTCCATTCTGCTGAAGAGTATAGGTGCATGTTCTATGTCTAGTAATACCATGTTCTTTACAAAAAACCAGAAACTTTTCATTCACAAATTCAAGACCATTATCAGTTCTAAGTTTCTTGATTTTCTTTTCAGTTTGATTTTCAACAAATACTTTCCATTCTAGAAATTTATCAAAGACAGCAGATTTATCTCTAAGAAAATACAGTCATGTCTTTCTAGAATAATCATTAATAATAGACAAGAAATATTGGGCACCAGAAAGAGACAAAAGTACATTTGGACTTCCTCACAAATCATAATGTATATATTCAAGCACATGAGAGGTCTTATATGAAGAATGGGGGAATTTAGTCTTATGGAGCTTACCCATGGCACACACATCACAAAAAGTCAAAGGGCTAAATTTCTTAAGACTTATCTGGCCACTTTTGTACAAGTGTCCAAGCCCCTTACTACTTATATGACCCAATCTCTTATGCCATAGCTCCACCTCACTAAGAACCCCACTAGAGACTGATGTAGCCCCTAAAATCACACTTCCATTTAAGAAGTATAAACCATTTTTCAAATCAGCAGTTAATACAACACTACTACCCCTCATAACCCTAAGAGAACCATCCCTAGAGGTGTAAGAAAAACCCCTAGAATCAAGCTGACTCAAGGACAACAAGTTCCTCCTAAGTCCAGGTACATGTCTCACCTTTTCAAGGTTTCTAACAATCCCATCATTCAATTTAAGTCTTATTGATCCAATCCCCACAACATCACAAGCATGATCATTACCCATTAATACTTTACCATCACTAATAGACTCAAAAGTAATAAACCACTCCCTTCTAGGAGTCATATGAAAGGTACAGCCTGAATCTAAGATCCAGGCATCATGATCACTACAAGATGAAACCACTAGTGCATCACTAGTAACATCAGCCACATGTGTAGCCTCCATTCTCTCATTTCCATTTTCACTTGCAACTTTTGAAGTCACTCTCTACAAAACTTTCTTATGTGTCCTTCCTTCTTACAATAATAACAAACTCTTTTATTGTTGTTAATCTTTCCATTAAAATTCTGATTCACATTTGCATTGCCATTCATTACAATAAACTTCTTATTTTTCTTATTATTATTGTTGAACTTCTTCTTAGTTTCATGCATACTTCTATTATCAGAATTAACATATAAACCCTCACTAGCATGCTTTCCCTTCTTCTCACATTTCAATTCTATATCCCTAATTTTCAATACTTCCATCACATCATCAAGGGTTATAGATTTTCTACCATACTTAATAAGATTTTTCACACCAACATGAGAATCAGACAAAGAATTCAATAATAGAACAGCAAGGGTATTATCAGATAATTCCTCATCTAGATCAGCCAAATCACATGACAATCTATAAAATTCCTCTACATTATCAGTTAGAGTCTTAGAAGCATCCATTTTGAAACTAAACAATTGTTCCTTCAATAATGTAATATTAGGAACAGATGCAGCTTTATAAAGAGTTTCAAGTTTAAGCCAAACCTGAGCTGCAGTCTTACAATCTCTTACCCTTCTCATAACAGTGTTACTTAAATGCAAAATAATAGTGCTATAACACATATCTTGCATATCTTCCCTTTCTTCTTCAGTCATGGTCAAGGAGATCTCTTTATCAGTCTTCAATGCCTTGTGGCATTTGTTTTGAACAAGAATAGCATGCATTTTGTTCTTCCACACCATATAGTCTCCCTTACCATCAAATTTCTCCAACTCATACCGGGTTGGTGCCATGACAAAAGAATAAGATATACAATCAGTTTGTATCTTAATTAGTAAACAAGTAACACAAGATATTATTCACTTTATAATATTTCAGAATTTAATCAGTCAATAAATCCGAAATAAAGATATAATAATATCAATTTTATACAAAGAGAACAAGTAGAGATCACCAATGTTTAACAAACTGTTTAACCACAATAAGAGTATTCAAGAGTTGTTATAGAAGGTAATATGGCACTAAATAAAATAAAAAAAATAAAAAAAACAGAATTTAATCTAAATGTTTTTATAACCAAAAAATCAGAATTATACTAATCTGGGATTATAAACTTTAATCTATCATCTATCTCATATATACACAATGTTTCTCACAAAATCCCAATTCAGTATGAAAAATCCCAAAGAGCCGAATTAGTCAAATAATCAGACAAGCAATTTTAATTCTTCAAATTGAATCAATAGCCAAGGAAATTGTATTCAACCAATACTAATAATGTATATCAATAAAAGCCCTCAATCAATTTGAGATGAAACCCTAAGACAGGGATTCGGCCAAGCTAGGATTTATCACCACAGCAATAGATGAATAAGAATATAATCTAAAAATCAGATTACTAATTCTATCCAAAAAAGATAGACAAAAGATTAACCAAGAGTTTAACAGATCAAGCCAAGAATCGTAACAATGCTCTGATATCAAAAACTGTTAAAAAAATCTAGTCTAATGCAGCGGAATACCAACAAGAATCGAAGAGACAAAAGCAATCACTCACACAACACAGAGTTTTTACTTGGTTCGGTCAGAGACCTACATCCAAGGATGAGATATGCTCTCACCAAGCTTATGCAATCGAAGAACAACAGAGAAGGATTACAGCCCTAAGATCAGTGTGATAACTCTATACAAAAGGTAAAAGAAAGAAACATCAAGACAAGGAACAATCACACCTGAAACCACAGATGACAGCCTTGTTTCTTCTTCCCTGGAACGCACAACTGAGAGTATCAAACCAGCACCTCCACGCCCAAACAGCAAGTGATACTTGCACACCTTTACAAGAGTAAACCTCACAACAAAGATCAAGCAAGGAGCAGCAATGGAGTCTTCTTGCACATGAGCAGAATCACCAAACCAGAGGAGAGCAAACCCTAGAACCCGTGAGAGAGATTGAGAGGAGAGAGAGAGAGCAAATGATCGAATGACTCTAAAATCCCAAAAACCCCCAAATTACATACATGAGATAGAACAAGTGAAATTACTCACATACCCTCTAAACAACTCAATAAGACTTAACCTATCCTAACCATAGTGAAAAGACTAAACTGCCCCTTGTATCATATTACAACAAGGAGGATTTAACATCTAAGCCATCACATTTCACTTTTACAAATGGCAAACCCCTCTCCATAAATGACCAGGTTGCTGTTGCTCTATGATGGTTAAGCTCTGGTGATAATTGGTGATTCATTTGGAATAAATCAGTCTACTGTTTCCCAAGTTCCTTGCTACTTCAATTTATTTATGTGGTCTTTAATATCCTATCTAATTTCTTGATTTTCTTCTATAATATTTTCTGACATTTTCACTCTTTTTCAACAAATTTATAGAGTGTAAAGATCTGGTCTTTTGTTATTTAATTTCATATTGTAATTTGTCGATAGGAGTTTGAGTTCCAGTCCAAGTTCTAGGTCTTTCTAGATAGAACTCCCTAGCATGAACTTCTACTTGAAGTCCTTATTGAAGTGAAGATCTAGAACACTGTTCATGATATTTTTCATGTGAACAATGTCATAGCCCATATTGCCTTATATGGAATGTTTCTAGAAGATCTTGTGGGGTTCATGACCAGATTGTGTGGAGAACAAATAATCTTGTATATCATCTACTTTTTATTTTTGTTTAGCTTCTAATTATAGTTCTAGAAGTAGGCCTAACTTTCATCTAGAGGTTTCTATTTTGTTTTAGTTGAGCAGACCCTGTGTAGTTGTGATTTGGTAAAATGCTCACCTGATTCTTTTGGTGTATTTCTTTGTGTATCCATTTTAGTCCCTTGTTGCCTTTTATATTAGTTTTAAGTTGCATCTATTTGATTGCTTGGAAATAAAATATTAATCCCCAATGCTGGAATTGTTTATTTTAGGCAAGTTTGTCCTGTATAATGTAATATATTGTAAGTCTGCACACAGGTTTTAATGAAGATCAATGATGTTTTCCATGGTTTTGTATCAAGTATTACCTTGGATAGAGCCTATCTGAGGGCAAGGATCAATGGAGCAGACCCCAATTTGAGATTCTCCTTACTGGGCTGTACCTTGTTCCTCATACTTACATCTTACATTTTATTGTTTTTTATTTTTTGTATTTCTTATCTCATCTTCCATCCCTCTTTTCCCCTTTCATCTCCCTTGATACTTCAATCTTCCCTGCTTTGTTTCTCTTGAACCCAGACAGCTCACCCCCATTAAGTTGGGAAAAGGCTGAGTTAATTGTTTTTGTAATGATATTTTGCTTTCCTCAGTGCAATGCCATGAGATGCAGTCAAGGTGAGGCCCAGAGAAGACTAAGAGAGTCAACCCATTCTATCCTCCTATTCCTTGAACCACCAGATCTCCATTTTCCCAATTGCCTTGTGTTTCTATTTTGAGTTTCAAATCTGCAACTAAAGTTCTCTCTGCAACTTGAGATCCTATGGAACTGCTAATTATTTGGGAATCGAATTAACTTGCTGTCCAAGACTTCCACTTGATCTCCATTTTATGCACACAATGCATGTTCTTTGTCCTTTTTCTAGCAAAACTTAATACTGTTATCTGTTAATATGGTTGTTTTTGCAGTTTTTTTGACCAGATTTGGTGGTTGCTGGTAATATACAGAGTGAGACATTGGATATAGTTGGGATCGTTGGTCAAAAGAAGATAGATAGGAAGGGACAATATTTCCTTGGATGTTTTTATTTTTCTTGATTGTTTTACAATATATTTTATTTTTTATTTTTGGTATATGAAAATAGTGTTACATATTAGGATTTTGATAACTTTAAATGTTACTTGTTACTCTAGGTGTATGTTTCTTTTGGCTTAGGATGATGAATTTTTAAATTAAGAAAAAAGGTACTTTTGGCGATGGTTTTATTTCTTCCGTCGCTAAAAATGATCATTTGTGCCTATAGTTTTTTTTTTTTTTTTTTTTTTTTGATGAGGTTCAGCCAACGCCCATGTCTTCCTCAGGGAATTTTATTTTATAATGCCGCTCTCAAGCCTCCCCTAGGGAGGGCCTTTAACGCTTTGTAACCGTCATTGGCAAACCCATCTTCTGCAACGCTTCTCTAATGTCCGTTGATAAAAATCCATTATCCGCAACAAATTTTAACTATCGCAAAAAAGCCCATCATCCGTGACAAATTTTAATTGTCACAAAAAATCCCATTGTCCGCGACGAATTGCAATCGTTGCCAAAGAAACCATTTTCGTGACGCTAGTATAGACAATGGACATGGCGATGGAAGGCAAATGTAGCCTTTTATTTTTGGCAACGGTTTTTATAGTTTTGGTTATATGCTAATGAACCGTCGCCGAAAACGTGCTTTTTTGTAGTGAGAGAGAGAGAGAGAGAAGCATGGTGCAATGATAGTCTCACTGAAAGAACTTTTGATCACATCATCAGTGGAATAATCAACGGAGAACATAATCATAGTGAATAAATAAGGACCCTTGCAGTGGATTATCTAGCAAAATGCATGGTGCAATGGCAATCTCACCAAAAAACTTTTGACAACATCATTAACGGAGTAATCAATGGAGAATAGAATCACAGTGAATAAATAAGGACCCTTACAGTGGACTATCTAGCAAAATTGGCTGCAAGGGAGAGATGCAACAGGAACCTCGGAGAGCATTAATGGAAAATAAGCGTAAGCTGTCCCCATGAGAATCTTGGCTCTATTTATAGGCTTGAATATGTTGTCTCTTATCATTGATGACCGTCGGATAGAAAGTATAGATTGGATGGCTATGATTAAGCCTTTGTTTAACCTTTGGGTGGTCCCTAAATTCATTCGCCTCATCAGCTGGTTCGCCGGTATAACCGGAAGTGGATATTTTAGTCCCAACAGGTGTAAGTGTAATTGGTGATGCGGGATGTGTGATAGTGGTTCCCTGGCATGGTGTATACATTGTAAAGTGTCATTTTTTTTCTCTTTTACTATTTTAATGCAAAAAAACTTTTAGCAGAAAAAAGGACCGCTATTAAAAGAAAAAATGTAAAACACTAATCTGGATCTCTCATTTAGATCAAATCTCAAACGGATTACTTATTTAAGATACATGAACAAATTATCAAAAAATTTGAAGTAAATTTGAGGGCCTGATCTCAAGTTTCAGAAGAGTCTAACTAAAGATAAGGCTTTCCAACTAATTAATTAAGATTTGAAACTGGATCAAAAATTCAAAACCAATAAACAATAAAATGAACTGATCCAACTTGATTTAAACCCTTGTATTGAATTCCTCAACCATCTTATTTAAATTGCCAACAATGACAATCTATGATCGATCAATAAATCTGAGATTTAAAGAAAATTTCCAATATACATTTCACATCAATTTCTCAAACATTAGTTCAAGTAAATTTTTGAAAATTATTTCTCTATTGAGTCTTTTATTTGGGTCGATGAAATCAACTAAAAGCATGATGTGACAAAGGTAGAAAATGAAAGAAGAAATTGCCTTTGAAAAACCAACCCAAGTAATTTGTTCGAAAAGTTCCTACTGAAGCAGCCGCTCCTATTATTATTATTATTATTATTATTACTGCGTAAGAATCAACAATAGAGTCACGTAATCTTGATGCTTTAATTATTGAGCTCCAATTGTCCAATGGTTCAGCAGTGAAGCTTTTAATTGAAATTGAAATTGAAATTGAAATTAAAGTAAGTGGACCTACTTGCTTTATCCCAAAGTCGCTTGCCGTGGGAGATGGGGGAGAAACTATATATATATATACATACTGAAGACTAATTAAATAAGTCGCTTGCATGCGTAGGAGACGGAGCAGAAAACAAAACCATTGAAATCCAAGACCTCCTCTAATTCGTTGGTCATCGATGATCCATAGCCTGCTGTGCTAACTCTATAAATTAACACCACACCACCAACCTGCAAACCAATAACCAACCAACAAACCAACTTACAAATGGCTCATTACTCCACTATTACTCCATCATCCTCTTTGTTCGTCTTTCCAACTGTCCTGGTGTTTCTCTGCCTTCTCCTCCTCTTCTCTTCGTCTGCTTTTGCTGTGGGAAGCAGCAGATCTTCATCTGTTCACTCGTCAATCCAAGTTGAGGCTGAGGCTCTCCTCAAATGGAAAGCTGCCCTTCAGAACTACTCTCTTGCTGCTCTCGGTTCTTGGAATCTCACTTCCTCGTCATCATCATCATCAGCGTCGCCATGCAACTGGTTTGGAATAACTTGCAACAAAGTTGGAAGCGTGGTTAAGATTAACCTTTTTCAAGCACAGCTGCAAGGTACGCTTCACAACTTCACCTTCTCTTCCTTTCCTAATCTCCTCCGTCTCAATCTCAGCGAAAATCTACTCACTGGGTCCATACCCTTGAATGTTGGTAATCTCACCAAACTCACCCACCTCGATCTCTCCAACAATAATCTTTTCAACATTTTGCCTCATTCTTTGGTTAATTTAAGTAAAATACAGAAACTCTACTTGCATCGCAATCAATTATCCGGTCCAATTCCTTTAGAAATTGGAGGTATTGGAAATATGATTGACTTGGGACTTTCTTATAACAAATTCAACGGTCCAATCCCTCATTCTCTAGCAAATTTAAGTAGATTAGAGAATCTCTATTTGAGTGGGAATCAATTATCCGGTCCAATTCCTTCAGAAATTGGGGATATCAAGAATGTGATTCAATTAGGACTATCAGAAAACAAGCTCAGCGGTCCAATCCCTCATTCTCTAGCTAATTTAAGTAGACTAGAGGCACTCTATTTGTTTGAGAATCAATTATCCGGTCCAATTCCTTCAGAGATTGGAGATATGGAAAATCTGATTTATTTGATTTTGTCTGACAACAAACTCAGTGGTTCAATACCTCATTCTATGGTTCATCTAAGTAGACTAGAGAAGCTCTACTTGTATGAGAATCAATTATCCGGTCCAATTCCTTCAGAGATTGGAGATATGGAAAATCTAATTTATTTGATTTTGTCTAACAACAAACTCAGTGGTCCAATACCTCATTCTATGGTTCATCTAAGTAGACTAGAGAAGCTCTACTTGTATGAGAATCAATTATCCGGTCCAATTCCTTCAGAGATTGGAGATATGAAAAATCTGATTGATTTGGAATTGTCTCAAAACAAACTCAGTGGTCCAATACCTCATTCTCTGGCTAATTTAAGTAGACTAGAAGCACTCTTCTTGAATGAGAATCAATTATCTGGTCCAATTCCTTCAGAAATTGGAGTAATGGAAAATCTTATTGATTTGGAATTGTCTCAAAACAAATTCAGTGGTCCAATACCTCATTCTCTGTCTAATTTAAGTAGACTAGAAATGCTCTATTTGGGTAAAAATAAATTATCTGGTCCAATTCCTTCAGAAATTGGAGTAATGGAAAATCTTATTGATTTGGAATTGTCTCAAAACAAATTCAGTGGTCCAATACCTCATTCTCTGTCTAATTTAAGTAGACTAGAAATGCTCTATTTGGGTAAAAATAAATTATCTGGTCCCATACCTGAAGACTTGGGTAGCCAAGCCTCCATTGTAGCATTTGTAATGTTTGACAACTTCTTATCTGGAGGCTTACCACAACGAATATGCCAAGGACAAGCACTTCAAAATTTGGCGGTTGCTTACAATAGTCTCATCGGCCCTATTCCAGACTTGAGAAACTGCACGAGCTTAAGGAGAGTCAGACTTGATCACAACCAGTTTCTAGGAAATATAAGCAATAGTTTTGGTGTCCATCCACATCTTAAATATATTGATTTAAGTCACAACAAACTGTATGGAGAGCTATCAGAAAATTGGGGAGCATGCAAGAATTTGTCGGTGCTACAGATTTCTCAAAACAATATCAGTGGGAAGATACCAATTGAGATTGGTCAATTAAGTCAAGTAGGAGAACTTGACTTTTCTTACAACAAAATTGTTGGTGAAATACCAAAAGAAATTGGTAGCCTATACGCTTTGCTCAAGCTATATTTAAATGGAAACCAGATCTCAGGGAATGTACCAATTGAAATTGGCAAGTTAATCAATTTGGATCATCTAGACCTATCATCAAATAGACTAATTGGATCAATTCCAGCACAACTTGGTCAATGTTCTAAGTTGTTGTTATTAAATTTGAGTTGTAATTCATTTAATGGAAGCATTCCATCTACAATTGGTGATCTAGTATCCTTACAAATACAATTGGATCTTAGCCATAACTCATTAAGTGGAACGATACCAACACAACTTGCAAACTTGAAGTTGTTGGAAGTTTTTAATTTATCCCACAACATGATCATGGGCTCTATACCCCCTTCTCTTGAAGAGATGGTTAGCTTGGAATTCCTTGATTTGTCCTATAATCAGTTGACTGGTGTAGTTCCTAACAATAAGGTTTTTCAACGTGCTGCTTCACCACAAACATTTATTTATAACAAAGGATTATGTGGTGAATTTCATGGTCTTCTACCATGCAATCGATCTCATACAAATGAGGGATATACCAACAGAGGACACAAAGTCCTCATATCCATTACCGCTTCTTTGATAGGATTTGTATTCCTTGCATTTGCAATTATTCTTGTTGGTTTCTTCTTGAGAAAAAAAGAACAACAAAGACATGTAGAAGCAACAAGGAGAAATCATGGTAATATATTGTCAATATGGAACTTTGACGGCAACATTGCTTACGAGGACATAATCCAAGCAACAGAAGATTTTGACGTCAAATATTGTATTGGAATTGGAGCTTATGGGAGCGTTTACAAAGCAGTCCTACCTACAGGTCATGTAGTAGCCCTGAAGAAGTTCCATTCACTAGAAGGTAATGTGATAATTAATGAAAGCTTTGAAAATGAGATGCACATATTGACAAATATTAGGCATCGAAACATTGTCAAACTCTACGGCTTTTGTTCACATCAACGATGCACATTTCTTGTTTATGAGTACATGGAAAGAGGAAACTTGGCTCATATCTTGAGCACTGAAGCAGAGGCATTAGAGTTGGACTGGCTCAAAAGAGTAAACATCGTCAAAAGTATCACAAATGCTTTGTCTTATTTGCATCATGATTGTACTCCCCCAATAATTCATCGGGATATTTCAAGCAAAAACATATTGCTAGACTTCGAACTTGAGGCTAAGGTATCTGATTTTGGTATTGCCAAACTCTTAAATCCAGATTCATCCAATTGGACGTCACTTAAGGGAACTCATGGATATATTGCTCCAGGTATTTACATTTGCCTTTGTTTTATATTATATTCTTATTGTCATTTTTTAAGGTTTCTTTATTTATATTTTAATATTGAAAACCTATTGAATTTATTGAATTAGGCTATTAAAATATTTTTATATTTAATGTTGAAAATGGAAAAAATAAATTTTATATATCTCATATGTATCCTAAGAATTGTCATGTTCTATTGTACGTTTTCATATTTATGTTAAGTAATAAGTTCTTAAATTCTTCTTGAATAAGTAGTTTCTAAATTTGTTTTTGGACATTTTTACCACAGTATTTTCCCCCCCTCTTGCAGAGCTTGCCTACACCATGGCGTTAACTGATAAATGTGATGTGTATAGTTTTGGAGTAGTTGCACTGGAAATAATTATGGGAAGTCATCCAGCGGAGCTCATCTCATCTCTAACATTGTCATTTGGTCAAAAGATATTATTGGGGGACATATTAGACCCACGCCTCACATTTCCATCAAATCAGAATATTGTGAATGATCTAATTTCTATTGTGAGAGTAGCACTTGCATGTTTATTCATTAATCCACGATCTCGTCCAACAATGCATCAAGTATCAAAAGAGCTACTTGTTTCTCGACAAATATTTGTGGAGCATTTTCAGAGGATTACCATAGGTGACCTACAAGATGTTGATCTGCATTAGTTTTGATTGATAAATCATTTGACCAATGGGGATTAAAGTAATTCATTTGAGACTGCTCCTGAGTTAGGTGAGACTGCTCCTTGAGTTAGGTAAAAGCACTCATAGTCAACCTTTTGCAATTTACATTTTTCAAACTAATCATTTTGATTGCTGGCAATTATAATTCTTTTGACTTTATAAGTAGTCAAATCCAGGTGAGATTTGATTCTGTCTCCCTTTTGTCAACAAAGCAGTTCGACTAGCCACATTCCTAGACCTAGGAGACTTAGTAGAAGGCTCTTAAACCCTACAAGATAACTCATAGCAGTCATAGTACTTTCTCTAGCTAGTTGGATTGGATCTTTATTTCCATTCAAACTACTTCCTTAAAAGGTTGTGTTTGGTTGTCTAGAAATGACTAAAGAAGAAGAGAAAATAATGTATATTTTGTATTCTTTCCTTAAATCTTCAAATTCTCTGTGTTTGGCTGGCTAGAGATGAGTAGAAGACTCTATTTTCAAAATGTAACCTTTTATAGGAACTACAAATTTGTTTATCCCCATCTCTAGAAAATTATCTATACTTTTTTAGTGACGAGACTATTCAAATTTCAGAACTTTGCAAATTTTACAGTCACATCTCTCTCAATAGCCTCATTCTATTTGAGTTTAGTAGAGTAACATCAACAATTCAACCTAATCCCAATGGAAACTTGCTTGTCCATGTGAATACTTGTGGATTGTTGTGAACATGAGTTTTGATCTATGTAGATCTTGTTACAATGCCATTTGTTAGTGTAGTTTATTTATAATGTACTTTCTCTACCAGAATATCTCCTTTCATTTTCTCGGCCTTTAGGGCTTCCCAATTAATGTTGCTTGCTGGTGAGGTAATCCGTGCTGGTCAAGACATGTGAAGGCCAAGCTAGTTCCCACCCCTTGTGGATATTATGCTCTGCAATTGGGGTATGTGATCGTCTACTTTGCAAGACAAGTATTATATATCCTACTTGTTTTTCACTGATGAACTAAAATATTTTCCAACTGTTTAGTGGTGTCAATGATTTTGCATGCTTGCCGAACATGTTCATCTAAAAGAAGTAAAATATAGACTTTTGAAGTTTTATTGGGGATTCTATAGCCATTGAAATTGTTCTTTCAAGTTTCTTTTGGGTAAATTACATCTAAGTGACCTCCTTTCTTTCAATAGAGTTTAAGCTAGTCATGTTTTGCCTCAAAGAATTAAATTTGTTCAAGCCAATATAGTAGCAGCAAAAGTGTATTTACAAGGACCAAAGGAAGACCAAAGGGGTGGGCCTTAGTGCAATGGACAGTTATAGATTGAGGTCAAACCATTGAAATAGCCTCTCAACAAAAATTATTAATACTTTATATATCTGTTCAATTGGAATGGTTTAAACTCTTTAACTAAGGGCCTTTTTGGTAGCAATTTTCATTCTCATTTTCTAATAATTTTTCATTTTTTAGTGTTTTTGGTATCTATTTTTGTGACTTACTTTTGTTGAAAAGAAAAGAAAAACTTCATAAACTACTTCTAGATGAGGAATTCAGTTTTTGCTGTCTATTCTAACACTCTTTTTGGAATGAATTCTCATTCTCTATTATGCCATTAAAAAAAATAAGAACAAGAATTCATTATTGGTCAATAATGAAAAATGGTTTGGTGAATTTTGTCAAAAATAAATTATGGAATGAAAAATAAATTTGATATGTTAAAATAAAATTTTTTTAGAAATGATAGTGAGCAAGTGAGAAAAGAGAAGAGAAAAAAATATATATATATGGTTTTTTTTATAAAAGAATAGGTATTGATTATTTTATCCTCATCTTAAGTATAAAATTTTAAGTAAACCTTTGCATAGATGAAGATAATGAAATTCTCACCATAATCCTTTGTCTATTATGGATTTTGGAGGTTTTTCTATTATTTTAAAGAGCAAATTATTAACCCAAATAAGCTTACGCCCACTTTATGTTTAAAAACACACCCCCATTTTATAAACTTTTGTCCATTGTTAATTAACCATTAACTCATTATTATTTTTTTAAATTCAAATGCCCTTACCAAACGGAAATGGTCTTTCTTCTCTTGTTCTTTTTTTTTTTTTTGGCTTTTGGGTTTTTTTGTTTCTGTATTTGTTATGAACTTTCTTCAATTATCAAATTTTCTTTTTTCTGTTATTTTGTCTTCTTGTCCTATATCTTGCTATGCATTATCTTGACTCCTTTTTTCCTTCTTCTTTCTCCTTTTGGGGGTTTGTGGGGTCTAATTCTTCATTCTCTTTTCCTTTCCTGTTTTATCTTTCCGCCTTGTCCTCCCCACTTCTGGTCCTCAAGAAGCTTGTTTCTTGGTTTGATGAAGATAGAACGGTAGAAAAGATATTTAGGAATCGGAGGAGAGACACGGGATATGAAAAGCGGTTCATTTCTTTGGCACACAACAGTCCTCAATCTATTGCAAAATCTCGAGGCTTATTGGATTCGATTTTTCTTTCAACAATCTCCCGTAGTTTTCTGCACGTTTGTAGTCCTCCAAGCTTATCCTTCATATCCTTTCCTTGGGAAGTAATTTTTAGCAGAGGACATCCCAACGCAGATTTCGGCATGCCAAAGCTTGGAAGTGTTGGATCTTTGAAGCAATTTGTTTCTGGTTTGGTTCCTTTCAATCTTCTTGGACTGAAAAATCTCACCCATTTCAGCTTATCGTCAAACCAGTTCAAGGGAAGATTCCCGAGATACAAACCTGCGATCGACGGGAAGTTTTTGATGTTTCAAGAAATAGCTTAAATGGAGAGATCCCCCGAGTCTCACGAATGCAGAAACCTAAGGACTTTGGATGCAAGCTTTAACCAATTCAATGGGAGTATACCGCACGAGCTTGGAAGCATTGATTATTGAAACTAGTCCGTTTCTTGAATATTTTCAAATTTCTAGCTTTATGAAAACCCTAGCTTTGCAATTCGCTGTGGGCAATAATCGTGGTGGAGGCATTGCGAGGCTGTGGCGGAGGTGGAGAGGTGAAGTAGCGGAGAACCGAGTGAAGAGAGAGAATTGATTTGGCCCATTTTTTTCTCCTCAGATTTTAGTAAGGACATTTTTGAAATTTAAAAAAAATAATAATAAGTTAATAGTTTCACTAACAGAATGGACTAACATGTTTATTGAAATGGGGTGTTAGTTTTTTTTAAACATAAAGTGGGGTGTCAGTACTTTAAAGCCTCTATTTTGGGGTGCCACTGCAATTTGCTCTATTTTAAATAAAAAACAAAACTGAAAATAGATGCCAAACAATTTAAAATAATGAAAATTTCTCATAATTGAAAATGATAATTGATACCAAAAAGAGCCTAAGACTTATTCTTTGCTTTGTTCGTGATTCCATGATGAAATCTACTAAACGATGAATTCATTTTTTCTGCTACTTTGCTTTCAGTGAACCCTTGTTTTACTCTGTTTTTGTACTTGCAACCAGGTTTTCTACTCCTTATGATGATCATTGTAGTAACATTTTGCATTACCTTGACAATATCAATGGCTACAAAGGGTAGGGTCCAACTCCAATGGCTGCATTTTAGATCTGCGTGGAGGTCTAGTTGACAATACTTTTCTTGCAGGTGGATTGGCTATTCCTTGACAGGTAAGAAACCCACAACTCTTGTCGGTGAGAAGTACTGAGAACTCAATCTTTAACGTAAAGTGGTGTTTCTAATTAGACAAAAGCACCACAGTTAAATATTTGTGAGATGGATCAGTTCCACCAAGTTTGTATTGATCGATTCTTTGATATAGTCTAAAAGCTGATAATTGAAACTAAGATAGCATTCATTTTGACTCACAAATATTGTTCAATATGTTTATGTTCCTCTACTTGGAAATCTTTCTCACCAACAGAAACAATCACTCATCATTGGTAATTGATTTAGTCTTTCTTTTTGTTTGCTTCATATCCATTCTTAACTAAATGATCTCATGCTCTTTCAGACAAATACTTGCAAGGGCATTTGCAAGAAAATGATAATGGAAAAGCAAAAGCCACCGCAGTCAGAGTGTTGCAGGTGCATTGTTTGATAACATTCTTGCCTTCTAGGAGAACTTTTATGGTATTTTTATTTTCCTTTGAGAATGGAAGAACATGTGATGAGCATTTGGTAAAACGCTTCATTCTCGTATTCTTCAAGAACAAACCAGTAACAAATGTTGTCAACGCTTTTGTAAGAACATGTTAGATTTGTTCTGTAGGAAAAACAGAGAGTAAGGAGAAAGCGGTCACGATATTTCAAAACTAGAACCTCTTTTCATGCTGACATTAAATCCTAAAGAGGTCTCTCATACCTGCTGCAAAGGTATTTCAGTAACTCTTTGTGTTTCATCTTCTTGAACTGAATGTTATTTATTATTTTTTTTTCACTTTTTAATCAGTCTAAGAATCATTTTGTTTGGTACATGTGGTTTCATTTATGATTGTATCTAGTGGTGGGAAAAGTAGGATTTCTCTCCGTTAGCTAGTGACGCCTTCAAGAATCAAGAAGTTAGAAGTATTGAATGTTGTCTTCCTCCAACTTCTCATTCTTGAATCAAACATCTTTGGATGATTGTGTCACTAGGGTTCGAGAAATCTTGGTATTCTAGGACTTCGTCTTGATTGGGCTTCTCTACATGCATCTCGCATGTTTCTGTTTTTGTAGTTTCAGGCTTGTTTCATTCTCTCCCTTTCTTTGAAACTCGAAATATGGGTTCTCTCTCTCGGTTAATCTTATTGATCGCACTGTTTCATTGTATTAACATTGCCAAGCTTTTTGCTTCCCTTTATTGCCCTGGTGTTGCAGGTTAGTTGTTAAATTGTTCTTTGTTTCTTAAACCTGCAAATAGCTTATGATATCCAAATGTGATCAGCCCCATTACCATATTTTTACAATTGACTTCATTTGTTAGATGGTTGGGTTGAAATTTGGGTTTTTATGCTTCTCTATTGCTTCTTGTAATTTATTTTTGTTATTTTCCACTGCATGACGTTGTATAGGAAGGCAAGGATATTGTTGCTTGGGCAAAAACTGGTTCTAGAGTGACAATTGCTTACCTCCTACAATTACTTCATAAGCTCTTTTTGGATGGTTCACCAAGAACTGCACCCTGTGCCTTGTCCCTACCCATGAACTATGACAACAGGCACGTTATCCTTGATGCTAAATATTGGTTTCTAAAGACTAACCATTTGCCAGCTTTGAACTTCTTATTCTTAATTTCAGTTTTTTGTTTTATTCGAAGGTGCTATTTCTCATCAGGTCTTGTAGATGAAGTTCAACTTAAGGTTGTGCAGTTAAACAATAGCATGCCCCCTTCTCGTACAATGTCTGCCAAAACTTTGGTGTATGTTTGGATCTAAATCTACTGTATGGCATTAATAACTTTGATGAAATGGACAATGGTAAAACTAGCTCTATTCCTCTATAGGTAGACATGGAGAATAAGACAACTCTGCCTTCATCTGCTCTGCTCATCATTTGGTACCTTTATTTTTATAGGAACTCGTAAGTACTTTATGCTAAACTGGATTATTCAATTAGATAAACGTAGTAAGTTTTCTAATGGTCCATTAGATTGCAAAAGAATTTTTAACTTATCTTTTTGCAGCCTTACGATAAATCTAGAGCATATAAACATCTGATGAATGAATCTGATGAATGAAGAAGACGCTGAGAATCTGAAATGGCTTCACATACTTCAAGTAAGATCTCCCCTACACAAAAAAGAATACAAAATAAAATAAAAATAAGATCCTTCAAATTTGAGTAGTTGTTAGGTTGACCAGACTTCTTATTTTTGCAGCAATGTATATGATCCTTACAGCAAAAGTAAAGTTTGGCATGGAGAGGCCTGCATCCTTTTTAGGGAGTGTTGAATGGAAACTTTTCCCGCTGTTATAGGGAGATGAATATGGCAGCAAATTAATTCTTGGCAAGTATGGAAGCAACATTGGGAACTTCAGCTACAAATACACTGTGGACAGTAATTATTGTGAAAGAACTAGAATGTAATGCATCAGGCCTTCCAAAATTCAGATTCTAAGGTTGTGAGCTTTGAGTGCTTTTCATTTTAAAACTGAAAGGGAACCAGTAAGGATGGGTGTACTGGGGGCAACTAATGTTGCGGGATGAGTGTTTTTGGTTCCTTGTAAAATATCTTGACGCAATAATTCTTTTTAGCTTTTAATATAAATGACCAAAAAAAAAAAAAAAGGAGGGGAGGGGGGCAAAAGTAAAGTGTGGGTTGATGTTGAGAAAGTTAAGCCTACCATAAATCCCTTATTGAAAAGGAGAGCTTCACCTAATTATTAGTTTTAGATGGGTTTTTTCTATCATTTGTTCTATCCTCCTTGTTCTTAGTTAGATGAATGTTGTTGTAGTACTTCCCACTAAGCTAAGATGGTCAGATTTGGTGGTTCATCTTTGGAAAATTGATTGAGCGGAAAAGAGTCAGAATGCAGAGCAAAGACAATTGAGCAGATAGTGGTTGTAATGCAGAGCTGTGGATGTACTTCCAATCTTTTATTTTATTGATTTATTTTTCTTTCCCTTAATAGAGTGTCAATATGTGTAGAATCTCCAGTGTGTTTTGAGTTGTGAGCAATAATAACACACTATGGTTTTAGTGTAAATTAATCATAATTATGTCTCCATTCTCTGTTCCATTGCCTCTCCAAGTGTCAATAGAGCAGCTGCATATACATATTCTTTTTTTAGGGTAAGTATACATGTTTATGTTATTGGTTATTTTTTGAATAGAGATTTCCTACCCCCAAGCTGACCATGCCCCCGTGCCCCCACACTCACATTAGTGTGGGGACCACACTGCCTCAGGTCTGCCATGTCAGGTAGGGCAATGTAGTCCCCACACTCACGTGAGTGTGGGGGGAATGGGGGCTTGGTCAGCTTGAGAGCAGAGGATCTAGACTTTTTTTTTTTTTTTTTTTGCTAAAGGTCATTTATATTAAAAGCAAAAAGAAATACAACATCCAAAGAACTTCATTATTATAAGGAACTAAGTCACTGAACCCTGCAACAACAGTTGGTCCAATACACCCATCCTAACCAGTTCCTCACAAATGAAAATCACTCAAGAAATCACATAATTTGATCTCAAAAGAAAGAAACAGCAGCAACTTACAAATCAGTCAAAACCAATGTCTCATAATATTCTTTTTAGATTCAATAAATAAATCTTGCTTGTGTTTATTCTTCCCTGGGCGACCAAGCTTCTGTCGACCTTAACCCCTCCTCCTTCCACCTACTTAAAGAGAGGAATTGTCATTGGGTTCCTTGGATGGTAAGAGGCAACACCACCCCCAATTGGGACTGCGAAACCTCATGGGAAACACATTCCACGGTTGGATTTGTATTGATTGATCCGACGTGCCTTATTGAGAGAACACTGGCCCCACTTCAGATTCATTCAAGTTCTTAGTGAAGACCAAGGCTATGAAATCCAACCCAAACCCTAACCTAGACACCCTATTTGTTTTGGATGAAGAAGAGCTTGATTTATGTTTGACCTTGAGGTTGGGCCTTGAGTGCAGTATTGTTATCTTTGGAAGATCCTAGGAAGTCAAGTTAGACCTCTCCCTTAGTGTAGATCCGAAGACCCGAAGTGAAGGAAGAAGACTTTGTGGGCCATGTTAGTAGAAGACATGGTGTTTGACACAAACCCATGGAGATTGATGATGAAGTTCCCTATTTGGAACCATGTCTGATTTGGAGACGATTTGCTTCTTTTGAAGAGCATGGTTAATGGACTTGAGGCCTAGTTGGACATGGTCTGAAGGGACCCCTCCATGCTAGGTAAGTTGCTTATTGAGTTGGGAGAAGCCCCATTGAAAATCTTGATGTTTGGAGCTTCATTTTCCCTAATCTGGGCTTGCTGTCAACCTGGGTCGACAGGGCCAATCAACCCACAGGCAAGGGCAGTTTGGTAAAACTATTTTTTTTTTAGTGTTTTTGAAGCTCTATTTATTAGAATTTCGTGGTAATCAGCCCCATTATGTTTCTAAGCCTCTGGAGAACATGGGAAGGACCTTAGAATCTCCTCTTCGAAGCCAAGGAAGATGCCCAAGCATCCGTTAGAGTTTCTCCGTCGAATCTTCTTCTACAAGGTTAGTAATCGATCTATTTCTCTCTAGATCTTTTCTCTCTTCTATTTCTTCTAATTGTTTTGATTGTGAGGAAGTTATTACACTCTTGTAATTGCCTATTCTCTTATCCTCATAGTCTTAGAGTGAATCCCCATTCACTCTATGTTTCATTGAAGCCATATGGTGATGTTCCATGTTTTTTTTATCTTCCATGAGACCATGAGTTACTCTCTCATTTATTTTCTACCTATCTTTATGATTATGAGGAAGGTCTCATACCATTACCATGACCTTTCCTTATATCCCCATAACTTTTGGGTGAATCTCTTTTCTCTTTTCTCTTTGTGAATTTGTTTTGGGTTGATTTTGAGAGTTAATTCTTGGGTTACCTTCAAGAAAGGGTATCCATTCGAAGACCTTGTTTTCTTTTTCTTGTTAGACCCTTCCCAATTCCAATTCTTGATTTTTTAAATACTATTCTTTCTTTCCTAGAGTGAATCCCCATTTTTTCCGTGAGATACACGGACTCTCTTCGGTAAAACCCTAATTTTATGGTTCGATTAAAACTCTATTATTTTGACCTTTTTTTATGCTTAGACCTTTATAGGTAGTCTAGTATGTTTCTGGGGAACTCCCCTTCGAATTTTGGAGTAATCAGACTTCAAACAAAGAAGTTATGGCCTATTTAGGCTTTTCTATTCCGTATTGTTCTCTGGGTCGATTGCCTGGGTCGACTGGGCCAGGCTGCCCAGCCAATCGACCCACAGAGTCAGTAACCTCAATTTGCTCTGTTTTTCTTCCATTTCATCTCCGATCGTTAGGGTTTGTTCCTTATGTTCAATACATGTTTGTTTAGGGTTATTTTGGTGATCTTGGACTTTGCCATTGATCTCTTTCTCAAAGTTTACGAAGTTGAATTCAAGGTGAGTACGTTCACTCACAATATGCATATTTACATGCTTGTTATGATATGATTCAAATGCATGAATTAGCTATTGTTGTTTTCCTTTCTTTACATTATATTACTTCTGTAATTACAGTAGGTTACTCAAATTGTGACTTACAAATTGGATTCAGTTATGAATGATGTGAATGTGATTTGGACTTGATTGTGATATGTATGAAAGCATGATGTGATGTGAATTCCTAGGTTGTCATTGGGGAATGGGGAATACCCTTTTGGCATTTTTGTCATTGGACACCAGTAGAGGTGGTATGAGATGCTTTCCTATGGTGCCCCTTGGCGCTTTCCCTAATTATTGGTTGACATACCTATGGCATGTCTAGAAGTGTTTGGCTAGGAATACCCTGTTATATCAGACCCGATTCAGAAGGGAATTGAGACCGAGTGGCCCATAGCAGCAATGGGGGTTTGTGGGTGCTCAAGACCGGTAACCAACCCGTGAGAGGACATGAATCACATTGTAGGGGTCATTCATTGGTAGGGTTGCAGTAGTAGACTTGGGCTCATGGGCGCTCAAGACTGGTAACCAACCCGTGAGAGGACATGAGAGCTTCCCATTTGCTATTTGTGGATGACCAATAGGGTTAAAGAGTCTATAGTCTGAGTTGGTTGTAGCCATAGGATACGATGACTCTAGTGGGAAAGATACTAGAAAGGATCGCGAGAGGCGAGGAATGGAAGTATCTAACCCTGACTTGATATAACTAAGTAGAAGACTTGCATTGGGCTAAGTTTAACCCTGACATGTGCCAATACTCAGACCAATGGTGATGTGAGAGAGCGGTGACCTAAACCCCAACCATGGAATGTCCGAGAGGGATGCACCCAATTACCACCGGAGAACCCAAGATACCAAGATGGTTGAGGGAGAGTGATTTGAGACCTACCCAGAGGAGTATGCTACTATGACTTAAAGCATGTCTGCCAATAGAGACCAACATAGAAGCATACTTGCATTCATTGTTTCACATCATTGCATTTGTTTGCCTTTGAATTGTGTGTAGATGGCTATTGTGATTGGACTACTTGCTAAGTTCTTTTTGAGCTTATCCTTCGGGGGACATGTTTTTAGATGCTTTTACAGGAACGGAAGAGCACCCGTGCCATGGTACGGAGGACCCTTCCTTACTTGGTGCAACTTTGGAAATCCTTGGAGAAGGTCATGACCAGTGGTGTGACCAGCCCATAGGTTTGGACTGCATCAACGGCTCCTATTGACGGCAGCCTGCATCATCTTATTTGCCGATGGGTTCGTAAGCTAGAGGCTGACTCGAAGTTACAAGAGCATAACCCTACGGTGAAGAAGATGAAGACTGAAGAAGAAGAATAGCTGACAGAAGATTCTGACTAGTTTACTTTGTTAGACTTATATTTTAATTATGATAGCTTTAGTCTTTGCTTTAGATTTCTATCTACCTTCCGCGTTTGTTTGTGGGGTATATTTTTGCTATACTTAACAGTTATCTTTTGATTAGTATCTTGTTATCCGCACTCTGATGTTCTTTTGTAATACTTCTGAGATCCTTTCTTGATTTTTATTATTAAATTACTTGAATACAATGATTTGTTCTTGCTTTTGATTATGTTATTGTGCTAAGTGGATATGATCGCTCCTAAACTTGATCTTCAGGGCTGTGGATCACACCTCCGGGTATTCCAGTTAGGGTACCGGCTGGAGGGATGTGACAAAGGCACCTTTGACCCTTGAGGAAGATCTACCAATTCCCAAATGTGGTTAGCTATAATAGAATCTAGTTCACTCTTTATAGCTACCTCCCGAAAGACAACATCTGGTGAAGTGATTGCTTCAATATATATGAGGGTCATTGTCTATAAGATAGACAAACTACTCATCAAATGAAAATTTAGTTTTCCTTTGTCTTTTTCTTTTCCGAATATGATCCTCATATACACTTGGAGTAAGTACTAACTCATTTCCACTGCCTTGGGTCAATTCTTTTGATAAATTCGTGGCTATATCTGAATTGTTTCCTTGATTCATACAACTACTTTCAAACTCACTGTCAAGGCAATTAAATTTGAAAAGAAATATTTTTTTCGAAGAATTCAGCATTGTGTCTCAATTATTGAATTTTCCTCACAAATATCTACAATGGTTCTTATTAACATGCAACAATATGCGGAGCTATGCATTGCATATCCTATAAACACACAATCAATGGTTTTAGGACCAATTTTCTTCTTAGGTTCTGGAATTGCCACTTTGACCAAACAACCCCATATACTCAAGTGTTCAACACTAGGTTTCTTTAAATACCATTTTTCATATGGTATCATTCCAGTCTTCCCATGGTGGGAATTATGTTTAAAACATAATACGAGGTTAATATCGCATCATCCCACAAGTCAAGAGGTAGGCTGAAGAACTAATTCACATTGCATTCATCATTTCTTTAATGAATAGTTTTTTTTCTTCTTTTTACTATCCCATTAGATTATGGCTGATATGGGGTAGTGGTCTCATAAATAATGTCATTCTCTTCAAAGAATTTACTAAGGCTAAAGTATTATGACCCTTTGTCAGTCCTTAGCCTTTTGATTTTCCTACCAAATTGATTCTCTACTTCTACTTCATAAGACAAAAAGGTATTGCTGGCTTCATTCTTAGATTTTAATAGATATATCATAGCATATTTAGAATAGTCATCTATAAAGGAGATAACATACCTATTACCACCTCTTGATTCTTGTGATTTGAAGTCACATAAATCATTGTGCACTAGTTCTAGCAAATTTGTTTTCCTACCCACTTACTTATGAGGTTTCTTTGTAAACTTAGCCTCGACACAAACTTTACATTTAGTCAGTGGTGGTTTAATACTATGTATAATACCAAACTTGCATAATTGAGATATATAAGTTGCACCACTATGACCTATTCTACCATGCCAAAAATCAAATGAATCATGAACATAAGCAAAATTAGAAATATATATTAATTCGGAAACACTGAATAAAAAGAGGCCATCATTTAGAAGTATTTATTAATTCAAAAACACTAAATACAAAGAGGCCATCATTTAGATAACCTTTTCCAATAAATACATCATTTTTCAGGAGAACTGCTTTGTCTTCTTCGAAAGAAAGTTTAAACCCAGCTTTATTCAGGAGTGAACCAGAGATCAGATTTTGCCTTATATCTAGTACATAGAGGACATTCTTCAACTTCAAGACTTTTCTAGAGGTAAGCTTTAGGGTGATTTGTCATTTTCTAATTACATTAGTTGGTTGAGAATTTTCCATGAAGACCTTGTCAACAGCATAAAAGCACTTGGAAAAGAAGCTCCAATCTCCACAGATGTGCTTGGTAGCACCAGTGTCTATCACCCAAGCTATTGACTTTCAATCATAAAGGCCGCTGTTATCATTGCAATGTAGATCTCAATATCAATTTGTTTAGCCCTTGCTCTCTCTGATCCTCCTTTCTTCTTTACCCTGTAATCCTTTATGAGATGCCCAGGTTTGCCACAATTGTAGCATGCTCTCTTCTTCTTTCTGAAGCTAACATCTTTGTTGGATTTCAGAGACTTATTAGGTTTCTTTTTCGGGTCAGTCTCTACCAAGTTGGCCTTAGGCTTATTGGAATTAATAGGTTGATTCCTAAGTCTGTTCCTCTCTTCTATTTTGGTTTGAACCACAACACTGTGAAAGGTCCAGTCCTTCCTCTTCTATTTCATTAAGACCTTGAAGGCACTCTAAGAGGAATGTTGTGTCTCAAAGCACTGATCACAAAGGCAGTTGGAAGAATGATATTCTCTTTTTCCAGATTCCCTACCAATACTTGATACTTGTCTACTTGGTCAAAGATGCTAATCCCGTCGACCACTGTAAACTCTAGAAAATTTTCAACTACAAACCACAAGTTACAGGCATCCTCAAGAGTATACTTCTTGACTAATACCTCCTAGATTTCATAAGTAAATTCATAAGAGCTATACACATTGTATAACTCGTTTGACAACACATTTAGAATGCGATTCTTACATTTGAAATCTGCTGTGAACACTTCGATCCTCTTCTGATCGAGTACAGGATCACTTGACTTATCAAGTTGGGGTTCATTCAGAACAAATGCTATCCCAGCTTTCGTAATAGTAAAATACAACATTTTCTTCCAATGTTTGAAGTTCTCACCTTTGAACTGTTTGATTTGGTCAAAATCTGACTTTATTGTTGTTGTTGTGAAGCTTGCAGAGATAGAAGAGGAGTGTTGTTCTTAGTAACTTTCTCAAGTGTACTTGTGTTTGTAGAGTCCTTCCGGTTGATCTCATTTCCAATGGTTGTGTTGACTACTATGGTGTTGTTGTCACACCCCACCCAGTCGGATCTGGTCATACCCGAATACCCGTGGGGGTGATACAGTACAGAACCAAGGTTCACTGACAATTCCATACAAACATATGACATATTATAAATCCAAGGACAAGAGTAAATCAAGTTTAAAAATCAAATCATAAAATCTGAAATATTAAGTTTACAATCATCCATGTCTAAGATCGAATAAATAAACATTAGAGTTTGAAAATTTGTTTGCAGATGAAAATGTTAAAGAATCTTGATAGAAGATACCCTCGCCTCCCTCAAAAGATATCCAAGTGTATATATAAAATAGTGCCATAAATGACATAAGAGAGTCCCTAAGCATGGTGAGGTCTCTACAAGAAGCCGGCTCCATAGGAGCAGTCCTGGCACAAGCACAAAGCTTCATGTGCTTCCACTTCCTCTCCCATTGCTCCCTCCAGAAAATCTCCAAGCGATGGATCCTCCATTTGAATGGAGTCCTCATAACTTGTAGAATAATCAAAAGAAACATACACATATAAAGGAATGAGTTCCACATAACTCAGTGAAGTCAACTCAACAATGATGTCATGCATTCATTCACAATTCCCACATCACATATATAAAATGATAATGTAATTAATGACAATTATATGATAGATGCATGGTTATAATGTTATGCTCCTACCTCTATCATGAAATCTCTATAGTCGACACGCATTAAGTTAAACATCAATCTCCTTTGGGAGGTCTCAATCACTCTCCCTCAACAAGAGAAGTCTATTGGGTTCTCTGCAGTTGTTGGGTAAAATCCTGTCAAGCCATGGTTGGGGGTATAAGTCACCACTCTCTCACATCACCATTTGGCATGAGATTTGGTGCTTGTCAGGGATAACTCTAGGCTCAATGCAAAGTCATACAGTCTTGTACTACATATGGCCTGAATATCTCCCCTTATGCCTAGTGCCCTTTTGGTTCGATACCTTCCCATCTGTGAATGGTTTCCTCAACGGGAGGCATCTATTGGATACCATTCCTTAACCCAAATGGGCATCCACGTATAGTAGACAAGATGCTCTCCATGTCCTCTCATGGGTTGGTTACTGGTCTTGAGCACCCAGGAGCCCTTATCATGGGTTAATTGGCTTCAATACCCCTACCGGAAGGGTAGTAGTACTCATAGGGATATCTAGCCCAACACTTCTAGGCACCTAGCATTCATGTACCTAGGTCTAGATGCATTCATATAAGGTCACTAGGTTAATGGGCGGACCCACAACCCTAGTTGGTAAATAGAAATAAGAGAATCAAGTCTCAACCAATCTCATTCATTCTAATATCATCAACATAAGATTCGAAAAGAAAGAAAAAGAATCATTCACATATCCTTACCTTTCGTTAGCGCAAAGTCACACACAATCACATAATAATATATATCAAAATAAAGCATGATCTCATTAATAAAATTGAAATAACAATATTAACCATACAAGACATGGTTAGTTTATTCCTCACCTTTCAATTTGGTTTCTTTCTCCAAAGTCCCAAATGTCACACTCAAGAGTCGGTGATTATACTCAAAATAGTCCTAATCACATAAGAGAAATAGTAGGTATTGATTGGAGATCACTTGGGGTTCAAAAGAAGCCCAACATTACACTTCTCGGACACAATCTGTTGAATGGCTTCAAACCCGCCATTCTCAACCTAGTTTTGGTAAAAATCCTTATTTCACCTTCGATTCAAAGTCGGATAGAAGCAAAACTCTGGAAACTTATACTTAACAGTAATAGGGTCCTAAAAGTATCAACAATTTGTCCCAATTTGGTCTCAAACGAAAAGCCCAAAATTTGGATCTTGAGAGTGCTTGCAGGCATCTCTGAGAGGTTCAATGCGAAATCACATAAACAAATCTCAAAACTAAAGGGAAACATAAAGAGAACTAATTGCAAGCATTCAATGCATTCAATATACCCTAACTACCAAAATCTATCATTTATCAAGAAGAAAATAACTCTAACTTAGGTTTACAGAAGAGAGGTTGAAGAACACTCACCTTTCTCAATGATTCGGGTCTCAACGCGTTACTGTGCGGATAGAATCTGGAATCCTCCTTGGTATGTCATTCTCTCCAAGTCTCAGCCCCACTCAAACATTAGAAAATGCATGTAGAGGTGAGTGGAGTCATAAAATAGGGTTTTAAACCCAAATTCCCGAAATTGCCTCAAAATTGGGGATGGGCGGTCGACCTAGACCAATCAACCGGTCCGTTCGAACGGCCCATGGTTGACCCCTCAACCAAGGTCCAATTTCGGTGATTCTCAGCTTGAATGAAAGGTCTGTTGAATATCTACGTTTGGGTATATCTACCTCGTCGTTTAGATTCTCCATCATCGGTTTCCGGACGTGCTAAAATTGCCTTTTAATGCCTTTGTGGTTGACCTTCTCTCTTCCCTTAAATTATAGGAGAGATGTTGAGTCATCACTATCCACTAACATTGGGTCCATCTCTGAACCTTCGGGCTCGACTCGAATGGCCCATAATTGTTGCCGACTCAAGTTCTGAGTTCACGGTCCTGAAACCATGGGTTAAAGAGTTAGAAATCTAGGGAATTTCACAGGTGTCGACAGTAGCCATAGTAGGTCAATAATAAATACCTTAAACTAGTTGAAAACTTGTTGAGGAATCTGCACGAACACTTGAAAGGTTGTTGTAATCACGATACTTTGTCAAAGCTGAAACGTACTTTCTTTAAGGTATTTAGACACCCCGATTTGTGTAATACGGGTACCAAATGTGTCTTCACCCCCAAGATCAGTCAGCCCAAACCTTTAAGGTTGCACCCCATAAAGGTTACTTTAGGTTTAATCAGGTTATGTTCACCGCTTAAAAAATTAACAACAGGGAGGGAGGGAGGGAGAGAGAGAGAGAGAGAGAGAGAGAGAGAGAGAGAGAGAGAGAGAGAGAGAGAGAGAGAGAGAAGAGGAAATACATGTAAAAATAAGCTGAAAAAATGGGTTTATATAGAGCCCCAAAGGCTTTGGGTGAAAGGGTAATGTCACCTCCCTTTGTGAGGGTACCTATTCATCTTAACTCCCTACAAGAAGGTACCTATTCAAATGACCTCCTAAGGAAGAGTGCCTCTCTAATGGCACCTCCACAGATCCACCCAGTGGTGGGCTTTTCAGATTAAGGCCCATGACAAAATAGCTTTTCAAATCAAGGCCTATGACCCACATCCCAAGTCCCCAAGTCCCAAGTCATATAGAATTATTAATATTAACTAATATATAGCTATATAACTATGGTTGGGTCACACCAGGGTTTAGGTTTGGTTCGCATAGCACATGGGTTCAATCCTTAACCCCAAAGATATATTATATAGGTCCTCACTATATATAAACGAGATAATCAACTCCTTTCTGCTTGACGTGGGACTAAAGTTTCCTTTAAAGAAATCAGAAGATAAAAGACATAATTAAAACATATATTTAAAAAAAATAATAATATACATAAAGTTTAAACATTTTTTAACAATCCCCCACAACGGTTAAAACTTCAAATACAAATAATGAAGACCCAAGTAGCAATGAACACATTAGACACGGTAGGACATTTCGTTGTAGATATCTTTCGGACTTGAATCTACATTAGACCTAATGAAGCACGCTCCAGAGTACCAGTGAAGTCTGACTTCTTGAACCTATCATCTTCAGTGTAGCTAGCTACTCCACCTTTCGTATCCAACCAGTGGACCTTCTTGACAAACCCTTTATAAATAATAGTAGACATTTTATCGGCCTTGTCTCAAATCTTGGTCTCACAAATATTTTTAAGGAAATTTGCCTGTGTGAGATTTCCAACTTAAGGCGGCCTCACCCTCTATATCTGTTTAGGTCAGGATTAGATGTGCACCACATCTAACACACCCTCACATTTCGTGAGCTATGCTTGATTAAGAGTAAGTCAGTCATGCTATCAACGATCTAGTGGTACTACTTTATTATATTTAGTAGTATAAATAGGTCATCTAATGACTTCCTTGCTTACCCTTTGAACCTATTTCAGGATTTAACCTCTTCACATAGGTTGGGTATCCATCACATGACCTATGTCACAGGTCTTAATCCCATTCACATAGATGCTTCATTAAAAGTGCTTGTAGGCATAGCTTTACTGTACATATCAGCTAAATTCTTCTCTGATTTCACGTAATCAATTGCAATTGTTCCTTCATCAATATATTGCCTTACAAGATTATGTTGAAGACGTATGTGTCTTCTTTTCCCATTATATACCCTATTCTTGGCCCTTCCTATAGCTTATTTACTGTCAGAATGAAGTGATATAGGTGGCATTGGTTTGGAAAACAAAGGTATATCTGCAATCAAGTTTCTAAGCCATTCAGCTTCACTTCCAACCTTTTCCAAAGCTACGAATTCTTCTTCCATTGTAGAAGTTCCACATGATTATTTAACTGATTTCCAAAAGATTGCTCCTCCACCTAGCATAAACACATATCCACTTGTAGCTGGTGTTTCTCTTGAATCTGAGATCCAATTAGCATCACAATGTCCATCCAAAACAAAGGATTTCCACTATAGTGAAGCCCATAATACATAGTACCCTTAAGATACCAAAGTAACCTTTCAATTCCAAACCAGTGTTCTTTACTAGGATTATGAGTATGGTGGCTCAATTTTCCAACTACTAGAGCAATATCTTGCCTAGTACAATTCATTAGATAATTCACAGATCCAATAATTTGTGAGTATCTCTTATGATTTACTGGTTCTCCAACATTTTTCTGAAAATTAATTTCCATAGTTAAAGGTGTTTTGAAAAAACTAGAATCATAAAAACCATATTTTAAGTACATTTTCCACATAATGAGCTTGAGAGAGTATAATTTCTCTTTTTTTTTTTTTTTTTTTTTTTTTTTTCTCCTGATGATTCTAATTCCTAGAATTGCATCAGCAGTGCCCAAATCTTTGGTGTCTTTGATTAACTATTTCTAGGCTTGTTCCCATGATCAACATGACATCTACATAAAGTAGAATAAAAACACTCTTCCATTGATAAAACTTACTGTACACAAGCACGTTTCAGCCCCATTGATGCTAAAACCATTCAAAATAAGAGAAAAATCGAATTTCTCATGCCACTGCTTGAGTGCTTGCTTTAGCCAATACAATGACTTGACTAACACAAACCTTATTAGGTTGACCAGGGGATACAAAACCTTTTCGTTGTCTTATTAGAAATAATGTTTTTACATCCATTTCGTGTATCACTAAATTATAGATGGATGCAATCGCCAAAAGAACTCTCACAATGGTTATTTTTGCGATAGGTGCAAAGGTATCAAAGTAATCCATAACCTTCTTTTGCTTAAAACCTTTGACTACAAGTCTGGCTTTAAACTTATCTAAGGAACCATCAATTTTCAATTTCTTTCAAAATATCCACTTAGTTTCTAACACCTTTGACCCTTGAGGAAGATCTACAAGTTCCCAAGCATTTTTAGCTATAATAGAATCTACTTCACTCTTTATAGCTTCCTTCCAAAATAACATCTGGTGAAGTAACTGCTTCACTATACATGAGAAGTTCATTATCTATAAGATAAACTATCCACTCATCAGATGAAAATTTAGTTTTCCTTTGTATTTTGCTTTTCTGTAAATGATCCTCATATACACTTGGAGTAGGTGCTAATTTATACCCACTGCCTTGTGTCGATTCTTGAGATAAATTGGTGGCTGTAGCTGAACCATTTCCATGATTCATACTACTACTTCCAAACTCACTATCTCAAGCCTATTAAATTTGAAAGGAAATATTTTTCAAAGAATTCAGCATCCCTTGTCTCAATTATTGAATTTTCCTCAAAAATGTCTACAATGATTTTTATTACAATGCAATGATATGCAGAACTATGCATTGCATACCCTATAAACACATAAACAATGGTTTTAGGACCAATTTTTCACTTCTTAGGTTCTGAAATTGCCACTTTGACCAAACAACCCCATGTTTTCAAGTATTTAACACTAAGTTTCCTTAAATACAATTTTTTCATATGGTATCATTGCAGTCTTCTTGTGGGGAATTATGTTTGAAACATAACATGAGGTTAATATCGCATCCCCCCACAAGTCAAAAGGTAGGCCAAAACTGATTAACATTGCATTCATCATTTTTTTTAATGAATGATTTTTTCGTTCTACTATCCCTTTAGATTCTAGCTGATATGGGGCAATGGTCTCATGAATAATGCCATTCTCTTCAAAGAATTAACTAAGGCTAAAGTATTTTGACCCTCTCTTAGTCCTTAGCCTTTTGATTTTTCTACCAAGTTGATTCTTTACTTCTGCTTTATAATATAGAAAGGCATTGCTGGCTTCGTCTTAGATTTCAGTAGATATATCATAACATATCTAGAACAATCATCCATAAAGGAGATAACATACCTATTACCACCTCTTGATTCTTGTGATTTGAACTCGCATAAATCACTATGCACTAGTTCTAGCAAATTTGTCTTCCTAATTTATGAGGTTTCTTTGTGAACTTAGCCTCAACACAAACTTGACACTTAGTTAGTGGTGGTTTGACACTGTATAATACCCAACTTACATAATTGAGAAATATAAGTTGCACTACTATGATCTAGTCTACCATGCTATAAATCAAATGAATCAAGAGTATAAGCAGAATCATAAGTATTTATTAATTCAGAAACACTTAATACAAAGAGGCCATCATTTAGACAACTTTTTCCAAAAAATAAATCATTTTTTCAGGAGAATTACTTTGTCTGCTTCGATAGAAATTTTGAACCCAACTTTGTTCAGAAACGGACCAAAGATTAGATTTCGCCTTATATCTGGTAGATAGAGGACATTCTCCAACCTCAAGTGTCACATCCCCCCAGCCGGTACCCAATTACCCGAAATACTCGGAGGTATCATCCACAACCCCAAAGATCAAGTCTCGACAATCATGCAACCATTCCACACAGTAGTCCAATCAAGAGCAAGAATGAATCAATGTATTAATATAATTAAAGAATAAAATCAAAAGTTAGGGATCTCAGAAGGATCTCAAAACCAAAATTAGAATGCGGAAGTCGAGACACGAACATTCTTCACCGTAAGTGTCATAGCCGCCAAAACCTTGTACACAATAAGGATCGATTGTCGGTGTCTCATATTCTTGGATTTCGGTAACATCTGTATTTGCAACAAAGTCTAAAACAAAATTGTCCCCAAAGGGTGAACTCAAAAGAACTCAGTGAGTAGTTCACAAACAAATAACCAATAACAATTTAAATAAATACATTACATGATGCAATATGATATGAGACAAAATGCAAGAATGTAACTATACTCTAACGGATGCTAGTTTCTAATGGTGGACACACATTAAGATGGAACAACAGCCTCCTCTGGGAAGGTATCGTCACTCTAATATATCACGGGTTGGTTACCGGTCTTGAGATCCTGGGTAAGGGGTCAATGCATCCCTCTCGGACTATCACCATGGCTGGGTTTAGGTCACCACTCTCTCACCACCATTGGTATGAGTATTGGCGCGTGTTAGGGTTATACCTAACCCAGCAAGTCAACCTAGGTTCAAATACTTGCCCTCATGGATCTCACAATCTTGGTTCGGTATCCTTCGCTACTAAAGCCATCGTATCCTATGGCACCAACCAGCTCAAACTACGTTGACTCTTAACCCTATTGGTCATCCACATGAAATGGATGGGAAACTCTCATGTCCTCTCACGGGTTGGCAATCGGTCTTGAGCACCCATGAGGCCAAGTCTATTATATGTAATCTTACGAATGAATGGCCCCCACAATGTGGTTGTGTCCTCTGATGGGTTGGCTACTGGTCTTGAGTGCCCACACCCCACACTGCTACCACAAGTCACTCGGCATCAATACCCACACCGATAGGGTGTGATATGACGGGGTTCTCTAACCAAACACAACTAGACTTCCTAGTTATGACATTCAGTGATTTTGAAAAGTGCCAAGGGACATCATAGGATCGTGTCTCATACCACCTCAACTAATGTCCCAAGACAAAAACACACAAATGGTATTCCCCAATTCACAATCATAACCTACATTCACATCACAATATGGTTCCAATCACATTCTCAAGTCACAAATCATTCCAAGTCCAAACAGTCACATATTTATCATATATGCATAACACCATTAATCAACTATATCCTGAATTTTTTGAGTCATAGTAATTATGTCTAAACCCTAAAACAGCAATGTGGAATCATACATTCAAGTTCCATAACAAACAAGAATGTAACTATGGTTATGTGTAAGTGAACGTCCTCACCTTGCTATCGATTTGCAACCTTTGAAAATTAGGTCAAAGATTGAGTTCACGCTTCCCAAAAAGTCCAAATAACATGATAGTTCAAAGTTAGAAACAACCCTAGAGGTATAGTGTTGAAAAGAGGACAAACAACCAACTTGGCAGTGGTTGAGTTGCTTGGGTGACCAAGGCAATCAACCCAACCATAAATCTGCCAAACCTTGGTTGGGTCGCCTGGGGACCACAGGGTAGGCAACCAAGGCTCTGTGCATGAACAAAAAGTGCTCAGATCAATAGGAAACTACTCCAAAATTAATTAGAAAATTCTGAAATCATGGTAGGACATTATCTAACATAGTTTACAAATCAAACATTGCAAAAAGAATGAAAACCTAACGAATCCTATATTAGGTTTTCTCTAAAATCTTACCATGAGATTCATGGAAGAGCTAGAGTGAATGAAGATTCACTCTAGAGCAAGGAGGATAGAAGATCTAGGTCTGAAATCATAATATATCATGGTCTAACATAGTTTGGGGATCAAACAAAGCAAAAAGGATGAAAACCTATTGCATCTTATATTAGGTCTTCTCCAAAATCTTACCACGAGATTCACAAAAGAGCTAGAGTGAATGGAGATTCACTCTAGGGGATAGAAGAGTTAGGTCTTTACAATAAGTATAAACCTTCTTATAGGTCTTGACAGTAGGTAGAATCAATCAAAAGAGAAGAACTAGAACGAAGAACATGAATACTAACCTTTTAGAAAGAGAAACGATGAACGGAAACCTTGACGGACACTTTCCACACCTTCATTCTCCTTGGAGAGGGTTCTCTTGAGAAGCTTTGATATTCTCTGATGGCTTTAGAACATAATGACATGTTTTAGAGCGAAAAATCATTAAATAGGGCTTCAAAAACATCAAATACCAAAATGCCCTTTTGCCCTGAAGCTGGGTCGGTAGCCTGGGGCGACTAGGGCAGGCAACCCACCCTTGGTACTTTTTCTCTAGGAGTGGTATTGATTCTTCAAAAGCCCTAGATCATTCTTGGCCCTTTTCTAAGTTATAAAACGGTCCTACCTGATTTTTTGGGACCTTCTACTTGTGTTGTACTCTTGATTCATCTACCATGTCCTTCAATGTCTGAGTAAGATTTTCTTCCATATTTTGACAGAACTCCCAACTTGGCATCATCTCCATCTACTTCCATTGGTTCAGAGTCAAATCCAATGGTCGCAACTTGGATGGCCCATAGTTGCCTTCTTCCCGCACGCCAGGTTTTTGGACCTACAATATGAATTTTTGGATTAGGGTTTTGAGGGATTTCACATCAAAACTTTTCCAGAGGTAAGCTTTAGGGTGATTTGTCCTTTTCCGATTACATTAGTTGGTTGAGAATTTCCCATGAAGACCTTGTCAGCAACATCAAAGTACTTGGAAAAGAAGCTCATATCTCCATAAATGTGCTTGGTAGCACCAATGTCTATCACCCAAGCTATTGACTTTTCAACCACAAAGGTCCCTGTTATCATTGCAGTGTAGATCTCAGTATCAATCAAATTAGCCCTTGCTCTCTCTGATCCTCCTTTCTTCTTTACCCTGTAATCCTTTATGGGGTGTCCAGGTTTGTCACAATTGTAGCATGCTCGCTTCTTCTTTTTGAAGCTAACATCTTTGTTGGATTTTAGAGAATTATTAGGTTTCTTTTTTTGGTCAGTCTCTACCAAGTTGGCCTTGGGCTTGGAATTAACAGGTTGATTCCTAAATCGGTTCCTCTCTTCTATTTTGATCCGAACCACGACACTATCAAAGGCCCAATCCTTCCTCTTCTGTTTCATTGAGACCTTGAAGGCACTTTAAGAGGAGGGAAGCTTGTGTATCAAAGCACTGGCCACAAATGCATCTAGAAGAATGATATTCTCTTTTGCTATATTCCTTACCAATACTTGATACTTGTCTACTTGGTCAGAGATGCTAATCCCGTTGACCATTGTAAACTCTAGAAAATTTGTTACCACAAACCTCAAGTTACCGGCATCCTCAAGAGTATACTTCTTGACTAATGCCTCCTGGATTTCATAAGTAAATTCATAAGAGTTATACACATTGTATAACTTATATATTTGACAACGCATTTAGATTGCGATTCTTACATTTGAAATCTGCAGTGAACCATTCGATCCTTTTCTGATTGAGTACAAGATCACTTGACTTACCATGTTGGGGTTTCATTCAGAAAAAATGCTATCCCAGCTTCTGTAAGAGCAAAATACAACATTTGCTTCTAACGTTTGTTCTTACCTTTGAACTGCTCGATTTTGTCGAAATCTAAATAACTTTCCTATTATTGGTTGCGAAGCTTGCAGAGATGGAAGAGAAGTATTGTTCTCAGAAACTTTCTCAGGTGCACTTGTGTTTGCAGAGTCCTTCCTGTTGATTTCATTTCCAATGGCTGTATTGGCTATTTCGATGGTGTCATTAGTAGCCATAGTAGGACATTTAACAAATACCTTAAATTTGTTGAGAATTTGCTAAGGAATCTTTGTTGAGAATTTGTTGGGGAATCTGCACGAACACTTAAAAGGTTGTTGTAATCATGAACTTGGTCAGAGCTAAAATGTAGTAGAGTTACTTTCTTTAAGATATTTTGGCACCCCGATTTATGTAATACGGGTACCAAATGTGTCTTCACCCCAAGATCATTCAGCCCAAACCTTTAAGGTTGCACCGCTGAAAGGTTACTTTAGGTGTAATTAATCAGGTTGTTTTCACTGCTTAACAGAAAGACAACAAGGAGAGGGAGAGGGAGAGAGAGAGAGAGAGAGAGAGAGAGAGAGAGAGAGAGAGAGAGAGAGAGAGAGAGAGAGAGAGAGAGAGAGAGAGAGAGAGAGAGAGAGGAGGGAAAATTCATTGTCAAAAATGAGATCGAAAATGGGTTTATATAGAGCCCCAGAGGCTGTGGGTGAAAGGATACAGTCACCTCCTTTTGTGATGGTACCTATTCAGCTCAACTTCCTATAGGAAGGTACCTATTTAGCTAACCTCCTTAAGGGAAAGTGCCTCTCTAATGGCATCTCCACACTTCCACCTAGACAAAATGGACTTTTTGGATCAAGGCCTATGATCCAAGTCATATAGAATTATTAAGGGATAATTACTATTGGCCCCCGACTTTGATTTTATTACTATTGTATCCCCTTTATTTTCAAAATTACTAATCCAACCTTTAACTTTGTCTACAATTACTATTGCCCCCCTACCATTAAGTTCCGTTAGTTTACTAATGATGTGGCATCTTTATATTTTCTCAAAAACCCCAAAATACCCTTAAACTTATCTCTTTACTTATTTACCCTTTTGTCAAGGTACAGTAGTACCCTTAATTAACTGTGGAGAAAAAAGTAACTATAATCCGTTTTATTCTAAAAAAAAAACACCACCAAATAAAGAAAGAATGATTGAACAAAACTCAAATAGAAACCAAAGATGAAGGAAAATCGAATTCAACTCAAATGGGAAACTTAACATCACCTAAAATATTTCAAAATAAATGAAGTTAGTGAAGGTGGGAAACCAAATTTGATTTGGATTTTGTTTAGTTCTTTAATTCAAAATAAATGAAGTTTAGTGAAGGTGGGAACCAAATCGGATTTGGATTTTGCACATTTCTTTAATTCAAAATAAATGAAGTTTAGTGAAGGTGGGAACCAAATCGGATTTGGATTTTGCACATTTCTTTAATTCAAAATAAATGAAGCTTAGTAATGGCGGGAAACCAAATCGAATTTGGATTTTGCACATTTCTTTAATTCAAAATAAATGAAGTTTAGTGAAGGTGGGAAACCAAATCGGATTTGGATTTTGTCCATTTCATTAATTCAAAATAAATGAAGTTGAGGGTAAAATTGACATTTAATCTTGCACATTTCTTTAATTCAAATAAATGGAGTTTAGTGAGGTGGCCATCGGTTTGGCTTTGCCATTTCATTAATTCAAAATAAATGAAGTTGAGGGTAAAATTGACATTTAATCTTGTTTTTATAAATAGGGTAGTATCGTTTTTTGATTTATTAATTTTAATGAAAGGCAAATTAGACATTACATATTCAAACTTAACGGCTACTTGATTGACACCGTTATAAAGAAGGGGGGGCAACAATAATTTAATGGGGGTGACACCGTTATAAGGAAGGGGGCAACAATAATTTCATAAAGAACAGGGTTTTATTAGTAGAGGGCAATAGTAATTATCCCAATTATTAATAATAATTAATATATAACTATATAACTATGGTTCGATCATTAATCCCAAAAATATATTACATATGTCTTTATTATATATAAACGAGATAATCAGCTCATTTTTGCCCGATGTGGGACTAAAGTTTCCGTTATAGAAATCATAAAATAAAAGGCATGATTAAAACATATATTTAAATAAACAAATAATATATATAAAATTTTAAACATTTTTTAACATGCATGCATGTCATTCAAACTCGTTAGCCTTAAACAAACACATTAACTATGATTAAGATTAATTAAGTGCTTCAAACCTTGCCAATGGGACTAATTGCCAACTATTTCCTAGGCAACAGCTGCAAGACCATGCCTAAGGATTCTTATCTATTTCCTTGTGGATATGTTATATGTGTCTTTACATCACAACAAAAGGTTGATGTTAGGTTTACAAGATTTTAAAAAATAAAATATTAATTTAATCACAATTTTTTGATGTGACTTGTCTACATGTGTGACACATTCACAAGAAAACAGATGATCCATTTCCTTCTTAGAAACAGACTAGATAAAATTCCCCATGCCCATGGCATCATCACGTGCAAACATGCCTCCTTGTACACTAGAAGACTACAGCTAGGTTTTTTCAAAAAAAAAAAAATTTGATACTTAGGGAAGTACTTGGTACAAGATTAATTTAATCAACTCTATCTTCTTATTGTCTTTCCAAGTTTAGAGCAGGGAAGGTGGGGTTAATTAACATAAACAACCTGCAAATGCAAATTATAATTAACTATTTATTGGCATTTGATGAAAAAGTTCTCATCGCTATACAAAAACGAAATCCTTCGAAACAGTGCATGAGGATATATATGGTTTGATAAGATTAGCAGAGTACACAAACACAATGAGTTAAGAATTTTTGATCGATTTGATTCGTCGATTCAATATAAGGTAAGTAGTGAACGATCAAGAATGGACAATTGGTCTCATAACTAAACTGACCAACACCGTTTGGTTTCTCTTCTTGTTAACTTTTCATTTTTGAATTCGGTTTGTTGTTTTGTTTTTTATCTGGTTTTTGTTCATTTTTGGTATTAGCTCTTTTTTTATCAATTTTCATTCCCTATTATGTCTATTTAAAATAAATAAGTACAAAAATTCATTATTTATCAAGAATGAAAAATGGTTTGGTGAATTTTGTCAAAAATAAATTATGAAACGAAAAATAAATTTGATGTCAAAATAAAAAATTATTAGAAAATGATAGTGAACAAGTGAGAAGAGAGGGAAAAAGTATGGCTTTTATAAAAGAATGTATACTGACTATTTTACCCTTATCTTAAATATAAAATTTTAAGTATATTTGCACATAAATGAAGCGAATGAAATTCTCACCATAATCCATAATAGACTTTTTGTCTATTATGGATTTTAGAGGTTTTTCTATTATTTTAAATAAAAATAAAGCTGATAATAGATGCCAAACAATTTAAAATAATGAAAAATTCTCATAATTGAGTATGATAATTGATACCAAAAAGAGCCTAAACCTAGTTAAGTGTGTTTATTTGACGGGAAAAAGTTAAAAATAAAAAAGAATGAGTCATTGGGTTGCCGGAGAAAGTCATAAATTAGTTGGATTGTTGAGGACAAGGGCAGCAAGAACGGAAACTAAGGCTATAGCCTCTAGGGTTTAAAACAAAAATTTTCGTTTTTCCATGTACAAGAGAACAGTGGCTTCATTTTTTGAATTTAGTATTTTCTGAAGTTCCAAATAAATTTTTTCTTTTTTTTTCTTTTCCCTCTTGAGAGTGTATAGTTGTAATTTGAATTTTTTTAAAACTTAGAAGATAGAGTTCCATTATATTAGTCATTGAGTTTTTTGAATATCACTTGTCGTGAGCTGATTGTTGTATCGACAATATCTGCACAGACACGAACAAAAATCTGACAAGAGAAACATCACAATTTGCAAATATCTCTAGGCAAAAAGATGAGGGCCCACCAAACTTATGTTATATTTGGGCCTAACATATGGTTCACCAAGCCCTTGCCTGGAGCAAAACTTTATACCCTAGAGTCCTAAACAACCTTGGGCTTCTAATAATAGCCCACAGCCAGATGCATAGACTGAAAGTAATATTGTTGAATGAAAGAAAACCCTAAAAACCAGAATGTTGATGTCGGAGAAGCTTTCAGCAAAGTTCCAATATTGGATGAGTCAACTAGTTAAGCATATCCATGGATGAAACATTGAAAGCTCATAAGTGCAAGGCTGGAAGGAGCCCAACAGCCTGAGATGTGTGTGGTCCAAGTCTTGGTGAGTGAGGGTGTGAGAGGAGGCAATCATAAACCCACAAGGTGGTAAAGTGTTTCTAGCCATCACTCTTTGTTCTTATGAATGAGACATAGGTGCAGGGAACTTGGCATGGGAAAAGAACATGTAGAAGGGTCCATGCTTTGCTTTGCTTTGCTGTTCTTAGATGCCATGCCAAGGCACACCTGAAAGAACAAACAAAGAAAACCATAACCAAATTGCTTTAGCTTGCTGGTGTGGGTCTAGCAGACTTGTCTTATGGTTGGGGTTTGATTAGGATTAGCCAAATTTGACTTCATGGAAACGGATTTTTCTCATATCTATTTTAGAAACTATTCCAGTTCAATGATTTGGGTGAATCAAATAGAAAAAATTATTAGGGATGCAACAGGGCCTTCTTGGCATGCTAAGTAAAGTGGGATATGCTCCACATTCCCATTGCATAATGGTGATGATTAAAGGTTGAAGTCTGGTCCTAATGATCCAAATCTGTCCTAGTCAAAATTGAGCTTGACAAGATTTGGGTTCAAAACTTTGTGTCAGAGCCAAGTCACAGCTCTGAATTAGGGTTAGGTCAGGTCAATGTCTAGTGTTTCACCTAATCCAATCATGTCCAACCCTAACCCCTCAAACCTAATTCAGGACTCCCCCTCCCCTCCCCCCAAAATCCCTCAAACCTGTAAGTGATCCATAATTCTTTCTACCTCTCCTGGGCCCCACTGATTGTATGTTCAATCCCTCTCAAGGTCACCAATGGGGTGGGCCCACGCTAATGAGAAAAGATAAAACTACAAAGAACAAAATAGATAGACAGCTAAAGGGCTCTTCTACCTTGAAGACTACATATTTATTCCAGACTTGAAAGGTATAAAAGACACATGCTTTGGCTTCAAAGTAGCTAACAGTATTTGTCTTTATAAGGCATGAGGAAGATGAGATGCATCAGAGAGAAACACCTCCATTGATATGTCTGTTATGGCATGGGATGGAATGTAGGGTCATGGGTTTTGGTTTTGGTTTTGGAAAAGGAATCAAACATTGGAAGTGAGTGAGTGGTGTTAGAGTATTGAGGATAAGGGAATGCACGTGGTGCTTGATAAGGCTGCCATTTTTGCCAATCACATTCTTGTCTGGTCTCTCTATCTGAGATGGCAGCTCATCACTACCCCACAACAAAATATTATGAGAATAGGGTTCCAGGGTTCCAGCTCCCTTAGCTTCTATTCATCATCTAACTCTGATCCACAAAAACACACAACAAAACCAGCTTTCTACTCTTTCTTTCTTTCTTTTCTTTCTTTTCTGCTGTGTCCATTTCTCCTTTTCAAGTTTGGGACCAAACCAAATCAAACAAAAGTGAGAAGACTGCTGGATCAGACCCATGTGGGGTTCTTTAATCTATAATTCAGTGGGACCCATTCAAGATTCTAATCCGACGGTCAGCATCGCAATTAAAATCCCAATTCTATGATTGCCAAGTGTGTGCAGCAAAAGTCCAGAGGCTTTCTGCTTTTGTTTTTTGAATGCTGAATACTGGAAACCTATACCTTTTGCTCTGTTCATCATCTATTCCTTCTCTGTTTTGAAGATTTTGGATTGGATCATAGCTTTTGCAAAGAAAAAGTACATTTTTTTTTTAAAGTAATCTTTTGAAATGTTAAATAAACAGAGAGATCATAAAGAGTCAAACATGAGAATATCTCTCTAAACTTTTGACTAATGCCAATTACATAGATATGATCTGCTTCTTGTCTTTTTATAAAAGGAAAAGTGCCTTATCTATGTAATTGGTATTAGTCAAAAGTTTACAGAGATATCATCATATTTGACCCTTCCACTAACAAGTTATTAGTGAATAATCCTTGATATCATCTGTCAAAGATCTCATAGTTATGCTATTAGATCATCATTTGATAACTTTAACGGAGGAATTGGAGTTAATCTAGGTGATTATTCGAGTATTATCGCCATGTCACAATCTTTTGATTTGAAATAAAATATGGGGATAAAATCAGATATGATCAAGTTATCATGATTGCAGAATAAACCAAAGAATCATCAGCTTTGAGTGGTTTCCATCAATATCCAAAGTTGTATCACACTTAAATTGATTAAAAAAGCTTATATAAAGCCAATTCAGAATGAAATGAGCAGATACAACTGAAAAGGCCCAATCTTGTGAATATCTTTCACTGTAGAAGATCACTTTTTTTCTCATGAAAGATGCAAAAAGAAGGGTTATGGACTTGGGTTCCTAAAGTTCTCTTTCTAAAAGCTCCAGGTTAAAACATAGGGTTAAAACAGAGAACCAAAGTTTCTGTATTTTCATCTGAAAGTTAAGTGTATCAGACACAACCATGGCCACTGCAAAAGGTTAATTTCTCAGAAACCAATTGAAAAACCCAAGTTCTCAAATGCTGGAGTGTTCGTTCTCTAGCAACAGAGAGATTGAGGTCAACACATCAATGAGCCTTGCCAAATCTACTGTGTAGCTACCCAATCTTGTTAATCATCAGAAATTGTTCATTAGTAACCGTTAGGTGAGAATTGAAGTATACAACAGAAGTTGTTGGAAAGTGCTCTCTGCCTATGTGAGCAGCTTACCTGCTGTAAACAAGATCTGAGAACAGAACAAGATAGAACAAGTAACAATTTGTGGAACAGAACAGAACTGAAATTTTCAATTAGGCTTCTTCAATGTAGGATGTTTGCCCAAATGGGCATTACAAATACAAAACTTAGTAATTCTCATAACACCTTCCTTTCTGCTATTTACACTCAAGAAAAGAAGGGAGAAAAAAAAGTTGGTCCGCCGACGACGATCAACCCCAGCGGCTAGGGGAAAAAAGAGAAGAAAAAAGAATAAGATCTCCAGGTAAGGAAGTAGTAATTCAATCATGCCAGCAGAGAAGCATGACAACACATCTCCTGATTATGTAGAGTCTGCCTCTTTGTTGTCTGAGGACACCTCCAAGTCCTCTGTTTGAGAGTCTTCTCTTAGAGTTACCCATGGAACCGCTGCTCATCTTCATTGTTTCTTCTTCTTCTTCTTCTTCTTCAACTAAGCCTCCTGTGTTTCTATCTGCTCTTCCACCTGTGCTAGCTCTTCACTTGCTTGAGTCAGGTTGAAAACTTTGAAGGGGAAGCAATTGGCAAAGCCTTCTTATAGGGAAAATAAAATGGGGTTGTGTGGTCCACTCTCACCTCATCAGGTCCACTAAAGAATCAAATAGGTAGGGCATCAAGGGGCGTGCCATGCCCCCCAACCTCTCCAGACAATAAGCTTTTGGCCCCACCCACTTGGAATCCATTCGCCAACCACACCCCAAAAAAACTAAGGAAAACTAACGAGCCCCTCTCTCCCCAAACCCCCCAACAAAAGAAATAAGAATCTCTCCCTCTCTCTCTCTCTTTGCCTTGTCATTCTCTAGTATTATAGATAATGGGGTGGTCGGCCATTACTGTCATTTAGTTGCCAAATTCTAAAGCTTTGAAGTCATTTTTCCAGATAAATCTTGATGAGGTTCTAATTTGGCAAAGAAAGCTAAACTATTTCTTTCTTTTTTGAATTTTTCGGGTTATCTAAACTGGGAATGGTCCTATTCAATCTTAATAAACCAAAACCAAAAGTTTAAGGAAAACCCATTTGTTTGATCTTACTGGACCACATATTAAATAATCCCTTCCTTAAGTTTTTAGGTATAAGTGGCCAGAGAACTGCAATTATTCCTTTTAAAGTTCCTTTTTTTATGAAGTCTCTGCTCTTCTTGCTCTCTTCATCACCCGAAAGGGTGTTTATTAGCAGTGTTGACCCCCTTAATTTATAAAGGTCCACATGATGTTGCAGCATAGGTGATCAGATTTTGGATGGAAACCCATCTGGGAAAAAAATATTGATCAGATGGTTTGCAATTATCCAGTTAGGTTGATTTTCCTTCTGACCTTACATTTCATTTATTTTCAGATTCCAATCCAATGGATTTAGGGAGATTTTGCATTTCTGGAAGGTGGGTTCTGAATCATTTCCTAACATTTTTTAAGGGAAGATACTGTGTGGGGTTGGAAACTGACCGAGAAAACTCAAAAAACTCAAAAGGTAACACCAAAACCAAGGTGACCCTTTCTTGCAGAATAAAAAATTCACGATCAAACAAATTAATTTTAGCAAATTGACGCAAATCAAGACTCCACTTGCTTGGTCTCGTGCTTCTAACCATTGCTATGCAACTTCTGTTCACTTTCATTCTCTGTTAACAAAGTAAGAAAGAAAGCTTATTTTTACATCTAGTCTGCAGAATCAAGGTTGTCTTCTTCTCCTTTCTCTTTCTTTTCAGGGTATAACCATTAATAAGATAAATTAAATTTGTCACTCAATGCAAGCAAACAAGCAACAATTCCAGTAAGGTAACTTGTCTAAGAGACCATTCAGTCAAAAGCTGAACAGGAAACTATATTATAGCTTATCAATTAATCAAACCCAGATAACTTTAGCTTTTAAGTAATTTTGTTATGTTGGGGTATGAGTCTTTCATCTCCTTGCTTAGATTTGTGTGTTTCTTAACCCCAACCACCCCCCTCCCCAAAACAAAACAAAAAAATTTGTGGGTTGTTTCCCAAGTGCTGTGGAAAAAATGTATATATCAATAGAAATAGATTTCACCTTACCATGGACGTAGCTATTCTTATCAAATCATCATGCATTGTTTTGACGGTTTTGTTTTCATATAGGGTTGGGAACTATTTAATCAAAGTGTTAATTGAAAGAAAAAAAAGTAACTGTAAATTATAAGTTGCATTGCAGGTTGTATATGTTAATTAACACCACCTTCCCTCCTCTAAACCCGGAATCATTAAGAAGGTAAATTTAATTAAACTAATCTTGTACTAAGTACTTCTCTAAGCGTTTAAAAGAAGAAAAAAAACCTAGTTGTAGAGTACAAGGAGGTCAGTTTGCACGTGATGATGCCGTGGAAGGCCTGGTGTTGCCTGGGAAATAGTTGGCAATTAGTCCCATCTGCAAGGTTTGAAACACTTAATTAATGTTAATTACAGTTAATTAGTTTTTGTTTAAAGCTAATGAGTTTGAGTGGCATGCATGCAAGGTCTTCGTCCTTTCTAATGCTTTAATAAGCAGTTTTAAGTATTTGTTTATCAACTTTGGGTACTCAATCCAAAGCTTGTGTGGTCAGAAGTTTCCATTGATTGATAGATTAATCACTAATCTGGGGAACTTAACTGAGTTGCACGAACTGATTAACAAGAACTAATTAACAGTTGTCTCCTTAATTACATTATCAAGTTTCACATAAACTCGTGCATGTTTGCATGATTATGTGTGAATTACAGCATACAAGCACATTGTGTTCTTCAATGTCAGTTGTTGCTTTAAAGTGATTACTAAGTAATTCATTTTTATTCAAGTTCTTACAGTTGTTTTTAAAGCCGGCCGGAAAACTGGCTGGATTCCTTTGACCACCGTCCACTGCAACTTTGATTTCTCAGAAGGAAAATCATAATTTTCCGGTGGTTCCAGTCATAGAATTCCTTTAGTTTTTTCAAAATCAAAAGGGTTTCCTTTCCACACCATTTTGTCACTTGGCAATACATGCATATATATTCAACCATTAAGGCAAAACAAGCTAGTAGAACTCAAGCTTTAATTCACAGTTCTAATAAATTATCAGAATGTCATCAAATGGATAGAAATGGCAAACTCAGAGACTATCACTAGATCTCCTTGTAACTTACTGTCTTCGCATAAGAGATAAAACAATGAAATTACTCAAACACCTATTCAAAGTTTTAATGAAGTTACTAAAAATGTAATGAAGATTGAACAATGACATTTTTTTTTTCTTTTGGAGGTGTTGGGTAGGTAGGATGTTTCAATGGACAAAATGGGATATGGTTTGTTATTCATTTGATCTTATTTGGGAACAAAGAAACAAAGCACAGTCATAGAATTATTGTTATCTACACATTAATATGGTAGAAGAATTACAAATTGTATGATTAAACATTTCCAGTAGTTGGAGCCAAATCAAGGGCATTATTGGGATGGTTACAACACTATATGATAAAAATCATTTATTTGTTGAAATAATCTTATCAGAGAGACAAAAAAATCCGCATATGGAGGACATCATTGAAACAAAGAAGCACACCTATCAGGGTTAGGTAGAGCTGTAAAACAATATCTTGACAAGTTCTATGCAGAATCAGTCCTTCAATTAATGTATATTATCCCTCCATAATCCTGTCCCTGTATCTTCCAACCAATTCTTTTTTTTTCCTCCATTTTCAAATGAATAGATGATGTTTTGTAATTGAAATCCCAACCTTGCAGCCTTAACTTCGAAATATTTTGGAAGTGGGTTCTGCAACCATTTAAAAGAATGCTCATCTACTGAATATTAGTTTTTAAGCTTGGAAGTAGCAGGAGAAGCAATTGTTTTAATAAAGGGTGCCACCACCACAGAAGAATTCATTGTTGAACTCAATTCTTTTAGGAAGAAGAAGAAAAGAAGGAAAAACTAGCTTTGTTTCTTGAGTTTGTATTGGCTTTTTGGTCTAGGCCTTAGTGCACAGTTCCTTTTTGTTGTTTTGTTTTTGCTGGCTCTACCTTCTATTTTCTTCTTGTTCTCTTTTCTTTCCCCTGCCCTTTTGATTTATAAATTATTTATTCACCCAAAAAATAGTAAGAGAAAGCAAAGTCGAAGAGATATGATTGTTAATTATATCCATCCCCTTGATATCTTTGATAAGAGAATATTTCCTTAGCTTCACCATATACTAGGGGAATAAGGCTTCTTCTTTTTCTTTCTCTCCCCACCCCCCTTTTGTTCTTTGGCTGTTGCTTGTGTTGGCTTTGTATTCCGGACTTTTCTTTTAATATTTGTTTCTCACCAAAAAAAGGACCTTGTCGCAATGAAAGGTTGCTCCACCATTACCTTATGCATTGCGAGTCTAACTTAGGGAACAGTCTCTGCACAAAGTGGGATAGACTTGCATACATTATGACCCTCTTCAAACTCCAAAAATTGGGACTTGTGCACTTTGGGTACTTCTATCGTTTTGTTGTATAGCATTCAAATTGCCTCTGTCCTTCGTTGACAAGCACAGTCAGATCAAAGGGAATTAGGGGTGCCTTCTGCAGACCCAGAAAATCCTTGTTCCATGTTACAACTCTGGCATATGTCGCTGTTTCCAGCCTTCAGCTACAGATGTTCTTGCCCAGAAAAATCTTGCTAATCATTATTAGGTAAATGGAGATGACAAGTACCATGTTAGTTGCAGAAAATGTCCCTTTTCAGTGAAGATGATTCCTACAAATGGGTCAAAACTATAGATCCTTCTGCTTCCCAACAGGAAATGTAATGCCAATCATGGTTACAATCTCTGATCACTACATGTTAGTTTCTTGGCAGGAATTGCAGAATTTGTCAACATTAAAAGCCAAAATTAGTAAATAAATCTTTGATTAATCAATCATAATAAGATCTTGGCATTTTAACTAGGGTCAATGCAATCTAGCCTCGCCCGGCCCTAACGGATTGGATTGGTCCTCGATTGAGATATCTTAACCCAATGTCAGGATCCGGTTGGACTAGGGCTGAGCTAAAGGTTTTCAGGATTGGACTTAAATTTTAAAATTTGACCAGCCCAACTCATTTCACTGTCTGGAGCTACATTTCTTCTAGTAGACAAGTTGCCCCAGTTGAGAATCACATTAGAGAAGAATGGCATGCTAATATTTAGAGGTATCAATAGAAAGACTTAGTTTAAGGAGCGAGTTTTGACACAATGTTATTGTCTGTCGTCTTATCAAAACAGCCTCTCAACAGAAATTACTTAGGCAAAACTGCATAGAAAAATTATTTTATTGTGAAAAATACGAGGAGTGACGAAATGATTTGATACGCAAGGATTGGCCATCTATCGTGACCAATATGAAGGAATCAACAGGAATCAACAGGGCTTGGAGTTAGGATTAGATCATAATTATTTTGCCCTAACCTGAAATCCATGCTCTCACAATTAACTCCTTCAAAAACCCCCCCCCCCCCAAAAAAAAAAAAAAAAGGGGGGGGGGGGAAATCTATGCTTTACCCACTTGCTGACATGACCATATGATAAGTCATTTCGGATTGAAAATATACCAATGCCATGCTCAAGGAAATCCTCAATTACCGTGAGAGAAATAATCCCAAATGCTGAGCTACAGAGTGCAGACTCCTTTACCCTTGGCCGATTGATATTAACAGAGAAGCAGATACCACTTGTAATCATTTACCAGAATTACAGCCTTTTGAACTCTTCCTTTCTGTTTCCTGTGCTCGTTCTCTTGCTTGGGTATCTGTTGGAAATGGCAGCATTAATATGTCATTTACTTTTTCCAGCCAGAACTGGTCACGAGGCCAAATTGCAGTAAACATAAATGATGCTGAAAAAGTGTATTATGAGGAAACAAAGGTGTTACACTCTTCACTGAAAAATATGGACAATACATATATACATACATATAAACTGAGCTTGCGTTTTTGAACAAATGTACCCAACCTAACCAAATTGGTTTGTTATAGTGCTAGACAAAATTTACATGGATTAAACCCTCTTCATTCCTGTCTGGGAATCCACCTGCTCCACCATAGACTCTTCCTGCGTTGGTTCAGCTCATCAATGCTCTCGTTCACTGTTCGTATGACCTTCCTCTGGAGGCGAAGAAATGATGCCAACGCATTGCGTTGGGCACTGGCTGCCTTCTTTGGCTCCATTTCCTGCAAGTGAGGAAAAGTGATTCAATGAACTTTTAGCAAATCTTTTGTTGGGTCTTTTTCAAAGTTCAGAAACTGACTCTCAGATCCTGCAGCTGAGCTTCTGTGAAACCACCATCCTTCTTTGTCCCAGATTTTGCCATTAACCCAATTACCCATTTAGCGGCTTCACTGTAATCTTGCTGAGTAGCCCGAAACAACTGCAATCTCAAGTTCTGCATGAAGGACAAAGCCAACAAGCCTTCCCTGTCGAAATATGGATGGGCCAGGGCTGCTTTAGCACTTGTTCTTTGCCGTGCTTTGTAACGGATCATAGATGTCAGAAGCTCCCACCCTCTCCCACCATCTGAGTCGAGTAACTCAAAACCCCTCCTGAGTTCAGGGCTAGCCCGAGGCTCGACAGTTTTCCTCCATGCAACCAAGTCATAATCACATCTTTTTAGCTGACGTTTGAATTGAATGAGACTACTGTCTGAGCGTAATGATGGGAATGCCTGATGGACAAAAGTCAAAAAAGCCATTATTATGTTTTACTAGGAAGAAACCATGAATTCCCATATAATACTTGGGCTAATGACATTAGTCATAAAACTACTTATCAGATATTCCATGTATGGTATATGTTGGAACTCTATGATGTGTTTATCATGTCAATGAAGTAAATGACAAAGAGCTGAATTGAGGGACACTGAAACCAATGGGAGGCAATATCCAATAGACCAAAGTAGTCCACATAGAATGAAGTTTGTCATAGTCAAGAATGAACTTTCTCATAGTCGCATACTTGCATGAAGTTCACTCTGTTTCATCTTAAAATCGTTTCTGTTAAATCACATAACACCTCTCAATCCACAGTACTTGAATTGGTAAACCAGAAGTGGCAGAAAACTGAGTCCTTTCCGTACTCCTCTTATGCAAACTGAGGGCAAGAGGAGTTACTTCCTCTTAGCGAAGTCAGCCAAAATGACTGATGTTTTGGCCTATATCATTCCACCTATTCCCGACACCTTCCTAGTGGACAAAATCTTAACACTGCTTTTCAACTGCTGCCATGAAATTTTAACATCAACGGCTAGAAGTTATTGAATGGAATACATAAGCAAGCTATCTCTCAAGGTACCATTCATTTTCCATGAGTAATTAAGAACTCTGTGAGTTTGGGGCTTACCATTTGCAAAAATATGAGCCCAGCACTGTAGATATCAAACCTATCAGGCAAATTCATCTGTTGAAGACCAATAACACAATCATAAAATGGACTTTATCCTCCAGCCTAAGATTAGTAAAGCTGGACAATTATCTGTGGATACCACACCTGCCACAAGACTGGGGATAAAGCAGTCGCAACTGGAGCAGAGGGAGCAGATGGAGTTTGAGTGCTCATGATGTATTGCTCGGGTGCTGCATACCTGAATGGCAAGGACAACTGTAGATAAGAGCTGATGATTTCTAACGAATCAAACTAAGATTAATGTACAAAAAAAAAAAAAAAACCACAGGACAGAATCACAGTGAACTAGCTCAAGAAAACAAGGAGGCAGAAAATAGGTGGTCCAATATCTTCCAAACAAACCAAGTGATGATGCTAAAAAACTGATCAGAGGATGGTCTATACTTGCTAATCGTGGCCTATTACATCATGAAACCAATGGTTAGAATTAGAAACAAGGATGACTCCCAAGTTTCAGATCTGATTATGCTGCAATTATCGAGAGATATAGTCTTATACGGGAGGAACATCATATCCAAAGGACTCAATCCGATGATCAGGACTTTAACAAAAAACTGAGATTACAAATGAACAAAATTGATATGCAATAACAGAAACTTAGAATGAATATTAATAGAACACGGAATAAATAAAAACTAAAACAAAACAAAGATAATGGATACAAGGAAGTCGGAGTCGAACTCAATAGAACACGGTTTCAGATTACCTTGATCAATACCTAAACACTCACGTTGTAGCTTCCTGAATCTGAGAAGAAGATGGGGAGAAAAGAAGGGGGATGGGGAGAGATGGGAAGGTAGGGGGATATGACTTGGTTCACCACCAAAGCCCCTGAGAGGATTCACCAATCACCACAACCAATCTAGAATTCACAATCTATGGTTGCTGTTGCACTAGTAACATGCAATATCACGTAGACAATAAGTAAACTTCTGACCAAAGTTGTTGGGAGGGTCTGTCTTCTCTTGTATTACACAAACAGAAACTAACTACTGAATCCCGTATAGGACCAACTCCCTAATATTTAGGCATATAGAAGTGAGCCATTACAATAGAAAACTCAAAGAAAGTTAAACCCCTGGTCCTGGCTCCGACTCATATAACACATTAAACAGCTAAACATAGCCGAAGTTAAATCAAATTCTAACCTGAGTTCAGCTGGCCCTAATAAACCAATCTGAAACAAAAAAAAAAAAAAACATCTTCTCTTTTAGCTGGAATTTTGCATCAAGAACAGTGAATTCTGAAGAAAGCAAAGGTCCTTTTTGCACAGGATAATTTAGTCAACAACCATAACCTAAGAAAACATAAAAGATCCTGTACTTTCTGGACAGGTACAACCATTACAAAAGTTATGTGGCCAAATCAGCAACCTGTTACTTCAAATGATTGCGGAGGATGATTTTCAGAATTTAAGAGGTTGTATTAGCATGCCTGAGATAAATTCAGCTTTAAACCTAGGAGGTCAACATTGAGGCATTGACTGACTTAAGCAATTGATGGGTAAGCATAGAGAGGAGGATGAATCTTCCTATACTTTGTCGACTAGATCATGTTACCTATGGTGGATTTTGGAGAAGAATGTGCAAGAATACTTAACATGATTAACCAATACTGTGAGTTGGGATCAGGAAAACAGTGTTTCTAGCAACTGCTTGAAAGAGAAGCTAGCTTCTGGTAAGAGTAGGTCGACTCCAGATGGACATTGAGTTATCTTACTGCCTTCTTTAGTTTTTATTTGACATCTTTCTTTATATGCTTACAGCTAGAATATTGTTTTCTGAAACTTCCCTTCCATGAAATAATTTTTCTTAAAGAGGGGCAATATCATACCAATAATAACAAATGAAAAAGGCAGATAAGAGAGTTACAGTTTCTGATGTATACATTTATGTTGCTCTTCTCCAACAGATTGAGCCTTTAGGTGGAATACTAGCAAACATGGTACCAAAACAAGGAGATCAAGTCTTTTGACTCCTGGGAAGTACAAGTAGTTTTTCCGACACTTCTCCTTCATTGACATCATGCAGCAAGCATTGTGTCACATGCAAAGGTCAGGATTGGCATGCATGTGCATAGGGCTGGTGATGTATAAATTCACATTGCCTTCCCTGACAGGTCAAGCTTTTAGGTGGAAACATACTGTGATAGCCAAGATTAGTATAGCCAACCTCATTTGGTTGAGATAAGGCTTTCTTGTTGTTCTCAATGAACAGTAGTAACTGTTGATGTGTTCTGGGTATTTTTCATGTAAAAGTATCATAATACCGTTCTCATTAACAATATATTCTCTCTTCTCCCCCCCCCCCTTTTTGTTGGTATTCTGCCCCTATGTGATGTGTCGCCCAATTATTATATATCAAACTGAATAGGGAGTTCCAACGCCACATTGCATCAGGTATAGCCTCTCTCTTCCATTCTCTCTTTTTCTCCTTCATCTTCTGTGCTGTTTACATGGTATGAGAGCCTGATCCTCAGTCACTGCTAAAGTTGTCATTGCTCTTGTCCCCTCCTTTTTTGAATGTATCAATCTCTATTGGTTGATTTATATGAGGTTGGACTAGTTACTTTTCTTGTTTTGATTAGAGGGGGTGCAACACACTATCCTGTGCTTTTAAAGTTGCTTTAGAGAGTAGTTCATAAATTAAGAACTATGTCTCTATATTATGATCTGTGATTTACGTAGTGATGATTGCAGCTGAAATTCCATGATTCAGAGGTTGGAACTTGGAATCAAGTTTTGGAGGTCAATCTTGTTTGGATTACTTCAAAAAGAATCTTAAGATATTGAATTTTTTGGGCAGGGAATTAAAGGAATCTACCTTAAGAAGTCAACTTTGTCAAGGTTTCATGAAGAAGATCACCTAAGACATTGATTTTATTTTTCGGAAGTGTTTCTTTTTTTGGAGAAACAGCCATGAGAAGCCAACTTTGTCAGAATTCCTTGGAGGAGATGACTTAAGAAATTGATTTCTAAGTTGATTGGGAATTAAATTCAATTTTTTGTGAGGGCTCTCTGAAATAATCGATATTCGTTAAGTTTTTTGGGAATCGATTAGATTTTGTTCTTGTTGCAACTTCACTCTATTTCTTGGGTTGTAAATAATGTCTGGCCCAATGAGGAACGTGTTAGCTGAGGTTCTCTCCCAATCATCAAATCGCATTACTGAAAGAAGCTAGAGGGGTTTACCAATTTTCAACAGCTCCTCCTACCTTTTCTCCCTTGCACTTGAAATTCTCTCCAATATCATCTAAAATGGATGAGCACCTCATGTCTCCCATTCCCAAGTGCAAGAATCTCAAACTCACCCTCCTCGCCTTTGCTGACAACCTCATGATCTACTCCAAAGTCTCTCACTCCTCCATCTCCTTCATTCTCTCCTCTCTCTCCCTCTTTGAGTTTCTCTCTGGGTTTCATTCCAACCTGGAAACGGTTTGATTTAATCTATTCTTTATACTTGCTGGTGTGAAGATTGCCATTCCTTGGGATATGTTTTCCCAAGTTCTACATGTCTCTCATAATAAAATCTTGTGGTTCCACCCCAGTGGAAGATACTTCAGCCATCGCTTCTTTATACCTATTTATGGACCCAGCCTCCCAGTAGTGGGGCTTGGTTTGGGGGTAGTGGTGGCAGCCTCTGATTGGTTAGTCTTGGGTCAAAATTTTGATCGCTAATCCAATTTTGATGTGCAATATACTGTTACAAAAGCTTGTAGGAATAAATTTGGCCAAAAATTTTGTTGAATAAGCAGCCAGCTACGCCATTTTTTTCCTCTTTTTTTTTTTTTTTTTTTTGGGGGGTGGAGAATGTCAAGCTCAAGCAGGCCCCTAGATTGAATAATCATTATTAAACAAGTGAGGTATTCTAGTTTTCACAGCAAAGAGTCCTTCCTTCTGAGAGGTGGCAAGATTTTCTGGCTTCCTGTTGTCATCATTGCCGGGGTGGGGCAAGACAAACTGGGTGTTTACTAATCCTTAACAGAACGGCCTGCCGTTGCTGTAATTGTTTCTGACTGGATAAACCAAAACGAACCTTTTGGTTCTGTATTCTTCAAGGATTTCTGCTTCAATCATCTAAATCCGCATATCTACCTAGAGGACGAATACCATACTTGAGGACAATGCCAGATTGGGGTATACCAAATGACTGAGATTGTCTGTGTGACATGCTAATCCCTAAACCTACTTATAATCGCATAAATTGCTCATACTTACAGTAGTTAATTTTGTATTAGGCTTGATTTCGGAGGGATTGCTCAGATTGATTAAGCCCCCAGTTGATAGGAATATTAGCCACATCCAATCCTGAGACAACTGTTATGGATATTGTTTGTTTTCTGGTTATTTGGGTGACATAACCAGGTTTGGGCCCCCTAAAATTGGGCCAAAAAACCAGACCCAAAAAAGTCACTTAAAACTGGCCGAATACCCCAGGGGTATTTTTGGTAACTTTACCCTACCCTTTTAGGGCTTAATATGGGTCTAGTTTTACTCCCCTAGATCCCAGGGTCAGGGATCTAATTTTACATTTTTATTTTGGTTAGTCAATTTTGAGTTATTTAAGAGTTTCAGTTAGAGAGTCCAAAGTTAAGTCAATTATGTTTTCGAAGGCTATAAATAGCCTAATCGATCAATGTAATTTGAAGCTTGAGTTGATGAATAAAATTATGATTTGAGAATTGGTTTTGAGAGAAAGTTGTGGGATCCCTTGGGGTGACCTGCGGCTGGGCATGTGCTATTATTTCTGCAATTCTAGTTCTTCATCTTCAAGTATTCAAGCATCCAACCTCAGCAATCAAGTCTACAGCAGTCTTCAATCTTCAACCAACAGCCTTCACCCCTTTTCAGCAGCCCCAAGTAGGTACAAACCCTTCCCCACCGCTTCCCTCTCCTGCACGACCTTCCCCAACCCAATGTCCCTGCTTCCGCATCATTCCAGCAGCACCCCCACACCTCACAAACCCTAGTAACCCCTTACCCTTGCTGTTTTAGACCCTTATGCAACCCCCCCCTCTTCCTGCAACCCTACCGATCCCATATCCAATAACCTATCCAGTCCCCACAAAGTCTCCCTAGAGCCTTCCCACCCCATTCAGTTCTCTGTTTGACAGTAAAGAGGAAACCAGAAACCTTTTTAGAAGTTCCTGTGCTTAGTAGAAGACTCTAAATTCTACTACCATTCAGAGCCAATTTGTGCTGGTTCTTATCTAAGAAGATCCTGAAGATCTAACCCAGACCCTTGGTTACACTATTGGGCCTTCCCAATAATCTGCAATAGGAAGGCTTCCAGATCCTGGGCCTTCCATTGCCTTGAAAGGGAAGCCTTAACCCCAGTGAAGGGTGGTCTGGTGCCCAGGAATTGACCAACAAGAGCCAGGTTCCAAAATCTGATATTAGGTTCAAGAGCAGAGAAGGGAGAGGGGCCATCACAGAGAGGAGGGATGAAATGAAGGCTGAGATCAGATATAATGGGGAGGGGAGGAGCAGGTGTGAATAGGGACACCCATGGTTTGGGATCAGAGAGGGGATGGGCTGGAGATGGAAGAATGGGGCTATCGGCGGAGGTCATCGGAGCATGGGGGTTGCTAGCTCTCAGTCTCCCATCCTCCCTTCCTGCAGACAATAAAGTCACTACCAAAATCATTCTGAGGTCGGGATGAAATATTATTTATTGTTCCTTCAGGCTTACTCATGGGCTGGTTGGAATCAGAGCAAGTCCCTCCCTGGTTTAGTTGCCAAAAGAAAATTTAAATTCCTGTAGTCTACCAACAATATTTAAAAGGTGATCAAGCATATACAATAACCAAAAATCACTTAAGACAGACAAAAATCACCAGATGGTAGAAACATAATCATGTACATAGAGACCCTATCAAGAACAATAGAGCTGTTCACAAGCAAGATATAGGTTCTTGCATGACTGATGAAGATAAGAGGATATTTTTTCTTCAGCCTGCCAAATGAGGAAATCATCTCTATTAGACAGGACATAGGCAAGAGTCATCCAATCCATCAAAACATGCCTATAGAAATGGAGGACATGAGTCTCTAATGTGGAACAGTCTATTGCAAAGAGCTTCAATAGGCTTCTTGGAGAGAAAAAGCGGAATACGACATGACTTTGATTGGGAATTCAGAACTTACAGGATTAAGGAGGATCTCCCGATATTTTGGGTGGACCAGCCACATATAGAGGATTTCCTCATTTGGCTTTATTAGCTTGGGAGATTCTTCATTTGCACGTAGAATCAAGTGGAAGAAATATCAAACTTGCAACATATAAGTTCAACGCTGCAGCCTGGTAGGAGCAACCAAGCAACTAAAACTTTCAAGAAGCCACCAAGGCAAAGCTGCTATTTAAAAATGGTAGAGAATGAAGTAACTGACACATTTGAAATTTGCGCTACATTATTAAAGAGAACTTTACCATGTATGTAGAAGGATTTTATTACCTGACCTCACAAAATGACCAAGACTGGGCACAAATTCATGCAGCACATTAAATGGACTCTGCTACCAATATATATATATGATACCAATATAAGTGCGTGGGTGACATAGCGCGTATGCGAGAGCCACACACGGGCGGGAGCGAACAAATCGTTTAGTCTCCTCACCGTAGACCTCGTGATTTTTTTTTTTTTACCACAATGTGTGTGAAGATTCCTTCGGTGATTAATAGAAGTGGGTTCTGCCTGAAGGATGTGAGGGTCAAGTTGGTCTACGTGGTGACACTTTAAATTATCAAGTCATAAAAGCTTCAAATTCTCAGATTTGATTTAACTTATGTTACTCAAAATCCTTCGGTGGCACCATCACATGCCTTTTCGATTCTAATTTAAGAACTTTACAGAATCAAGATGCCCAGCCACTACCCACGCTGCCCTTACGCACACAGCTAGCGGGACTTACTTGCAGGACTTTAGGACCGGCACATCAGATCTCTGTATTGTTCAAAAATCAGCCAATACTCATGCCTTATAGGAGGAATTTTATGCCTAGATTTATCCTTATAACAGAAATTAGAACTTCATCTTTAGCTTTTAAAGGTTAAAACTTGATAAAAACAAAGATCAACGGAAATAAATACAAAAATCATAATTTACAGATGCAACTATTTCTATTGATGCATGAAGTGCAAAAATTCGTAGAGGATCCTAAGAGAGATGATAGAAGCACGACTGTAGGCTTTCATCCTCAAACCCTTCCTCTACTAAATTAAAGAAAAATAATAAAAAGAAGCAGAAACAGAAACACGCCAAGAAACTACATCTCAATTACTCAGGGTTCCCGAAAACTTGTAAAGAGACTAAGTAGGAGAAGAGATAGAAGAACTAACCATTGTTTAGAAATTTGTACTATATATAGGAGATCATTACAGAGGAGTTACAAACTTGCGGATGATCATAGCGAAACTAAAACTAAAACTAGAACTCTCGTCTTTTTCTTAGAGCTCTCTTTCTTACTTACAGAGTACAAGATTACAAGATATTACAAGATTCAAAGGTCCTAGGCCCTTCGATTACAAGCTTATTTATAAGCAAAAGAGAAGACTTAAAACAAAAGAGTAACTATTCAGAAATTTGGCCCATTACTATTCAGAAAGGGACATTTACTATTCATCCAGTACCTATGCAGTTACTGTTCAAGTGGCGGAGATTTTTCTGTTTTACTATCCATGGACAATTTTGTCCTTCTTCTTTTGAGAAATTCCCAATATATCCTGCGACTGTTCATCTTATCAATAATTGTGCTGTCGCAAGGGAGAATTATGCTGGAATATTCCATTGTTGTAGTGTTCTTCTAGAGTCTCCTCGAGGCATTCCATGTGAATTCACTGTTTTCCTCATTGATTTGACTCAGTGTGTTAACCCGATATTATCCAGCAGGGTTTTTACTGGGTTGGTTTTTACTATCCAACAAAGTTTACCAAATATTTTTCATGGTTGGTACTACCATGGATGGTTTTTACTATCCAACAAAGTTTATCAAATATTTTTCATGGTTAGTACTACCATGGAGTCTATTCTTTCCCAACTCACGGGGTTACAGACAGAAATGTGGTTTTACATGGTCGTCTGATGAACCATATGGTCCTTTATAGATTGGGCCAAAATCTTAGTGGTTTTGCTAAGGTCCACTAAAACCATGCCTTAGTTTTACGTCATATGGCTGTGAGACGGATGGTGACGGAATCACCCCTTTATTCAATCTACATTTCTAGTAGATTTTGTGATGCTGACGGAGACTTTCCTTTGTTGCGTCTTTGTCGTACAGTTTCATATTCAGAGTCTTTTTGTGGGGACAATGTTTTATCTTGTTCGTCCTGTAGTTTTATGGACCCACGATAGCTTCCGCTGTATTGTGTGAATTTTTGTTGGAGGAGAGCTTCTATATCACCAAGTATTTCTGTTCTGAAGGCTTCCATTGGAGATTGTGAGCTGGAGCCTGGTGATATTTGTTCAACTTGTTGAACAATGCTTGCTGATGGAATAACTTGTGCTTTGTAAAGTTGTAAATCAGCTAAGAGGCTTTTGTTCGAAGCTTCTAAACGCTGAATTGTTCTTTCCTTTGTAGCATTGTCCATTTGTAACTTGCTTATTCTCATAGAACAATTGGCTACTTGATCCAAGAGTTCCTTGTTTTTGTTCTTGATTGGCTCACATTGTATACAAGCTGTGTTTCTCTGAGCCATGTTGGAGAATGAAGGTTGTTGAGGAGGAGCATTACGTAGCTTTGGATCTACGTAATATGTTGGGCCAATCATTGACTTGGCAAAGATTTGTGCTTGTTCGAGGGTCTCGTATCCTTTGAAGAGAGGACAGGGATGACCCTTTGTAACTTCTATAACATCTTCCCAATCAAGGAAGATTCCTGAGTTGTGTCCTTAGTAGACGACGTCGAACTTCGTCTTTCCTTTCTTTGTGCATAGTTGTCCGTAGAGAAAAGCAGCTGCATCTATCGCAATTGTTAATCCAGAGATAACCTTTTGTTGTGAAATGCATTTGTTCACATTATACTAGATGTTATCAAGGCAAATTTGTTCTTCATCATTTATCATATATCCGTTGTAATTTTCGAATTTCATCAGAGAATTTTTGAACAATATATGTTGTCCAAAATTTATAGTATCAGGGGGAAAGGGAATTCTTTATGGTGAAAAAGAAGGGAATGTGCGAGCTGCACTGGTATTTGAATTACCAATTGTTCCCATTATGCTGGCGGGCAAACGCCTTGTTTGTGGAGAAAAGGTATTATTCAAGATTTGTGAAGGGGTTATCAAAGAAGAAGTTGTAGAGGATTGTTCCGGAGTTGTGTTACTCCTTTGTATGAGATCTCGAAGCATGTCATCCTCCTTAATAGTAAGTGAATAGTGAGTGAATAGTGAGCAGAGTGAATCTTACCGTGAACAATAATTTTGTGTATTCCTACTCAGTACTACCGTCATAATTGAGATTGGTTTCTTGGGCCAAATGCAAATTATACTAATGCAAATGAAAAGATATTGAAGGGTTTTCTTTCCCGCGGTCATTACTGGCTTTTTAAGTCATCTTGTCGAACATCCAAAGGCGCAAAACACCAGAGAGATAATTTCAGCCCGGATAATTTTTTATCCGGATAGAGTAAAGTATTTAACTTTTTCTTTAAAAATAGATGATAACCGGATTCGGATACCGTATCGGATAGCGGTATTCGGGAATTATAAATTTTTTAAAAAAAATGTAAAAAAGTGACCATTATCAATCAATAATCGGATATTTAATAGGATCGGATTATTATCGGATATCCAATAAAGTTTCAGATTCGGATGCCTTCTCTAAATTTTTGCCGGATTCGGATAGGGTGGTTGGGTGGGTGGGGGGGGCGCTATAAAAATACTAAGGGCCTTTAGAAGACTCTCTTAAGGATTTACAATTTGCCGTTCCGAAGTATAAAAATCCTAAGAGCCTTTAGAAGACTCTCTTCGGGAATGCATCCCCGGTAACCCCTTCACAAATTTTGAATAATACCTTTTCTCCACAAACAAGGCGTTTGCCCGCCAGCATAATGGGAACAATCGGTAATTCAAATACCAGTGCAGCTCGCACATTCCCTTCTTTTTCACCACAAAGAATTCCCTCTCCCCCTGATACTATAAATTTTGGACGACATATATTGTTCAAAAATTCTCTGATAAAATTCGAAAATTGCAACGGATATATGATAAATGATGAAGAACAAATTTGCCTTGATAACATCTGGTATAATGTGAACAAATGCATTTCACAACAAAAGGTTATCTCTGGATTAGCAATTACGATAGATGCAGCTGCTTTTCTCTACGAACAACTACGCACAAAGAAAGGAAAGACGAAATTCGACGTCGTCTACTAAGGACACAACTCAGGAATCTTCCTTGATTGGGAAGATGTTATAGAAGCTACAAAGGGTCATCCCTGTCCTCTCTTCAAAGGATACGAGACCCTCGAACAAGCACAAATCTTTGCCAAGTCAATGATTGGCCCAACATATTACGTAGATCCAAAGCTACGTAATGCTCCTCCTCAACAACCTTCATTCTCCAACATGGCTCAGAGAAACACAGCTTGTATACAATGTGAGCCAATCAAGAACAAAAACAAGGAACTCTTGGATCAAGTAGCCAATTGTTCTATGAGAATAAGCAAGTTACAAATGGACAATGCTACAAAGGAAAGAACAATTCAGCTTTTAGAAGCTTTGAACAAAAGCCTCTTAGCTGATTTACAACTTTACAAAGCACAAGTTATTCCATCAGCAAGCACTGTTCAACAAGTTGAACAAATATCACCAGGCTCCAGCTCATAATCTCCAATGGAAGCCTTCAGAACAGAAATACTTGGTGATATAGAAGCTCTCCTCCAACAAAAATTCACACAATACAGCGGAAGCTATCGTGGGTCCATAAAACTACAGGACGAACAAGATAAAACATTGTCCCCACAAAAAGACTCTGAATATGAAACTGTACGACAAAGACGCAACAAAGGAAAGTCTCCGTCAGCATCACAAAATCTACTAGAAATGTAGATTGAATAAAGGGGTGATTCCCTCACCATCCGTCTCACACCATATGACGTAAAACTAAGGCATGGTTTTAGTGGACCTTAGCAAAACCACTAAGATTTTGGCCCAATCTATAAAGGACCATATGGTTCATCAAACGACCATGTAAAACCACATTTCTGTCTGTAACCCCGTGAGTTGGGAAAGAATAGACTCCATGGAAATACTAACCATGAAAAATATTTGGTAAACTTTGTTGGATAGTAAAAACCATCCATGGTAGTACCAACCATGAAAAATATTTGGTAAACTTTGTTGGATAGTAAAAACCAACCCAGTAAAAACCCTGCTGGATAATATCGGGTTAACACACTGAGTCAAATCAAAAAGGAAAACAGTGAATTCATTATTCACATGGAATGCCTCGAGGAGACTCTAGAAGACCACTACAACAACGGAATATTCCAGCATAATTCTCCCTTGCATTAGTACAATTATTGATAAGATGAACAGTCGCAGGATATATTGGGAATTTCTCAAAAAGAAGAAGGACAAAATTGTCCATGGATAGTAAAACAGAAAAATCTCCGCCACTTGAACAGTAACTGCATAGGTACTTTGGATGAATAGTAAATGTCCCTTTCTGAATAGTAATGGGTCAATTTTCTGAATAGTTACTCTTTTGTTTTAAGTCTTCTCTTTTGCTTATAAATAAGCTTGTAATCGAAGGGCCTAGGACCTTTGAATCTTGTAATATCTTGTAATCTTGTACTCTGTAAGTAAGAAAGAGAGCTCTAAGAAAAAGACGAGAGTTCTAGTTTTAGTTTTAGTTTCTGCTATGATCATCTGCAAGTTTGTAACTCCTCTGTAATGATCTCCTATATATAGTACAAATTTCTAAACAATGGTTAGTTCTTCTATCTCTTCTCCTACTTAGTCTCTTTACAAGTTTTCGGGAACCCTGAGTAATTGAGATGTAGTTTCTTGGCTGTTTTCTGTTTCTGCTTCTTTTTATTATTTTTCTTTAATTTAGTAGAGGAAGGATTTGAGGATGAAAGCCTACAGTCGTGCTTCTATCATCTCTCTTAGGATCCTCTACGAATTTTTGCACTTCATGCATCAATAGAAATAGTTGCATCTGTAAATTATGTTTTTTGTATTTATTTCCGTTGATCTCTGTTTTTATCAAGTTTTAACCTTTAAAAGCTAAAGATGAAGTTCTAATTTCTGTTATAAGGATAAATCTAGGCATAAAATTCCTCCTATAAGGCATGAGTACTGGCTGATTTTTGAACAATACAGAGATCTGATGTGCCGGTCCTAAAGTCCTGCAAGTAAGTCCCGCTAGCTGTGTGCGTAAGGGCAGCGTGGGTAGTGGCTGGGCATCTTGATTCTGTAAAGTTCTTAAATTAGAATCGAAAAGGCATGTGATGGTGCCACCGAAGGATTTTGAGTAACATAAGTTAAATCAAATCTGAGAATTTGAAGCTTTTATGACTTGATAATTTAAAGTGTCACCACATAGACCAACTTGACCCTCACATCCTTCAGGCAGAACCCACTTCTATTAATCACCGTAGGAATCTTCACACACATTGTGGTAAAAAAAAAAAATCACGAGGTCTACGGTGAGGAGACTAAACGATTCGTTCACTCCCGCCCATATGTGGCTCTCGCATACGCACTATGTCATCCACACATTTATATATATATATATATATATATATATATATATATATATATATATAGAGAGAGAGAGAGAGAGAGAGATCAAGCAGATGAAGAAAGCCTTTCTTCGTAAGATCCGGCCTTACCTATGAACTTGTCGACTTTGCAGAGTTCTGCTTTCAGAAGCGAGCCAGAGTGGCGCCCAGGGTGCAACACTTCTCAGTTTGGGCCTCATATTTATCCTATATACCATGTTCATATGGTGGCGCGATGGTCTACGTGAATCCACGTTGGAAGGACAAGCACCACCACCCCCCATCTTGAAGGACATAAAATAGCAGACTTATGGTAGCTGAGTGTGAGAATGATTCTGTATCACAACATGCTCTGGTGCCGGGTGTCTTTATGTGGTCTTCTAACGTTAAAAGAAGTTGTGTCCGTCCAAGACATCTGCAACGTCCTCCCACGCCTTTTCTTTTTAATATGGGACAAACTCAAAAACACTCACCTTGAACCACAACGCAATTTTTATATATATACTGATAGGGCCCCGGATCCAAAATGTCTTTTGGGCGGAATGCACCGGACACCAGGAGGGAGTCGCCCCGGCTGTTTCCTTCCACGCGGCCCTCTTTCGCCGGGCCCGCGGGGGATCACGATATGAAGCTACATTGAAGAGAGAGATAAGGAATTAGGGTTATTTAGGGGCTATAAATAGGGGAAGGAGGGGAGGAGGGGAGGAGGGATTTTTGGAGTTATGTTGGGCAGCCATAGGCTGAGGGGCACCTTTGGGTGTGGGGGTGACTAGCACCATTAAAACCAATTCTATCTTATAAATTTCTCATGTTTTCGTATTAATTTTATTAATGAATTAGTGGGTTATTATCAACTAGTATCAGAGCAGTTCGATCTCAGGGAAGCAATGGTATTGCCACTGTTTTCAAGTGAAAAGGATTTGCAAAGTTAGGCAAATCTTCTTGTTTTTCTGGGAACACCACATCGAGGATGACCAACGATTAGGCATAGCTCTCCAACACTTAAAAGGAGACGCATTGGATTGGGTATACATAAGGTCTTGGCCGGTGTTTGATTGGGTGAGTTTCAGAGAAGCCCTGCAAACTAAGTTCGGCGATGGCCATGCGACGGAGGTGAGCGTGATTTTGAATGGCAGCCAGGAAGAAGTTATGGATGCTAATGGAGTGGTGGAAATGGGAGACCAAGCAAATCCGATGGAAAGAACGCCAAGTGAAATCGCCGGAAGAGATCAATCGATTACTACGGTGGTCCCATGCCATACTTGGAGAAGAGAGAAGAAGAGAATGAGAGTTTTCGATGTTGATGCCTACCGGAGTGAAATTGCAACAGCAGAAAATCACGCCAATAAATTAAACGGCAACGAAAAACAAAAGCATAGCATGAGGCCTGGTGCAATCGGCGGAGACCAACAGGCGGCGATTAGGGTGTTTGCTTGCAGAAAATAGGGAAGAAGACACTGGAGTTCGAGGGTTTATGGGGTTAGTTTGGCTCACCTCAAACCGATTCGTGGGTTTGGTCCACACCCTAAGGGCCAAGGATGGTTTTATTTGGGCCAAATACAAGTATGTTTATTCTCACACATAGGGCCCAAAGGAACCAAATTTAAAGATTGGGCTGCTTGGTTCCCAAAGAAACCTCCTTGGGCCCATTCCATTCTCTTGAACCAAAGCCCAAATCATCCCATCAAACCAACGCCCAACCCATTTCTCTTTGCCCATGGTCTGTCTTTGTACACCACCCATTTAAAAGACCCACCTTGGGCCCAACCTATTTCATTAACCCCAAGCCCAGCCTATCTCATTAGCCCAATTTCCGATTCAATTTTCTTAGCCTATAGTCTAAGTGGTTTGGCTTCACCAATTTAAAAGCAACCCTATGGACATGGTCCACTTTATTAACCGTAAGCCTAGCCCATTTAATTTATTCCATACCCAGCCAATCTTTTCCAACCAATGGGTTTAAATATTTGGACCCCACCCATTTAAAACGTCTATTATGGGCCTGGCCATTTCGTTACACAAAAACCCATTTCTTCTCATTACCATTTTGGGCCTAAATACTCTCAAACAATCAACAAACCAACCCAAACAAATCCGAACCAGGGACTGACCGAACCACAAAAGAGGAAGTCATTGTCTTCAACCTCGTAGAATCGAGACAGAATGCAAGCGACCAGAATGGAGTTGCAGCGTTTGTGGGGGTAACTGGTTTCGTTGCCGGTGACAGAAATTTCAAGACCGAGTGTATCGCTCCAAGTGTTGATGCCATTTCTTCGTCTTTTTCGCAGATTTGTTTTGGGGCTCTCACATAGAGGATTGATCACCAGTTTGGGGTGGTAGTACCAAGGAGGTTGCTTGTGAGGCAGAAGCGCAAGGACCTAATGTTTCTCACAGGGTTGGTTTCATTCACAAAGGGACAAGATGCCAGGATTGCGATGCTCAACAGTGCAATGTTCGACTATTCTCGGGCATCTGCTCTTAGATCCACAGAAGGCGCTTTTGGACCAAAAACTACAGAATTTCTCTCCCACAACGGGTCTGATTTAGAAAACTTTGGAAGTGTGGTTGATGCTAGAGTGATCGCTGATATTCTCTCATCAAACTCTTCAAATTTTTTTCGTCAAACCATTGCAGATGAGGGAGATCTTGGAGCCAACTTGGTAATGCATGCGAAGAATGATGCTTTTGAGGAGGGTTACTCTTCAGTGGTTCCACGATTCTCAACATTTTTCATTCGACATCAGATTAATTTTGATGGTGTTTTTGGGAGTAATTTTGATTTCGGCACTTCCACGACTCGCGGGCAGTTGCAAAACACCAACCTCTCAAATCACTGGGAGGGAGATCCATATTGTAAGCGTGGCATTGGCCAGCAGTTGCATCTTTGGAGATGGGTCTGTTGTTGGGTCTTGGAGGATTTGCATGTTGCCGAGATGGCTTGGTTGTGCGACAAACCTGTGAAGATTAAACTTTAAATTTTCCATCACCTTGAGGACAAGGTGATTTTCGAGGGGTCGGTAGTGATAGGGCCCCGGGATCACGGTATTAAGCTACATTGAAGAAAGAGACAAGGGATTAGGGTTATTTAGGGGTTATAAATAGGGGAAGGAGGGGAGGAGTGGAGGGGGGATTTTTGGAGTTATGTTGGGCAGCCGTAGGTTGAGGGGCACCTTTGGATGTGGGGGTGACTGGCACCATCAAAACCAGTTCTATCTTATAAATTTCTCGTGTTTTCGTACTAATTTTATTAATGAATTAGTGGGTTCTTATCATATACTATTAATGATGCCATAACAAGGCTTAGAAAAAGAAACCTAAGTAGTCTCTAGTTTGTTAATGGGTAGGCCCAACCCACAATTAATATTTATTGTTAAGAACCTGCAAACCGAACACAAAAACTGATAATATTTAATAGCTGAAATAACGAAGAACAAACAGATATGAAAGACAATCTGGTTTTTATGGTGCCAGTCACCCTCTACACCAAATGGTGCCCTCAGCAAAAGGCTGCCCAAACCTCACATACAATAATCAATACCCCTTCTCGCATCTTTCCCCCCTTTTATAACCCTTCAACCATGAGAACCCCACTCTCTCTCTCTCCTCCACGTGGCATCCTAGTAGGGTCCTAACATTTATTTATTTAATGATGTACCATGAACCAAATAAGACCAGGATTTCGTATTTCTTTTAATTGCAATCTAGCTTAATAACTGGCTGAGATTGGATGTATGTAATCAACTTTGAGACTTCTACCATCTGAGATGGTTGTTGAAACTTACTTGAGAGAGGACACCATCAAACAACCAATTCAGACTTATGCTAGGATCTTCCTTGATAGATTCAATTTCCTTACTGAGGAACTCATGTAATGATACAAGGAGGTCAAGAAAGATCTTCACATGGTCTTTGTAGATCTAGCAAAAGCACATACAAAGTTCCTAGAGAGATAATCTGGAACATTCCAGAGAAGAGAAAGTGTCATAATACATACAAACACACTTTTCTTTTTATTTTTTATTTTTTTTTGTTGGGAGGGGGATTTTTATCAGCTCCAGTCCTAACATGCTCAAGTTTGCTCATGTTCACCCTCGGATTGCTGACACGTGTATTATCCTAATCCTAAGGTGAAAATGCAACACCAATTTGCCCACTTTTAAGTTTTAACTAGGGTTCATTCTCCCTTGTATCTACCAACTCCCAATTCCCAATTCCCAACCTTGCACCTATCCTCTTGCTCGCCTCTTCGTCCTCAACTCCAACACTGATAATACTACCATAATTTTTCTCTCCTCTTCAGCTTCTCTTGCTCCATTTTTTTCCCCTCTCTTCCTTGAACCTGTCGTCTTCTTCCTCGTAATCCTTTCTCACCGCTACTGTTTCTCTATAATTTCTCCCCTTCTTGGCTCAATGTCTTCGGTTTTGTTTCTGATGAAGGTTAAGCCAAATGAGCACCTCATTGCGCTCCTTGATGACCACTTGTGATACTCTTTTGCAAATCAATCAGAGAATTTTGGCTGGCAAGATTTGCAGGAACAGATCGTTTAGGCAGAAAATGGTGAACAAGTCAAAGATTCTTAGAATGAAAACTTCAACAATCAGAAAAATATCGAGATGCACAGTGGTTGCTGCTTCTTTCTTCCTTCTCTCTGGCCAAATCCGGTGTCGGAATTTTGCCGACTTGCTGAAGCATTTTGGTTGGGACAATCAACTATGGGGTCAGCAGTTCTTTCAGATCTCACAACTGAGATCATTATACCTATAGCTGCAGTCAATCGGTATTCTGGTCTCTCTCATTCAATGGCTTTTTGTTTCTCGTGTACAGCTTTCCCCATGAAGACAGAATTCATCAAACAACAGAAAGAATGGTTACAATGACTAACTTATAGAGGAAGAAGAAGGTATCAACGATCACAACGTTGTTGTCAAGTGTGCCGAAATACAGAAAAGTATTGAGATTAATCTCAATGGTGTTTCTCCTCCTGTTTAATTTGAGCGACGTCGAAATTACTGAAATTAACAAAATTTCGCATCGCTGAGATTTAAACTATGATATAGGCAACTCATTCTGTCCTTACCATTGCCCAAGGATGAAAGGGAACAAACGTAGTTTACATGCAGGTGAAGAAAGAAGATGAAACCATAGTTAGAGTTGGGTTTGGTTAGCTTTTTCTGGGTTGATCGTAGGATTGGAATGGTATGTCAACAATCTAAGCGTGAACATGAGCAAGCTGGAGCATATCTCAACTGAAGCTGATAAAAATCCCCCCCCCCCCGGGGAGGGGGGGGGAGCTGAAGGTAGTTCAGTCTATATTGGGTTACACCAAGAATCAGCCTTAAGCCTGCCTTTATGTATTTTCCCATACTATGAATGACTTAACCAAATTCATACAAGATGAGTTCCTGTGGGGTATAATCTTTGTAGAAAATGATTGAAGAATCAAAGACAGGGATTAACGCCAAAGTGGAACCATGGGAACAACCTTAGAATCACAAGGTTTGAAGACAAAGACTCTAAATATGCTGTTTAACTTTCGTAGCTTTCATATGGAAAATGGGGGGGTAACTACTAATAATCGGGAGATCTCATATCTAGGATTAATAGTAAACAAGGAGGCCCGCATACATGACAACGTAACTCACAGGATTAAAAAAGGGTGGATTAATGGAGAGGTGCATCCTGAGTATTGCTTAACCAATTTATCCCTTAAGAAAAAGTTTGTAGTGTCACCAGACTAGCTATGACATATAGGGAAGACTGCTATAAAATTGGCATTGTGGACAAGGATGTAGAGATGGATGTTTGGGGAAACTGGGAAAGATAAACTGATAAAGTAAGGAAATACCATATTAGAGCTGATACATGATAAACTTAGAGAGTTGTTTGAGGTGGTATGACACTATGACCATGTTTATCAAAGCCCTTCAAATGCCCCAGTTTGGAAGAGTGACCTTATGCAGATTGAGGGAACTAAAAGAGTGAGGTTCAGTCCTAAGATAACCATGTGAGAGGTGGTCAAGAATGACATGCTCAGGTTAGGCACTTAGGCTTTGCTCCTAGTATGACTCAAATAAAGCTGACTGGAGAGCAAAGATCCAAGGGGTTGACCCATATAGTTGGACTATGCTTTTGTGATATTGTTGTATTCCATATCAAGGCCTTGGGTAGAATGCTGACAGTTAAGAAGTGGTTTGCTTAGAGTTCAGTTGATTTTGTATGCCAACCCTTTTACTTCTCATAACTAAAATGCTGTCCTTTCTAGGATCCAAGCAGCCGACTCCATCAAGCTGGGAGAAGGCTAAGTTGTTGTAATTCCCTTTCAGACTTCATCTTGTGATTTGATTTTCTCAAACCCTTAACATTTATGGAAGTTTTCCTCTTCTAAGCCTAAAAATGTTTTGTCATGTGTATCTTAAACTCTTGTACTTAAATTCGGAGTTTCGCCCTCAACATTTCTGTGGGTGACCTGAAAGGAAATCTTGTGAGGTTTGTGAAGACTTGAAGGAGAATTTCTTTGTTTTATCATCTTGTAGTGTAAGCTAGGGTGAGAAGTGAAATTGGGGACTTTCAAGTTTGGGTTTTTTGGGAGAGATCTTCCTGCACCTTTTGAGTGTTCTTCAGAGTTCAGAGATCTTCTTTATGTTTTTTCCATTACATAGTGAATCATCTCTAGATATGCCATGGATGTAGCACATGAAGTTGGTGTTCTAACCATGTTAAATCTCTCTGTCATCTTTGCTGCACTTTGTTTCTTGGCTTTGCTTTAACATGTTTGAATTTTACATGCCTTGATGAGCTCGAAGACAAACCTCAAAGTGGATACATCGTGCATGGAAGAGCATGACCTCTGTGACAATAGGGAATCAGTGATTTTAAGCTCACTTTAACAACTAAACTGAATGGTAAAATGAGCTCTGCTTTAAGTCCAGCTGTACTATGGCCAACAACGTTGAGATGTTTCCAAGAGTATAAATACTGAGGTAGATTGAACTGGAAATGAGTGTAGCTAAGAAAAAATTCTACGACAGTGAGTGGATGTTCATTAAACAGGTAAAGAGAAAGTTTCATCATGTGGCAATGAGAATGTTGCCTCAACGAGGACTGATTAGATGAAAGTCTAAGTGATGTGAACAAGGGTTCACTCCCTGGCCGAAACCCTGGAGTGGGCCCCAAGGCCACTCCAAAGTGTCACACCTAGGGCTGGCCAAAACCTCATAGAGGGGTATTTTGGTCAATTTCAGAAAATTGAATCCAGCAAATATTTACTGCTGGAATTGACAAAGACACCCCTCTAGGAGGATTCGGCCAGCCCTAGGTACGCCACTTTGGAGTGGCCTTGGTGCCCACTCAAGGGTTTCGGCTAGGGGATGAACCCTTTGTTCACATCACAACTATTTAGGTTTGACTTAATTGAGTTTTCCCTAACAATCTATGTTGATCCTAGTCATCTCACATATTTTCCTATCCACCCAAATCACTCCTAAGAACTTCCAAGAACTTTCTTGGATACCCATAGGCATCCCATAATATTCTAAAAAAAATTTATGTGTGGGTCCCCTTAGTGAGGCCTAAACTCTTGTTGGGTCCCCTTTATGCACAAAATTATGTCTAGGTCCCAATTCAAATAACACCGTTTGAAAGGCGTTAAGTATGTTTGTGAAATGACTAAAATACCTCCTCAACCCAAACCCAGCCTCCCTGCAAGAAATCACCCACCACAAAAGTTATAAAAAAAAAAAAGTAAATAAATAAATAAAAAATAAAAAGAAAGAAAGACAGAAAGATAGAAAGAAAGAAAGAAAGAAAGAAAGAAAGAAAGAAAGAAAGAAAGGAAGGAAGGAAGAAAGAAGAAGAAGCAGAAGAAAAGAAGAAAAGCAAAGAAAAGCACAAAACAACCACCACTGCCCAACCTTCATCCTGCTGGCAATCACCCACCACCAGTCCTAGAGCTTCCAATCCACCACCCACCACCGGAAACCACCAAAACCAAAAACCAGAATAGAGACCAATTTAGGATTTACAATTGCAGGTTTAATAGCCTAAGTACTACAGCTATATCCTTTTCGTTCTCTTTAGTGTTATGCCATTTACAAAGGAACTGCTAGTTTCCACATGTAAATCTACGATTATCCAGTGTATAAAGTCTGCTCCGTTAATCCACAACACCAGGTTTTCTATCTGGTATTAACCTAGATCCATGAGAGATCAAAGCCATCACAGTACAGCATCAGAGAAAATGAAATCTTGAACCAGTCAAAAGTAGAGAAAACTCAAGCCAGGAACCTTGCTTTAAATCTGGGACTCCATACTCTTGAAATTAAACAAGGAATGAGAAGCAGAAAAAGAGAAAAAACAAGAACTTCAAATCCAACAGAAAAATAAAAAAAAAACTCTGCCGAAATAACTCAGAATTAAAATGAAGAGAAAATGAGCTCAGAGAAGCATAACGAAAGGAAAAACAAAACCCACTTCCACTGCTTAAAAACTGACATTCATGCAAATGAGGACAAGAAGAACTGGCTCTTTAAAATTTTAGAAAAACAAATAAACAAGAAACAAAAATCTTACCCGATTCTCCATTCAAAGAAAGTGATAACAGGACCCAGGATTCTGGAGCACCATTCTTCAAATTTCGTTCTTCAGATGAAAGGCCATGAAAGGCCATGAAAGGATTGGTGTTGAATGGCACCGGTCGTTGTTATCTCATGCTGGTGGTGTTTTCTTAAATAATTTTTGTGGTGGGTGATTTCCAGCAGGGGGTCGGGTGTGGGTGGAGGGGGTATTTTAGTTATTTCACAAACAAACTTAACACCTCTCAAACAATGTTAGTTGACTTGGGTCCTAGCCGTACCTTTTTGCATAAAGGGGACCCAACAAGAGTTTAGGCTTCACTAAGGGGACCCATACATAAATTTTTCTATTTTTAATTTATTTGCTGGAAGATTCTCGCCAACCCTTAATTTTAGGGAAACCATCCTAGGAATCCTTATCCTAAAATTGGGTTTCCATTACTAAGTATCTAGATGAAATGGGCAATGGGATGGAAAAGAATAGGAAATAAAAGAGAAACCATTAAATTGGAAACTTTTCCCAAATAAATCAGAATGTCATATCAACCATTCTAACAGATTAATTGTGGACAAATTCTTGACTTGTATGGAAAGTGTTACACTCACACTCACACAAAGGCCAGGAATACAGATACCATCCAAAAGTTGGGAAACAGAACTATATAGTAAACTGAAAGTGAACATAGCATATTTTTCAGTATCAGAAGACTCTTCTTCAGCCTATTAGAAATCTGATGCATCAATGGCATTTTGATCAAAATTTCTATATGACTGAGGAAATACCTCGGGTCCAAGAGAAACTCCTTGGGGATATAATTGATTCCCACCCGCAAGTCAGCTGCTGCCCCAAGGTCAATGATCTTGAATGTGCGATCCCCTGCTTAAGTTCCACAAGGAAAAATAATTAGCAATACAAGAATTGTAGAAATACACAAAAACTAACAACAGTGTAGCTTCCTGCCCATACCTTCAGAGAAAATAATATTCTGGGGCTTGATGTCTCTGTGAACAATGCCTGTTGAATGGAGCCCATCTAAAGCAAATAAAAGCTGTCTCATGATTGTCTGAATAATTCTATTTTCCCTCTCCAATCCCTTTGGCAAGTCCTGGACCTCACCAAGAATCATTGTTTCTACCTAACAATATATGTAACCCGACAATTTTGCAATCAGAAATCATTAGTAGAAACTTATCATGCAGTGGAGTATATGTTAAGCTAAGGACAAACTGATAACATGCACCAGTGAATATATGAAACAAGTAAACAAGTAAAGCTGGAAATTTAATAGTTAATGCAACTTATGCTATTGGATACAAATGAATTAATGATTTGTTCCCTAATTAGGTCCAATAAAGTATACCCATTATCATATTCTGGAGAAGATATTATATGAAAGGTGTTGCATTGCCTATTACGGTCCAAATTTTATTAGCAACAAATGGAACTAACAGAACTGTTAAACCTAAAACAGTAAACTCTATATAGAAAAATCACCATCAGTAGTCAAAATAGAGAGAGTGCTGACATTGTAAGGGAACTCTTTACTCTGCATTAGATCTGTGAGTGTGGCCTCCCCTTCAAAACGCCATATAAGCCAGTATTCCCCTTCCTTCTTGGAAGAGCTCTGCAAAAGTATTCCAAAACAGGAGTCAGTAAGGCAATCAATTAAGCCAATAAACAAAGACAGTAGGAAAACAGAAGGCATAGTAGTAACATCACTACCATAATAGTCAAAGTAGTAATAGATTAACACTAACTGTAAAATAGAAACACCTCTAGAAAGCCGTACACAAAATCCGCACAGCTATTACTGCAAGCCCTCCGGACCCTCTCATTCATCCAAATCTCCACAGCGCCATATTCGGTAGCCTTTTTCAACACTAAATCACCTTTCTTTTTGGCCAAACAACCAAAACCCAAATATTGAGAACATTTACAGCCAGAGATTCCCAAACAAAAAGTCAGATAGTAAACAAAAGTTCTACTTAAAAGAGAAAAACCACTGATAATATTCATTGTTTGTGCAATTAAAATTAACCATATCCAAGCAAATTAATCCTCCATTCTTGATAATGGTAACTTAACAAACCAAAGAAAAGAATAAACGAAATGCATACCTTAGAAGCTGGCTTCTTTGCCATTGAAACCTTATAAACGACCCCAAAGGCGCCCTCACCCAACTTCTTCCCCAAAACAAAATCATCCTACCCAAAAAAAATAAAAATAAAAACCCCAATTCCAACCAATAATCAAAATTTAAAATCACAAGCATCAAATTCGATTTTGTAAATTGAGTAAATAGAGTAGAGATAACAATAAGGCACCTTTCTGTAAGTAGGACGGAATAGCCGCTCCAAGAAAGCAAGAACGAACATATCCCAGAAACCAGGAGCTACACCAGGGGTAGCCCAGAGGTAAGAGACAGCACTGAGAGCTAAGATTGCGCCAGGAATGGTGACAGTGAGGCCGTTGGACCTTGGGAGAGTGCTCCTGTATATGATATCTCCACACTCCATTACAGTGCAAGGAAGCCCAACACCGACGCCAACAAAGAGATGGTGAACGAAATCAACTAGTTCGACTCCTGCACGCACCACCAAAACCTTCGACTTGGAAACGATCTTAGATTCATAAGAGTTGGAGGATTTGGTTTCGAGCTTCTTTCCGATGAATGGAGTTGAGAAGAAAGTTGGAGTGGAGGTCTTGGGCTTCATGCTGAGACCAACCGCAGCTCCAATTCCTGCAACCGTCGCCATTTCCGTACGAAACTAACATTAACGGCTCTGCTTCGATCGAGTGTTGCAGTTGGTATTCCAATTTGTAAAATATTATATTCATTTGAAATTAAAACGAGAGAAAATTTTCAGTTTTATGTGGAGGTGAGGAGCTGGGCCGGATCGATGCTTCATGTTGGCCACAAGTGTCACGTACCCGAAGGATCTTCATCTCACGATTCTCACTGAACCACGACGGATGATTTCCTTTCCTTTATTACTTTGAAACAAATATTTACATTTACCAATTTTTTTTCATCCGGGCATTTGGTCTAGTGGTATGATTCTCGCTTTGGGTGCGAGAGGTCCCGAGTTCGATTCTCGGAATGCCCCATTAAGTTCTCCAAGTATTTGGGTTTTGAGCAGAGACCAAGGGTTTTTTTGGCTGGCACCATTCTTTAACTCTCTTACACCAAGTTTATCTATATATGATGGTTTTTCAATTTCCTAACACTTTTCACCATAAATTATAGTAAATTGATATTTAATTAGAAGGGCAAGAAAAGCCCAAGACATCCTGATTACAAAGACCAAGAGGCCAAGGAGTGGAATCACCATAAATTATAGTAAATTGATATTTAATTAGAAGACGGGCAAGAAAAGCCCAAGACATCCTGATTACAAAGACCAAAAAGCCAAGGAGTGGAATTAGACCATACAGTCCAACTTGCCACGGACTGGGCCTTCCTAGCTAAGGAATCGGATACACAATTAGCCCACCTAGAAACGTACCAAACCGACCAAGACGGTTCAAGAACAAGCAAACACCTAATGTCCTCTACCACACACCTAGCACCCAATTCAAAAGGAAAAAAGGGGTCTTCAAAGCAGTGGATAAGGTTGCTGGAGTTGCTCTCAAAGATTACGTTTTTCAAATCTTCTTCCTCCGCCCACAGCATCGCTTCACGGAGAGCTAGAGCTTCACTAGTGAAGATTGAGCTAGCTGAACTTGGGATCGAAGCAGCAAAGAGAGGAGATCCATTGGAATTTCTGTGAATGAACCCCAGACCTGCAGTATTATCCGCCTCAACCATGGAAAAATCAGTGTTGATCTTCGTTTCTGGGTCAGTCGGAGGCATCCACATCCTCTCAGCAACGATTGCTTCACTGTCACCATTACCAGAGACATTCCAGAACTCACGGTGAGCAACTCCTGCCTTCTCCACAATTCGATTTGGGATCCACCTCACACCATTAAAATACAGGTCATTCCTTGCAATCCAGATAAACCAGCAAGTAAAGGCAAATAGACTGAAGACCTTATTGCTCGACTTGGAATCAGGGAATTGCAGCTTGCCCCAATCATTGATGATATTGCTTAATGACTTCTGATTTCGCATCTCCACCACACTGGACAGTCCAGAACCAAACCAGATCGCACGAGACATATCACAATTGAAAAGGATGTGATCCATCAATTCCACTTCTTTCCCGCATCTGCCACAGTAGGATCACTTCTTATTTGCCTGATCTGAAGATTCTCCCCTGTAGCCAAGGCTTGATTCAAAGCTTTCCACATGAATGTTCTAATTTTTGGATAACACTGAGCCTTCCATATCTTCTTCCATGAATTCATAGATACTTCATCCCATTTGTGGTTGTGAGAAGATGTTGGAGCAAGCAAGACTAGAGAATCTCTGCAATTACATTGCAAGTGGTAAGCAATTTTTACAGAAAAAACTCCATTAAAAGCTCCTCCCCATGTTATAGAGTCATCACCTGCAGTTCGGCCAAGTTGAATTTTTATTATAGCATTTATCTCTTGATTTGTAAATAATTGCTGTAACAAACTCCTATTCCAAGATCTTGAAATGGGCTCAATAAGATCGGAGACCCATTGAAGTGAGCATCCATGTGGTTTCTCCGACGAAACCCTGAAGAAAGGAAGATCTGGGATCCAATTTGAGTTCCAGATTGGAGTATTAACTCCGTTACCAATCAAAGAAATAAGCCCCATCTCTAACACTTCCCTGCCTTTAATTATACTTTGTCATGCCCAGGATGAACATGATCCTTTCCTTGCTTCCATGAAGCTGCAATTAGGGAAATATATAGCTTTCATGAATTTAGCCTAGTTAGAATCAGGAGATGACCAAAGACGCCAAGCCACCTTTGCAAGCAAAGCCCTATTGTGAAGGATGGGATCACGAAAACCAAGACCCCCTTTATCCTTCGATCTACATAACCTGGACCATGACATCCAGTGAACTTTATGCTCATCCTCCTTCTGCCCCCAATAGAAAGTAGAGATTGATTTCCTTATATCATTATGTAGATCCACTGGTAAAAGAAAGTGAGAACCTGCATAGGAGGGGATGGCAGAGGCAACAAATTTGATGAGAACTTCCCGCCCGACCTGGGAGAGGAGCTTGGCTTTCCAACCTTGAGTTCTCTTCCCTACTTTCTCACCCACATCCTTAAAGATAGCCGACTTTTTGACCCCAAAGTCAGAAGGTAAACCCAAATACTTTGATGCTCACCATATTTGATTTTAAGGACCCTGGCAAACCATCTACGAAATCGACTGGGAGTATTTGAGCTGAAGGTAAAGGATGACTTACTTTCATTTATTGCCTAGCCACTAGCTTGACAATAAAGGTCCATGCATGCTTTTAGGGAACTGACCTGATGCAGATTCACTTCTGAAAACATTAGGCAATCATCAGTAAACAGGAGGTGGGAAATGCAAGGAGTCCTATTCTTAACACTGTGGCCATTGATTAATCCTTGACCTTCTGCTACATTCAATATAGAACTTAAAATCTGAGATCCAAGGATAAAGATAAAAGGGGAGAGAGGGTCACCTTGACGAATGCCTCGAGAAGGACAAAACGATCCTTTCTCCACCCCATTAACCAAGAGAGTATATGAAACCGAAGCAGTACATTCCATGACCATATCCACCCACCGCTAAGAAGCCCAGTTTTAATAGGGATGCTTTGATAAAAGGCCATTCGAGCCTATCATAGGCTTTCCGCATATCCAATTTCATGGCGAGAAATTTCTTCTTTCCTTTTTTTCCGATGTTTCACATAATGGAAAATCTCATGAGCCATAAAAATATTATCTGAAATTAGCCTATCAGGAACAAAAGCTGATTGGGAGGGGGAAATGATACTTGCAAGAGAGTCCTTGAGCCTATCTACAAAGATCGTTGAAATGAGCTTGACTACCACTCCGCAGAGACTAATAGGACTGCATTTTTGGAAGTATAAGCATTTTATAGATGTTTGATCAAACTTGCTTTTGAAAGCAAAAATAATATTACAAGGGATAATTCCTATTGCCCTTGTACTTTGATTTATTACTACTATATTTTCTATACTTTTCAAAATTACTAATCCAACCTTTAACTTTATCTACAATTACTATTGCCTTGCTACCGTAAAGTTCCGTTAGTTTATTGATGATGTAGCATCTTTATATTTTCTCAAAAACCCAAAATACCCTTATACTTATCTCTTTACTTATTTACCCTTTTGTCAAATTACAATTGTACCCTTAATTAACTGTGGAGAAAAAAATAACTAGGGATAATTACTATTGTCCCCTTATACTTTGATTTTATTCCTACTGTATCCTCTGTACTTTTCAAAATTACTAATCCAACATTTAACTTTGTCTACAATTACTATTGCCCCCTACCGTTAAGTTCCATTAGTTTACTGATGATGTGGCATCTTTATATTTTTTCAAAAACCCCCAAAATACCCTTAAACTCATCTTATTTACCCTTTTGTCAAGTTCAGGAAGGTAACTATAATCCGTTTACTAAAAAAAAAACCACAAAATAAAGAAAGAATGATTAAATAAAACTCAAATAGAAACCAAAGAGGAAGGAAAATCGAATTCAACGCAAATTGGAAACTGAATATCACCTAAAATATTTTCAAAATAAATGAAGTTTAGTGAAGGTGGGAAACCAAAATTGGATTTAGATTTTGCTCATTTCTTTAATTCAAAATAAATGAAGTTTAGTGAAGTTGAGAAACCAAATCAGATTTGGATTTTGCCCATTTCTTTAATTCAAAATAAATGAAGCTTAGTGTAACGCCCCAATCTCCATGTAAGGAGAAAGTCGTCATTGATCAAGGATCGATGTTACTTAGGTAGTGAACCAAAATACACTAAGAGGGTTTCCATAGACAATGTGAATAATAAAATCCACCAAAACTACAAATGATCGCAGCGAAAAATATTCAAATATAAATCAAAATGCTTCCATGAATTGTCTCATAATTTTAATGAAATCTAAGTAAAGGTCTAGAATCCAAGATTTACAACTAATTGGAAATTTCAATATTTATCTATCCTAAGAGATGTAGTAGACATGATCTTGATCTTCATCCTCTGAATATCCATCATCCGTAGAAGTAAGGGGTAAGTTTTGGGAATAAACTTAGCAAGTACAACCTAACACATATCAACAGTTTCCTTTCTTTTTATATTTGATATTTAATTAAATAGAATCTTATATAAATAAAATTAACTAACATGTATAAATGAGAAAATAAAGTAATGACATGCCCAATGATATGAATGAAACTCAATGATGCTAAGAAGATATAAATAAACCACACCCTCACTGGTCTAGGGTCGATAGGATGCCCCATGCCGTTACATGGCTTGTGCACGTTACACAGCCTAACATCCATCTACCCTAACCCAAATGTTTCCAAACTCAATGTATGTTCCATGCCGTTACACAGCCTTAACATACATTCTCATCCAAAAATACAACTACCAACTCACATGCATACATGGTCTAAGGTCGATCGGATGTCCCATGTGTTTACATGGCCTGCGCGCGTTACACAGCCCAACATCCATCTACCTCAACCAAATGTTTTGGAATCAATGTATGTTCCATCCCGTTACATGGCATGCATGTGTTACACGGTCTTAACATACATTATCATCCAAAACATCTACTAACTCAACATCACACATAATGCTAATATGATCATGACATGTCTTGATGAATCATATGCAAACAATGCAAGATCATATGAAAATGATGAATTTTGGATATAGTCCATTATAAAATCGATGCATAATACAATAATAATTAACCCAATAAAACACAAATCTAAAGATACATTCATGCTTATAGAAAAGATTAATAAATTCAAAGGAGAGATTAATTATTGGTAGATCATAATAATTTCATAAAACATAATCTAAAAGAATACATATTTATATACTCAAAGACAAAATACTAATAAATCAAGATAGACAAAATCTAAAATGTATTCATACTCAAAATCAAATTATAAATCAAAAGAATAAATCATATACTAATAAACTGTAAATCGAACATCATCTAAAACATATTCATAATCAAGATAAGTTAGAAATTCAAGAAAAGAATCAATTGCTAAGAAGTCATGTAAAACTATAAATATGATTGTAGAAAAAGAAAACGATAACATATTGAAAGTATAAAGATTGTAATTATCGTGGAGAAATCACAAAAAGAATATCACCCTTAGATAGAGGGCTTTCAACGCTCTAAATTATCTTCTTCTTTTCTCTGCACCATTGTCTTTCTTCTCTATTCTTGTTTAACCAATATAGGCTCTCAATTCTCTTGTTTAATATACTCACCATTAACTTGACATTCTCATCATCTTTCTTCTCTCCCCTCAATATTGTTTCTTCCTAAACTACACCTAAATCTTCTTAAACTCCACGTTTCTTTCTCCTCTCAATATTCCCTCTCAATTCTCTTGTTTAATATACTCACCATTAACTCGACATTCTCATCATCTTTCTTCTCTCCCCCCAATATTCCTCAAGATTCCTCAATATTGTTTCTTCCTAAACTACACCTAAATCCTCCTAAACTCCACATTTCTTTCTCCATCAATTTCTCTCTCCTCTCAATATTCCCTCTTCTTACCATCCATTTCTCTTTCCTCAATATTCCTATGTACCTTTGAGGCATTGAACCCTGGACCTCTTTCTTTATTCAAGGTGCTTGTTAACCGTCTAGCTAATTCTCAACCTATGATTGAATTTAGCAAATAAATCCTAGTAACTATGTTAATCCCATACTAGTTCGGCTTTTAACGGTAATTATTTGAATATCAATACAAAATGTCAAGACTACCCCTATGTTTTAGTTGCGGGTGTTACACTTAGTGAAGGCGGGAAACCAAATTGGATTTGGATTTTGTCCATTTCTTTAATTCAAAATAAATGAAATTTAGTGAAGGTGGGAAACCAAATCGGATTTGAATTTTGTCCATTTCATTAATTCAAAATAAATGAAGTTTAGGGTAAAATTGACATTTAATCTGGTTTTTATAAATGAGGTAAGCATCGCCTTTTGATTTTTTTAATTTTAATGAATAGCAAATTAGACATTACATATTCAAACTTAACGGCTACTTAACACCGTTATAAGGAAGGGGGGCAACAATAATTTCGTAAATAACATGGTTTTATTAGTAATAAAATCAAACTACAAGGGCAACATTAATTATTCTTTATATATATAAGAACTTCAAATTTTTAAGTAGCATGTTTTTTATTTTTTGATAAGTATTCAGATATTAAACAAGTATATTGTCACTAGTCAATTACATAAGGCTAATAGTCCATGGCCTTTCTTTGACCACTCATCAATTTCCAAACTTACCATCTTTTAAGTTGTCTTTCTTAACTGCTTCTTGATTACATGGAACTAGTTTTAATCATTTAATGTAATCTTGTGTTTATTGTGTTTGCAAGGAATTGATTAGAGATCTATTATATTATGTTTTGATTTTGATTTTGTGCACTCATATATAGATTGACAGCTTTTCTATGTAACTAATAGTTGGTTTTGGGTTCAGATTTATGAAGGTGGGTTCTAACAATTGTGTTTTCTTTCTCCAATGTATTTTGCTCCTCCCCTTCTCTAATTTTCTTTTTGGCAATGTCCTAGTGGCAAAAAAGGTTTATGTGATTTTGTGGAAGAAGCATGTCTGATGTTTGAAGAGGTTCAAACAATGTATCTGTAGGTGGTGATTACATTGTGCTTCAGAGTTGTTCCTTAAGATGGGTTAGAAACTTAGAATGTTAAGCTACAATGTTGCATCCTTGTCTAGCTACTGTAATATTTGTTTTAATAAACCAATCTCCCTTCCCCGAATGAGAAAGAACATTAACACCTTATTAATCTTTCATATTTTCATTCCCTTGCTAAGTAGAGTGAGGCCTATCAAAATACACTTGGTTCAACAAGGATCAATGGTACCATGCATTGAAAGCATAAGCCATAATGGAATAAGAATTTTCACCTACCGTGGGAAGATAAGAAAATCTTTTTCAACATATGAATTTTTTTTTTTAAGATAATCATAGTCAAGTTTCATTCATGTGACTAGGAGAAACCGTCATTTTGATTCAATAACTCAACCCACTTGTGGGGGTGTTATTGAATACAATAACTAGGGGAACAATCAGGAAGTTTCCTCTCCTATCCGTTGTGGCCTTGCATTTTGAACATTGGCATCAAATATTAGTCCAAACTATTAGTAAATTAATTCTAAATTGTTAGTAAACCTAATTCTAAATCATTAGTCCAAATTGTTAGTCAGTTCGAATCCAAACCGGCTCGAAACCGTTGAACCCAGTCCAAAACTACTCCAAACCGCAGTGTTGATAAGAAACTGTCAATGATTTGTGACTCCATATCTGGAGGAACCTGCCCTCACAAAAAATGTACTTCATCTGTAAATATATTCCTATTTAAAGGAAGTGAGAAGGAAAACATTTTGCCATAAATGTTAGTTTATCCTAAACTTGAACCATGTTAAATTGTACCATCTTCTTCTCCTTCTTATTGCCTTCCATTTAAAAGCAATGAGACCAATGACGTCTCAAGTTCAAGCATCTGTTCCTCCTCCCCACATTTTCCGTCGTCTAGAACTACTAGGTTGATGATGGGGGGGGAGAAGAAAAAAGGATTTGGTTTTCCACAAACAAACCATAAATAGATAAAAAGTCAAAGGCTAAATTATTCTGGTCTTGCCAGATGAAGGGGCTTGATTTTAGCTAAGGAGACTTAGGATTGGATTAGGGTTTTACAAAATCCACAACCCTTGCATTGGATCCCAGATCTCACAATTGCGGTGGTAACCGGCTGCGCATTAAAAGCCATCTGTGCATTAAATGAGAAACCAAACAATTCCAAGAACACAGGTGGTAATTAATTAGGAATCAATTTAGGCTAATATTTCTTAAGGAACTAACTATACACACTTAACAATACAATTAAGGGACTAAAAAACCACTAACAAAAAATTATCCCAAAAACAAAGGAAGAAGAATCAATCAATCTCTGGCTTCTCTTTGCACCATTCTTGATCTCATCTTCTTAATTTACAGAAGAGAGAAGAAAGAATCAAAATTTATATACGTTTTTCTTCCTCTTTTGGTCCCTAATAGTGTTATCGTCTAGTGATTGATTAGCTAAGTATCCGACAACAGAGAAGCGTGTCGATACAGATCATAGGGTACCCACAAGTGGTCCAATGGACATGGATGTCTGGAATCCAATCTCAGCCATGGCTTTCCTTTCCCACTCCAATGCAGCAAACTCACCGGTCCAGGATGAAGGTTTCTGCAAAGCCCTTCAAGATTATCACCACCAAGCCCGTGTTGATTCCATCTATGTTCCACCCCTTTCACATCTCCAGCAAAAACCAACAGGAATGGAGGCAATGAACCCAGCTCGTATATCCTGTGCTTCTTCTGTATAGTCATCCATGATTCTAGCTTCTGTGTGTATCTCCCTTGTCGCCATCTCCACACATCGATAACCATAACACCCGTGTTGAAGTAACAAGGTTGTCGACCGTGGAATGCTTTAGAGAAGATCGGATCAGACCAGAAATTGTCAGTGAAGTAATTTGTGAAGTTAGCGTGGCAATACTCAGGGGCACCCAGAACGTGAGAACCCAAATCGATCTTCCATAGTTTGTCCACATCATCGACGACGATCAGATCGGAATCGAAGTAGATGATCCGACGAACACCTGAATGGAGGAGATCTGCTAAATAGATTCTCGCGTAGTTGAGGGGTTGATCTAATGCTCGACGGACCGAAGACGAGATCTTGCCTTTGACGAGGTTAGTATCGAAGTGGTAGAGATGGAAGGTAAGGTAAGGGAAGGTAGTGACGATTGCACGGCGGAGCTCTGCGCGTCGGTGGGAGGCGAGGAAGTGGAAGACGATGTTTTCCGGGCAGGAGGAGTGGCGGAGGACGGAGAGGATTCCGGCGACTGAGCCGCGGAGGTAAGTGGTGTCGAGGGTCATGGCGATGTGGATGATGGAAGGGTTGTTGTGAATGAGGAGAGATCGTCGGTTACCAGACCAAAGTACCTTCTGACATCCAATGCCATTTCTGAAGGCAGGAGCTTCACTGAATACTGGCAGAGGAAATGCCGCCCTTTGCGTCCATTTACCGGTGGCGGAGGTGGTGGCGCCGATGGTGGAGAGAAAAAGTGGGAGCAAAAGCAAGAGCAGCAATGGAGATCCTGGAGTCATGGCAGGGGAAAACAATGGAAGAAGTTCCAATTTTGAAGGGATAAGACGAGAGAGAGAGAGAGAGGAGGAAAAAGGAGTAAAAAGAGCAACCCAGATGGCAAGCAAGCTGTTTCCGAGTAAGAGAAAATGATGTGATTTGAGAATAAACGTGGGCTCCCACGGATGACGTGAGAAAGAAAGAGAGAGAGAACGAATCAAATGTGGCAAGGAACGCGTGAACCGTTTTCCGGTTCGGATATTTAAGATTTGGAATGAACCGGTAAATCAACGGCGAATTGAACTCCCGCACGAACCCCTTTTGGATTTTCATCATTCTCGCATTAAATTGCGTTGGATTAGGTGAGATTAGTTATTAATTAATATATTAATAGAGATTTGTGACATTTATCTTTCACGGGCTTAAAATTTTCCATTTGGAATTGCGGGCAAAAGTGACTAATTTAGGAGTGCCTCATTAAAGAATTACGTAAATCTATGTTCCTATATTCGCGAATTAAATTCTCCATAAATGAGGTTTACCTAAAAAACAAAAACTCCATAAATGAGGGAGAAGAATTCAATTTTCTTACATTAAAGCATAAATGTAGCTTAACCGCTATAAAATAAATTTTATCATTAGATTTATTGGATTAAATCTGAACAAACAATTCAGATTTAATCCCTAAACAATTTGTACGGTCTTTTAACCACCATCTTCTATTTTTTTTTTTAATATTTAATTTTTAGTGCTAAAAGCTTACTAATGTTTATTTCTTGGTAGAAAAACTTATTAACTTTTTATTGACTAGAAACCCACTGATGATTTAGAAGTTTATTCAGCCAACTCATCACTCATGTATCTTATATGTTTTTAAGATGGATTAATAACGTTGTGTTTTGCTCTCACTCGAGAGGTCGTGGATTCGATCCTTACAGACAATGTCTCCCTCCAGAGGATATAATTAAGGTGCGCGAGCCCGGATGAATCTTAGCTTTCAAAAACAAATAAAATAACGTTGCGTTTTGTTTGATGATTCATATTTCATAGAATAGAATTCTTGGGATAAAAAATGAAACCGTGGAAAATCTGGAAAAAAAAATTGATAGAAAAAAATGTAAATTTGATTGCTTATATTTAAGTTGTACACATCGACAACATCCTTATAATATTTATTTAATATATAATTTAAATATACCATGATCTCCTCACTAAAATTAAATGGATTTAAGGCCTTCATCTAGAACTTTGACCTCATTCTCTACACTGTATGAACATATAATAATCATATATAATATGCCCAGTACATGCATTTTCAGGTGTGGGCTCTGAGAGACTGAGACTAAAGGCAAACCTGCACTGAACCTACTACTCCACTAGTGATGGTGAGCTAGGTTTACACTAGATACCCCTATAGATTTGTCCTAGAAATGGTACAAGCTTGTGGCTGTACCTGTTCCCAGACTTTTGTATGGATTAAAAGATTGACAAATTCCTCAACAGTCTTCAAATGAAAGCAAAGGCCACATGAAGTTAGTTAGATGGTTAAGATCAGTGCAGTGCTGGATAAAGCAAAATATTCCATGACTATGAGGCTGGCATGATAATACTCTTTCACGAGTTCTTGAGATCGCAGACAAACTCAGAAACTGAATTTGAAGCACTACTAGCAAGGGGTCTGGAATGAATGAAAGGTGAATCATGGGTTGAGTGCGAATAAGCTGCAATGTCTGAGGATTATGTAGAAAACAAGGAAGAGCAAGATAGACGACCTCAACTTTTTTTCTTCTTTCTTTCGATGTGTTTCAGGTAAATTGAACTGAACTATATTTAGATCATCATATAACTATAACTAGTAGGGTATAGGATAGAGACTAGAAGAGTTCTACAGTGCTCTCTCCACCTTCCAAGTCCACCACTACCCAGAAAAGCCTACCTACAGTACTACGCTGGAAAAGAAAAGTCGCCAATAAGAGATGTTCTTAAATTGTATGAGAATCTCAAGGTTATAAATGAGGACATATTCTAAGAACACTCCAGACAAATTATATTAATCAATAATACATTTTTTTTCTTCTTCTTTTGATAAACAATCAATAATTCATTTGATTCCATGGAAAACCAATCTAGAACTCTACAAGGACAGCAGGTAAGCAAGAGATACAGAAAGAAAAAGAGACGCACAGAAAGAGAGAGATATATCAATGAATGAGTGGACATGAATATTGCAACAAAGACACACACAGAGAATCAGGTAACCATCTAGCTATTATGTCCTTCACATCAATCTCAGTGTACCCAAAACGACAACCCCGTGTTAAATTTTGTAGTTTCTTGTAAGATTTGTATTAAACAAGAGGGTCCCTTGCTGTCTTGCAAGATTGGGAATATGTACATTTAGGAATTTTGTTAAGTTTAGAATTTGAAGATAACGAAGCAAACTCGTGATACTCTTTTGGAAGGTTTTGCCTTCATTGCATGACCCTACTACTTTTTTTCATTTAACCTCACGAGTTGTCAATTAGAAAAGACAATTTTTTGGTGAAAATAAGACAATGATGTGTATGATGCGTGTTTTGAATTGAGTTGGAATTATATAAAAATGAAGTTTAAATAACCAAGTAACCTATACAAACGCTGAAACGCTAAAGACTTGAAGTGGTTTTTTATCATTCTACCCCCCCCCCCCCCCCCCCCCCCACCCCAAAAAAAATGCATGGATTCATGTATATTTACCATAATATTTTTCTCTTATTTTGGTAATCGGCAGATTGTATTAAGAGAGAAAGAAACCTCAAAAAAGATATATTACAACTTAAATTATCTAAAAGTAAAGACCATAAAGAACTTGTTGCGGGAGAGGAATAGAGAAAAGCTTTATGTATTGCAAGAGCCTCTGTCACCATACCCTCTTGATATCCACATCCTTCACCAAAAGCAAACAGAAGCTTTCCCTGCGAATCTCTTGCAATACCTCCAAAACCAAAGAGCTTGAGTTCCCGAAATGTACAACCATCTACATTTATCTTGAGCCATGTTGGTGGTGGAGGATTCCAGTGGATGAATAGTTGTTTGTTCGGTTGTGGAATATCTAAGAACTTCAGATGTGATAAATACAACATCCACAATTGTCTAATCTCAATAGTTTCTTGGTCTAGTGATGGAGCTGGTGATATTGTCAATCAAAGTTGTATATAACTTCCATAGATGCCATAAAGTAAGAATATCCGCAAAGGTAAAGATCTCCTAATGCTAGTTTGAAAATACTGATGGATGAAATCCTATACTTGTGGTTGGACGTCTGCAGTATAATCCATTGAGGGGAGGGATAATGTATTCCAATGATACGGAAGTTTCCTACCCGATTGGGTTAGACCCGATCGGGGCTCCACATGCCATGCAGTCGGGACAGGAACCGACCAACTTGATCAAAGCGTAACGTACGTCAGACTTATATGGCAAACGCTCTCAATTGGGGAGGTCAACTCAGTAACCGATCGAGTGGGACCAACGACAAGGAGGCATAATCCCAGGAGAAACAACAGCCTTCGTCGGGTAAACTTACCAAGTACAGAAAATGTAACACTTACAATATAAATACAAAGACACTCCCCTCCGGTAAGCATCCAATACATTTTGAACATAGTCTTGTGTAATTCTTGCACATGACCTTAATCTGTTCACTGTCTAACTAAGCCATCGGAGGCGGTTGCCCGGTATTCTAGCCGGCCCGCGTCTAACCCTTTTTGCAGGACTCATCGTTTCCAGAATTGGAGGAGGTTTAGTCGGGAGTAGCAGCAATATAATTGTGACGCATCATCTAGATGGCTTAATTTGTAAAAGTTGCATGCCAGAAAGATATGTTGTGGGGTAGCTGAGTTAATACCACAAAATAAACACGATGGATTAATGTAGCATCCTCAAGTGATCAACAAATTAGTAGTAGGTAGCTTATTATGCAAAGATTTTCATGTGAAGTGAAGCACACACAGTGGTAGAGGAAGTCGCCATAACCTTTGCCAGGATGAAAATGATTGAATCACAGTTGTCAGTGATTGATGGAGTTGATAGGCACATCGAATTGTGAATTCTCATATGGTTGTAAATTTCCAAACTACTCAATCACGAGTTGTTGATAATGGAAGTGGAAGATTGACAATAGTATCAGCTACATCTACGAGCCACCATTGTTACATCAAAGATCTGTTCCAAGATAAAGTGTTTGGTTGAAGAAGTTCAAATACCTTTGAAGGAGCTAGAGTTGCAAAGGGGTAACAACCGTTGCCCAGATCACAATTGGGAATGCAAGGTGTTGTCCAAGGGTTGACTGTTGTTCCTATACCCACCTGTACAAACATACCTTTTAGAATGAGGGGATGAGCCTATAGAAGAGGTTTCCATCCCCATGAAGCTAGTGGCGAATCATATGCTTCTAAGAATGTAGTGTTCTTAAAGTACTTTTCTTTCGTCAACCAACCCCAGAAGGATCGAGTGGGATTTAGAAGTTCCCATGCTTTCAGAGACAGAAGAACTTGGTCGAATGAATTTAAATTCTTGAGATTGAGACCCCTTCTCTTTTAGGTTTGCAAACAAGAGACCAATCCATTGTGTGAACTTTTTGTTTGTTGGCTGAGGACCAAAAGAAGTTTTTGGACAATTTTTCTATATCCTGGAGTAAGCTGGTAGTTTGAAGCACGACATAACATAGCTTGGCATAGCTATGATTATAGATTGTATCAAGACTGCTTTACTTGCTTTTGAAAGGACCTATGCTCGCCATCCTTGTAATCTAGAATTGACCTGTTGTAATAAAGACAAAATGTTTTTTCTTTAGCCGCTCTGGAATAAGAAGAATCCCTAAGCAAATGTCAATCTTTGTAGTCAGTGTAAAATGAAATTGAGCAAATAACTCTCTCTTAATGTTGTTAGATGTACTGGGACAATAGTAAGCTTAGGTTTTGTTGAAATTTAACTGCTAACTTGAGAAGGAACAATACTGTTTTATAATTGTGTGGAAAAGACTAGCTTCTCGCTTAGTTGCTTGGCCAAATAGAATGAGATCATCTGTGAACACTAAATTGGAAAGATGATCCCCTCTCTTTTCAGTTGGATGCCTTTATAGCTGACTTGATCTTAAAGCAACCTCTAAATGAGAAGTAAGAGCCTCTGCACATAAGTCAAAAAGATAAGATGACAGTGGATCTCCTTATCGCAATCCTCTTGTCGGTTTGCAATAAGGAAGAGGGGAAACATTGAGAAGGATTAAATGGTGAGGTCTTGTGACACATAACATCAACCAATCAATCCACTTGCAAGGAAAGCCATATGTCAGTAGTGTTTTTGTGATAAATGACCATTCTAACCGATCATAAGCCTTACTCATGTCTAATTTCATTGCCATGAGACCCTTCTTTCTTCGCCGATGATTATGCAATTTGTGCACGACTTCATGTGCTATGAGAACAATATTCTGAATGTGCTGACCTTTAACAAAACCCTTTGGTTGAAATGAAGATAAGTGAAGGAAAAACCAACTTTAGTCTATTCACCAAAAGCTTGGAGATAATTTTATAGCTCATGATGGATAGACTAATGGATCAGTAATCTCCAACAGATGTAGGATTTGTATCTTTAGGAATGAGAGCTAACAACATCAAATTTAATATTTCCTAGCATTTTGTAAAATATTCTTGGAAATCCATCTAGTCCTGGACATTTGAAACCATTGGCATCAAATACTACTTTTCTTATATCTGCTTCTGTGAACGGTTGCAACAGTGTTGCTTTTACTTCATCTGACAACTGATTTTGAATGACAGAGAAATAAGATGCTGGCTAAGAAGGGTTGCATGTACGATGGATGAGATTGGAAGTGATCTTGAAATGCCGTAGCAATTGCTGCCTTATCAGAAAAATGTAATCTGTTATGATGAATAGCCGTTATGTGATTTTGAGCACTCCTTCGTATGGTACGTACTTTGCTGGAAGAAAGAAGTGTTCCAATCATTATTTTGTAACCAGAAAATTCTGCTTTTCTGGTACTACTTAGTCTGGAGAGCATGCTTGTAAAGCTTGTGAGGCATGATCTATTAGTGCATTGCGGGCCTGGCTTGCAGTGATTTCCAGATTCTGAACCAAATTGTGATTCCAGTGTAAGAGCACAATTGAAGTGACCGAAGCTTTTCTGCAAGTCTAAATGAAGGTGAACTGTGTATATGATGCTCCCATGCTGCTGAAAGTACATCATGATAAGTGTCCTCTGATAGCCAAAAATTTTCAAAATAAAAGGGGCGTTTGTGGAATGGAGTTTTGTAGTCTGAGTGCATCACTAGAGCCATATGTTTGAATTTGCCACCTTGACATGATGGATGTAAGCTGTAGGGAAGAGATTGAACCATGCATTGTTGGATACAAAATGATCAAGAAGCCCTTACCATGTTTTTGCTTAAAGTATAGGAGGGGTTTTTTTTTTTTTTTTGGTACGAAACTAAAAGCTTCATTCATGAACTGAAAAGAAAATACAGACACAACAAAGAAAAAAACGAAATACAAAAGATAAATACATGAAAACACAAGGTTCGATCTGAACTAGGAAATGGAAAGTGACCAAATGTCATACATGCAATAGACAAGGTCATCTAGGCTAAGGACTGGGTCGAGCCCAATCCCTTAGAAAAGTGATGGTAACAACTACAACAATAATTAAGCACCAAGGATACGATATACGTATCCTCCATCACAAACACCCAAAGAGGTGACACGCCACAAAGGCGGACATAGACACGCCACAAGGACGGAAATACACGCCACAAGGGCGCAGAGATAACACGCCACAATGGCGGAAAGATAACACGCCTCAAGGGCAGAAACAACAGCCACGGCGAAGACACACACGGCCACCAACAACACGAGACTCTCGTAGTAGCAAAGCTTCCAAATCCACTAAAGATACTTCCAGCTCCAGCGTAAAACCTTCAGACTTGCGGAATGCACTACGGGATCTCGCATCTACCTAAACTCTTTTTTTTTTTTGTCCTTCTCTAAACCGTTGAAGGGAGAGAGGCTGAAAGAGGGAGGTGAGGGAATAGAAGAGGGTGCGGATACCTGAACTTTTTTTGTTTTTTTTCCCTCCTCTAAACCGTTCACGGGAGAGAGAGGCAGGAAGAGAGAGGTGAGGTAATAGAAATAGGGGTGGGGATGGACAAAGCAAACAGAGAGGCAGATGGAGCACACAGGGGCGGAGGGAGAGAGGAGGCGATGGAACAGAAAAAACTGCAGAAAAAAGAAATCGATAGAGAGAGCCGGAGAGAATGGGAACCTGAGAGTATTTTTTTTCCCTTCTCTAAACCAGTCACCGAAGAGAGGCAGAGAGAGGCGGAGAGAGGGAAATCAGGGAGCAGAACAGGGGGGGGGGTGGAGGGAGAGAGGAGGCGATGGAGCAGAGAAGAGGAAACCCGAGAAACAAAGAAAAACAAAAGCAGAGAAAACGAGAGGCGGAGAGTGGAAGAGAGGAGATGAGGTAGAAAGTTTAGGAGGGGAGGTGGAGAGACAGTCTCTCCACCTCAAGGCGGGCGGCGACGATCGGTTTATTCAAAGCGATTTCTTCAGAGGAGGCGCTAGGGTTTTTTAGGTCTTCATTTATTGTTGTATAGGAGGGTCCAGTATGTTTAATTGCAGACAATCCAAACGACATAGCAAAAGATTGGAAAGAACTTACATTTGATAATGTTAAACATCTACCTTCTTGGCGATCTTGGAGATCCAGTTCCAATCACCCCCTAGGATCCATGAGATGTCAACAAAAGATCCTAATTGAGTAATTGATGTAGAGTTTCCCACTATCGTGATTGAAAAGAAGGAATAGAGCTCATATAAACAAAAGTCTTGTAGCCAATTTTGAGATTGAGCAGTAACCATGACATGCATGCATCAACTAGATTGTCACACCACGTCTACATAGATTCGATTGTCACAATATAACAAAAGACCTCCTGATCTATCCTTAGGGGGAGAGAACATAAAACTTTTTAATCCCCAGTATTTACATAAGATTAGGGGATATGTATCATGTTTTTTTTCCAGGTAACCGGATATGTATCATGTTAGGTCCTGTAATATGATGTCCCTTGATATCATGCTAGATTTTTTTTTTAATTATTTTTATATTTTTTAATTTTTTTTTATTTTCTTATTGTCAATGACATTTAAGGTTCATCTAAACTAGCTTTGATCCTCTCACTACATCCTGGGAGATTTGAATACATTAAGTTATGCCCCTGACTCTAAGGAGATTTGAATCATTGATCTCATACTATGAGACATTGGCCTTTCACCAAGTAAACCAACCCATTGAAAGTTGATTTCATGTTAAATTGTTAAAGCTGCTCACGGACGTCCACCTTTTTTGTTTGAAACTAAATATATTCAAATCCATGGTTGATATATTAGAACATGAGTATCTATGAGTAAAATTAGTACTTCTAATTAAGAAGATTAAAATTCTACACCAGGGTAAAGGGTCAATCAACGCTTCTAACAAGCCCATATTTTAATATTTAATGTAATCAATACAACAATAACATCAGAAAGGACTCTAATCCAGACTCTCTCTTGTCTCTCATTACCCACTGTTATGTTTGTCCGATACCACCAACTGTCGGATGGAGAGGAATCACGCATTTTGTAAATGGACCGACTCTTTTTCAATAATTTTTAGACAAACTGATTCCGTTTCAGCCTTTCCATCTGACGGATGCAATTAATCCAATCCATGCATCACCCATCTTAAAAGGCAGAAGAAATGGAAAATTTAGATCCAAAGAACTGACTCAAGATAAGAACATAAAATTTAATCTCCCTACTTCAAAACTAATCTCATTTCTCTACAATAGATAGATTGGCATCCACTCCATTGGGTCCCGGAGGAAGGAAAGGAAGATGAAAAGCAAAGAAAGTTAAACTAAAGAGCTCTTAGTTCTTGGTGGGTTGAGCTTTTACTCCAAATTAAAGTTTGACTGATTCTTACGAGCTTTTCCATGGATCTTGTGGGATTTGATTGGTTCCATGTCTTTCCTCACTGCTTCAATGTCATCAATGCAAACAATAAGTGTAAAAGCTTCCCAGTTCCAAACTACCAACTACCAGCCGGTCAGTATTGATATTTTAAAGAAAAATCAAAATTTTTTAATGAAGCAGTTATGATTTACACGGATTCACATCGAAATTCCCAGATAAAGGCCTCGTTGAGTCATGAGCACGTTTGGGGCTCTTATTTTTAATCGTAGGAACAAATTAAGCATTAAAATAAGGTTTTTATTTTCTTTTGGCTGTTTGCAAAGGTGGGGTGAAAAAAAAGAAGTGAGAAAATAAAACATGTGGGTCCCATGTGTAGTGGGATGAGGGAAAAGGAAAAGAAATAAAACGGTTTGTGAAAAAATGATAGGGTGGGTCCCACTTTTTATTTTCCCCAACTTTCTCATAAAGTCCCACCAAATATGTGGGGTTTTAAAATGGCATGGGGTGGAAAAGTTTGGTTGCCACATCAGCAAACAAGTTTCCTTGAATCAAGAAAAAGTAAAAAATCTACCATTTTGGAATTTAAAGGAAAAATAAAAAATTTATACTTTTTTCAAGAATTTTTCCACCCCATTTTTATTCTAGCAAACAAACCCTAGAGTACAGGTAAAATACAAAGAAGAACCCTAGATTTTTTTTTTTCTTTTTGGTAATAAGTGATTCCAACGTTCAAAACAAAGAGAGGACAAGCTCTCAAGGTTGCAGCTTCTGCCACTAAGGCCAAGGTTCCCAGAAAACCACCTGAGAAAGCACAATACCTTGGTCATCTCTGATGATCACACCAATACCATTTCTGTTATTCTCTTCCCACCACATAGTATCTTTGTTGAGTTTGAAGCAATCTTTAGTGGACAGGTCCAGTGATAGATTTCAGATTGGCTAGATCGAACTAGAACAGGAGAGAACATTGAAAAGCTTAGAGAACTCATCAACAGCTTATGTAACAATCTTAACAACTTCCAAAGGAGACCAAGAACTATTTCTGAACTAAAAACCTATATTTCTAACTATCCTCGTCAAGAAAACAGCTAGTTGCTAATTACTTCTCCTGTACTTAAATTGTGCATGGTTTTTAAATACCAAATTACCGTTGGGTCTTGTAGCACTAGGGTGTAAACAAATAATTGAAGTTTGCTTCCGAAATCCGTATTCTTTTAGCAGTGTCTGAATCCGTTTGATTACTAATAGAATGTGGATATGGTATACCCATTTCTTATCGATTATTATCTGTCCAATTAAATTCTCTGATTAAGTTATTTATTTTAGATTTATTTTTCTTATTTTTATAAATTTTTTACTTGAGATATATATGTGACTATTTTTCAGATTTCATCTACTAAAAAAACTACCAAAGTTGTTAAAGTTATTAAATTTCGAACCCAACATTCATATATAAAATGGTAAAAATGTCAACAACTAGTCAAAAACTTACATTTAATTTGTATTGATGCCCATTTAAAAGAATCTACCTAGGAAAATAATTATCCTATTATAATCCGAATTTGATTGAATCCGTCTAACTAAAAATATTATCCTACTATTAAGATGCAAATATAGTAAACCGATCCCAATCCCATCCATTAACACCCCTAACTAGTTGTTGACCAAAAAAAAACACCCCTAACTAGCACCATAAATAAACCCCATGGTCCACTTTAACAGGTCTAGGTTCCAGAACCCATTAATAATGGAATGTGATCTGGTGCAAAGTCCAATATGGCATACTTAACTGTAAATAAATAACATAGTCAAAGAATTATTATTTTCTCAATTATCGCATTTCTGAGGTTCTCCCACCGTCCATGTAGAATGTTTATAAAGGAGATCCCAAATCATTGGGCAATGGACTATTCATTCCATCGTTTTCATGAGAAAGACACAACATTTGGTCACCCTTTAATGGGTGCAACTGTGATTGCCTTGCAATAATGTACCACTTTTGAAACACCCCCCCTTGAAAAAGTGAGGACCAGGGAAAAGCTTTGCTTTTGGTAGCTTTTTAAGCTTTTCAAACTCTTAAGTGGGTTTTCCCCTCCTCCCCCCCCTCCCCCCCCCGCGCGCGCCCCCCCCCCCCTCCCCCCCTCCCCCCCCTCGCGGCCGCGTTGGTTGGTGTTTTTTTTTTTTTTTTTTTTTTTTTTTTTTTTTTTTTTGGGGGCCCCCCGGGGTTGTGGGGGGCGGGGGGCGCGGGGGGGGGGGTCCGGCTCGTTGGTTGATGGTTCACCCTGGTGGCTAGTAGGGATATGGCACCCACTTCTATTCCATTAGTTTTACTTTTTTTTTTGGTCAAAGCAAAGGCTTAAGGTAAAGAGTAATGTAAAAGGGTTTTAAGAAAATAATAGACTTCTTTTATCTCTCCTAAGGTTATTTAAATTATTTACTATTGTGAATATGTTTTGCTTATACTTTCATTTAGGACATGGTTTTTTTTTTTTCTTTTTTCTGTTTTCGAAGAATAAGAAAATTTATAAAAGGGTCATAATAGTAAAGGTCTTTGGAAACCACCTTTACCATCACCCTTGCTTGTAAACTCCCTTCATCTTGCTCTCCTACCCCATGCTCTTGCTTGAAAACAAGATTTCATATTATAAACTCAATTTAGAACTGTGTTTAAAGCAGATTTGTCAATGCCTACTTTCAAATAAAAAACATTCTACGAATACAAGAACATATAGAAATGGTTTTGCACATAAATTTTCTAAAAAAAAAAAGAAGGTTTTAGTACCCTAAAAGGAATTATGAGAGTATGTTTAGGCATCTTTCGCATAATTTGTTTTACCCAAATAAATACAAATGGTAGTGATCGATATAGTTTTTATGTTTGGCCAAAAAAAACAAAGATATAGTTTTTACAGCCTATTTATACTTAAAAAAGATTAAGAAGAAAAAACCATAAACAAGTTGAGACTTTGTTTGATTTTCTATGAGAATCATTTTCATTTGTCTTTTGCACTAGCTTTTAAGAGACATGTATACACGGGTTAAAATAGTAGTAAATTATATTCATTTATAAAAACCTATTTTTTTTCCTCTTTGTTTGTCCATAAGACCCCTAATGTTTTGTAAGTTTAGTGTTTTATGAGCTGATTGGTATTAAGTTTATGAAGAAAATATGAATGACCTACAATTGATGGTAAGAGAGGATCTATATAATTTTTTTTCCCAATACAAATTTTAAAATTTACGAAAAATTATTTACATAAAGGTAATGCCCAACGTGTTTTTTTAATGAAAAATCTATTTCACTCATTATTTACCAAATGTTTTTTTTTACTTTTATCCAAAATGAGTTTGAGTAATGATTTTTGAAAAATTGATACAAAATAAAAAAATGAATATCATTCCAAAAAAAGCCTTAGATTTGTTTGAAATATAGAGAAATTGTTTCACTTTCTTGCGATTCAGATTGGGTTTGAATACTATGTGTATTTTTGCAACATGATGATTGAGTTGTAGTCAACTGTTTGATGAAATACCTCATAAAGATTCGATTTCTTGGATGTCATGATTTCTAGATACGTTTGGATTAGAAATTATTGTGATGCTTTTGGATTATTGGATGACATATGATCGAAAGAATTCAGTCCCAATTCGATGACAATGTTGATCATGACATGCATGTTCTGTATATGAAAATCCAGTTACACACCTTCACGATGATCTTATCAAAGGAGGGGTTGAAAATAATATATCTATCCAAAATTCCATCTTGGCAATGTATGCTTACACAAGGAACTTTAAAGACAGAAATTCTTTTTGATAAGATAAGTAAAAGGATGCTAACCCATGGTCTGTCATGACTTTTGGTTATCTCTTGACAGGAAATTCTATAGGGTTGTTGAGAACTTTGACATAATGCATTATGAAGCTATTCCTGGCCTTGAAATATTAACTTTGGTTACCTCAGCCTTAGTCAAGTTGGCTAATCTCACTCTAGGTGAAAAAAACCAAAAAAAAAAAATTAATAATATTACATGGTTATGCATTAAAATCTGGTTTAATTGATGTAGTTGTACAAACTTCTTTATTAATTCTACATGCTAAGTGCAGTGAGTTGGGGCTATTAACTCTGTTGCTCAAAGAAATCTGTAAGAACAACATTACCTGAAATGCTATTTTGTATAAAATGGATATTATAAAGAGTCAATTGATTTGTTTTAGCAAATGTAGCTATCAAATATGTATTGGTTTCGAAAATATTTAAAAAATATTTTTAGAGTATGTTTATAAAATGTTTCAAAAAATATTTTTAAGCATAAAAACTGTAAAAAATATTATTGTTATTTAAAATATACAATGTTTCTACATACCATAGAAAATAGAGCAAATTATTATGGTACCTAGGTCTTAAAGCACTTGACACCTTATTTTATGTTTAAAAAACATAAAGACTTAAAAATTAGATTTTCATTGGATATATTTGTCCAATTTATCACTGAAAACTATTTAGATTCTATTTATTATAGAAATATTTTTAGAATTGAAATAAAATAAACATTGATATAACTGTTTTCAGTGATAAATTAAACAAATATATTTAATAAAAATTTAATTTTACCATTTTATATTTTTTAAATATAAAAATGCTTTAAGACCTCCACAATTTGCACTAGAAAATATTACCAAAATAAAACACATACCATTGAAAGCGTCGTTATCAAACGCATCTTATAAGGTTCGGGTAACGACGGATTAAATTAAAAAACGAAAAAGTCCTCGTGACAGTAAGGAATGTATCGTGACAGTGATGTTTATCAAAATATGTTGATCAATGAACAAAAAAAAAAAAAAAAAAAAGTTGATAGAAAAAAAAGCTGCAGTTTTATCCAAATGATGCCGGTTGAAGCGGTGGGGCACTACGGTAATTTCACTCAAGTCTCTCTCTCTCCTCCGTCAATTTCGCCTCCGTTTTCCTTCTCCTTGTCTTTCTTCTCTCTGCGGAACTCGGGAAGACTTTTTGTACTGTCCAAGTGTCAATTCCTTTTTAGTCTCTGTTTAGGAGTTCACTCCCCATTTCTTCTTCCTCTTCTCTCTTTTATGTCCGAACTCTGAGCTTCTGCAATGTCTTTCTTCTTCTTCTTCTTCCTACTCTCTGTTTCTCTTCTCCTCTCTTCCTCTTCTTCTGCTCAACTCAACAACCACTACCCCTACGGTAAGCTTCTCATCTCACTCTCATTCCCATCTTTCCTCTGCTTTCCTCTGTCATTTCCAATTCTCACTAACCATTTCATCAAATGCAGAAACATCTTACAGAATTGACTGCGGCGGCAAGACCAATTTCACCGGTACCTTTAACGAATCGTGGCTCTCCGATCGATTCTACACCGGAGGTTCTCCTGGCTACGTCTCCGAACCTCATCTCTTCCCTCAATTGCAGGAACAAACCGTCCGATTCTTTCCTATCTCCTCCGGCAAGAAGAATTGCTACATCGTCAACGTCCCTAATGGTCGATACTACATCCGTACATTCACCGTCTATGACAACTACGATGGAGAGCTGCATTCACCAAGCTTCGACGCTTCCGTCGAAGGTACCCTCGTCTTCAGCTGGCGTTCGCCTTGGCCGGAGGCGATAAGCAAATCTGGTGCTTTTTCCGATCTCTTCGCCTTTGTCAAAGACGGAGAAGCCGACATTTGTTTTTACAGCATTGCTACTGATCCTCCTGTCATTGGATCTCTTGAGATTATTCAGGTCGATCCGTTGAGCTATGACTCTTCGTCAACTGGTAATGACCTTATTCTGGTCAATTACGGGCGGTTGACTTGCGGTTCTAATCTTTTGGGTTCTGGATTCAGCAATGATACCGATTTGTTCGGCCGAGCTTGGCAATCTGATGCGAAGTTCCGACTCGGTAACATGGCCGCCATTAAAACTATTTCGACTACAAAAACTATTCTTGGTACTGAGCAGCCACCGAATTACTTTCCTATGGAGTTGTATCAGAATGCGGTTACTGTTACAGGAGGTGGAGCTTTGGAGTATCAGTTTCCTGTGGATGCGAAATCGGATTACTTGGTGTGGTTTCATTTTGCGGAGATTGATAGCAGCGTCACACAAGCAGGGCAGCGGGTTTTTGATGTCTTGATCAATGGAAGAAATGTTAGTAGGATCGATATTTTTAAGCAGGTTGGGAGTTTTGTGGCTCTAAATTGGCATTATACCATAAAAAATTTGAACAGTACGGTTTTGAGTGTGAAGTTCGTTCCTGAGGTTGGTGCTCCGTTGATTTCTGGACTTGAGAATTATGCTTTGGTTCACAAGGACCTGTCTACAGTTACCCAACAAGGTATTTGCGTAACATTACAAGTTTGCAAATTTTTTTATCCAATGGATTGTGTTTCTTTGACCGTCCGGGTTAAAGTTGGACGGAGTTGCAGAGAGTCAGGAGCTTGAGAATGCTTTCGCTATTTCGTTATTTATTTAGTTTTCTGCTAAAATTTGATGGGCAATACTCATAGAATTTAATGTTGATTAATGTTTTCTTTTTCCTTCTAATTGGAAGTGGCTGCGATGCGAGCATTGAAAGAGTCGCTGCGTATTCCTGATAGAATGGGTTGGAATGGAGATCCTTGCGCTCCTCCTAGCTGGGATGCTTGGGAAGGAGTTACTTGCCATCCTAATGCGGGCAAGTCTGGCCTCGTTGTATCCCAAATGTAAGAACTCTCTTTCTTTTGTTCTTAGTGATGAAGACGTGTAAACTGTACGATTCACAATATGCTTGAGATAAATAATAGAGACACCATAAAGACTTTGCCATGCAAAAATGATAAACGTTTTATGATACAGGGACTACACTTTGAACAGTGCTGCTTCTATTCATGTAGCATGAGCATTCCCCTTTTTGAATGATGAAATTCATCTAGTGTTTGACTTGGGATGTAAAAGCCATTCATTGACTTGGTTCATATGCTCCAAAAATGGAGATGACTAGATGCTTTCTCATTGAACTATGGTCATCATAATCTCGTCATGATATTATAATGGCAAATCTGGCGCTGAAGGCTTTGCTTGTGCAAAGCCTTGGGTGCAATTTTTCTACGCAGCCTACCACCCCAGCAATTTTTGATGAGAGGTTGTTTTGATACTTTGACCTTGTCATGATATTTTCTTGTATGTATGGTCAATTGATATTGTTATTTTGTAACAGTGAACTTTTAAAATGTTGTTTCAACTTTCAAATATCTTGTTAATAAAATTTACAAATTTGGCAAATAAGTTTTATGTATGGTTTATCTGAGAGCTTTTGTCTTCCATGCTATATTTTTCGGTCATATGAATTGCTGATACGGGTTTTCTAACTATTGGACGGATCGACCACATGTTTGGATTTTGTGTGCTTTATGGTTTGTGCTCCATCTCAAGAGTCTCGGACTGCTATATTGTTCTATTGATCGGTTCTATTGTTTTGAGAGTCATTCATTCTCAACTTTTTCCTGAAGTTTTATTCTGCGAGTTGTGGTATGCATTTTGGAAGAAAATTTTCATAGAATGGAGGCTGAAATGGACTATACATCCAGGAGGGCAGGAAATTAAGGTGTGTTCAGATGCTTTCTCCAGAAGCCATATAAATAATTCTCTCCATATGGATGCTTCAAAGTAGGAGCTGCATATGTGTTTGCGTTGACCATTTCATCTAAGCTGATGAGAATGGCACACATGTTGTTTTTGTTGCAACTAAGATGGTTGATTTGTCATGTCTGGGTACAATAGCAACAATTTACAGTCCATTTATGTCTGGTAGCATGCTCGTCCACAACTATCAACAACTTAATGTTGTCATTTTGAATTGTTTGTTCAGAGATCAGTTTTTAAATTATTATTGATTATAAAGTTATGCTTTCAATGTTCACCGTATTTCATTAACTGCATCCCAATTCACTAGTTAAGCATTGAAGTTAATTATTTCCAGTTAAATCCCTTCTCAAAATGTTTCTTATCATGACAGAGATCTTGGGAGTCAAGGCCTGAAAGGATATATTAGTGAGCAAATCGGCCTTCTTACAAACTTGGTAAGCCTGTAAGTATCAACTAATGGTTTTTCTGCTATTATTTCATATGGGACACATGTAAACATCAAATTGGCCTTGGTTATGCAAATGTTATTCAAATAATAATAAAACTACTCTTCATGTTAGTATATCTTCTTTTAGTTTTCTTGTCTCGGGAATTATTAGTTCATGTGGGATCTATTTAGTTCAGCTGGAAAAAGTTTAATGGTGAAGTATCATTTATTTTGGAGTGAAAAGATATAAAATGGTCATCATTTGGTTCAAAGAGTCTGTTTCCCCTGTAGCATTTTGAATACTTTTGAGGTATAATTCTTTGATGTTCTCTTGGCTGAGTGAAGATAACGGAAATGGAGTTACTGGAATTGTGCCATGAGTGTCAGCAGAAACATGGTTATTTTAAAGATGTCTGGAGGTAGAGGAGCCTGTATTCTCCCTCGTGGTAATCATATTTAACAAAAAAATCCTTAGAAGTTCTCATGCTTAAGGTTTTTGTAGTCAGAGAAATAGTTAACCTAGAAATGGGAGTCAAGAGAGCTAGTTTTTTAGTAAATTCTAAATGTTGGAGATCTCATAAAGCAGAAAAAAGGGGTCCAGAAAGTTCTGTAGAAGGTAACACAATGCGGAGAAATGGTATTTCGATTGCATGCAATGTATGATAGTTGAAGTCCACATATATCTATCAGTCGTTTGCATGCACAAACGCATGCAATTGATTGCGTAACAGTCTTTTGTCTTCTTAACCATATATTATTAGAACATGCCTTATTTTCCTTATGTAAAGGGTGTACCCATTGCACAAGGCTCCCATCACTATAGGATCTAGTGTAGGGTCATAGCTAGAACCAGTGACAACTTCGTCCCCGTGGAGCAATCTTTACCATTGCACCAAGATTTGTTCTCCTTCATTTTCCTTATGTGCTCCTATAAATTACTTTAAACATCAATTTTGTGTTCATGTGCTCGCAATCTCTTTCTGCCTCTTCTGCTTAACTCTCTCTTTGTGTTTGCGTGTGTTTCTTCAACTCATAGTGACACAATAAATTTTTTATTTTATTATGAGATACTAATTGTTCTTACTAAAGTGGTTCGTACTGTTTTGATTCTGCAGGAACTTAAGTTCTAACTCTCTAGAAGGCACCATACCTGCAGGGCTTGGTCAAAAGTCTCTTACACAATTGTAAGTTTAACATATTCCTTTGATACTATGCCACTTATTGTATTCAATTTTAATACACCAAAATTCTTAGAGCAACCCAGTGCACAAGGCTCCTGCTACTTCAGGGTCTGGGAGGGGCAAAAACAATGCAGCCTGCCTCTTGCTTTGCAGAAGAGGTGTTTCCAAGTTTTGAACATCTAACCAATGGAGTGCAATAGTGCAACCTAACCATTGCACCAATACTCATCAGCTAATTGTCCAAAAATCTTAGTCATTATATTTTCTGTAATCCTTTTGGTTTCTTTGGAATGAAATGGAATTTTGTCATTATTCCAAATAATCTTTCCTATAACAATGGAATCTCCTTCCTGTTAAATTGTTAATCATTAATAAAAAAGCTGCTAAAAGTTCCTTAATATCGTGGTTTTCCTTATTGTTCAATTTTATCTTGCACTGTATTTTCTGGGATAGTATTGTGAATAGTTTCATTATTCTGCAATTATTAAATTTCAATTATGTGAAAGTTCCATATTGCACTTTTTTTTCTACTTCTCTGGTTAGACATCTTAAGCTCCAATAGCATCTTCCTGCCTACAAGACAAACAAAAATGTGAACATATTTTTCTAAGTAATGTATGATTTGTCACATTAGTTCTCTGAATCTTGAGGGTTACATCCTGTCAAAAGATTATAGTAAGATTGACTGGCAATGCATCTGGACAAGCTCTCTACATATTACACATTAAATGATGAGTGGACTACGGTTCTTGGTTCAAGATCACACAACTTTAATTTCTTGATGTCTAGGGATGTGGATTGTGGTCGCAAGTCCAGAGATAATGGCCCTAGTAACCATGTTAACAAGGTCTCGGCGAGATCATGGGCTAACTTTAATTATTAAATTAAATCAAAGCGAGGTATGAGTGGGAAGCATGAAATTATAATAAAAGTTTGAAATATTCTGAAATCTTGCCGAGATATCGAGATATTGCCAAGATCCTACAATATTTGTGATCTTGCTTATTGCAAGGTAATCAAGAAATCCGAGATCTCAGTCGAGTTCTGTTATTTTTTTTCTTCTTCTTTCTTATCACTTGACTTGTATTGCTTGGCCAAATAAGCAAGACATTGCAAGGTCTCACGAGTTCTTGGGCCATTCTATGATTCCATGTTTCTTTATATATTATTGCTAGATGATAATTCTCTTCTTTTATCTCTGTAGGGATTTGTCATATAATATGTTAACTGGAGCTATACCAGATAGTCTATCTTCCGCGAGCCTCCAACTTGTGTAAGTTATTTTCCTTATATGCATTAAAACCCTGTGTTTCTGCTAAGTTTTATTATTCATAATGAAAGTTAATACATATGTTTTTTTCCTTTAAGAATCATGGAATTCTTATCATATCTGCTCGTTCTCAAGAACAATGATGATAAAATTTCTTCTTAAAGCCATCTGTTGAATTCTGTTTTTTTGCATCTCCGTAATTACTTGTTAAACACTTGAGATGGTGCTGCATCATTTTTATTTTATATTCTTCATTACCATTTTATTGTTTCCCTTCTTCACACTTTGCTATTTTATTTTGCAAAGTTATTTGGATTGCTTTAACCTTAATTGGTTTCCAGAGCTCTTCGGAATGGAACGGTTCCAACACTGTATATGAAGTATATATATTTATATATATTGGCTATGATGTATGTTGTAGAATATTGGGAAATTAAGAAGTGCCTGATAGATAATTAAGTGTTGCAGAGATGAGGATGTTTGGCAAAACTATAAAATAAGGAATGACCTTAATAGAGCTGATCTGTGATTTGCCGGATTCAAGATAATCTTTGAATGAGTTGTTTGAGGTGGCATGGTCATGTTCAAATGAGACCTCTGTATACTACCTTTTGAAAGCAATATAAGATTGAAATCTGAAGAAAATATACCAAAACACTGTTTGCATAAACTATATGAGAATCCTTATTGCCCTGCGTGGAGATGTTTTTAGGAAGATCTTATGGGCCCATCAAGTGGAGTAAGTTTTATTGTAATGCTGCCATAGTATAGACTATTTTCAGTTTTACAAATTGTATTTTTTTTTTCATTGCAATAGAATCTTGGTAGCTTTTAATTTTGAGTATTACTTTTTTTTTTTTTGTTTTCTAAAATAGGATCTTTTCTGATGTATGGAAAATTGTTAACTAGATTTTATGGGAAACCCATCTTGGTTGCATGCTACTTGGTAGCAAACACTTTCTAATTTGGACTCAACCCTTGAGTCTATATAATCCAATGCCCCTAAGAGTGTTCCTGCATGATTATTGATTAATGAAAAGTTTGCTTCTGAACTTGAATGTCTTGATGAGAGGCTGAGAGGCTGATAGAACCAATCCCGTCCCTTAACTATCTGTCAATTTGATCTTGTTCCTCACCTTCCCTTTGATCTCTGCTGCTGCTGCTACAAAAAGACTGAAACACTCCTCTGCAATAGCTGCTCCTGTGGTTTGGGTTCTTTGCTGATTCTGCTGCAACATCAGATCTCCATATCATTGCACCTGCTGATCAGAATCAGCTAAGTTTTTGAAGGGCTATTTCCGGTCACTGGGACCTACCTTAGGTCCAAGTTTGGAGCCATTCGTACTGCTGGTTTACTAGTTAGAGGTCACTGTCTACTTCTGTAACCAACCTTCTATCTGGCAATCAGAATTAGTCCCTATTTGGGGGGTTAGCCTACTTCTGCCTAGTCCTATACTTGACCTAAGTTTCAGGTCCATCAAAAGGTTGGTCATTGGAATCCTGTTATTCCCTCCTTCTGGTGACTAGACCTAGATGTGTTGTGCGGGTGAGGATTTAATTTCTGCTTGTTTTGTATCGTATTGTGGGTATCTTTGGGGTAGGTTACCTCTATAATCCAGCTTTTTATTAGGAAGAGTGGATTCAGATTGAAGGTACCAAAAGAGCTAGGGTCTGGCCTAAAATGACCTAGGGAGAAGTTGTGACAGACATGCATAGCTTAGTCCGATGTGAAGTATGACATTGAATAGAGTTTGGCTGATCCATTTAGTTATGGTAATGCTGAGTTGTGTCGTTATTACTGTTATGTTCTTTTCTTTCTACATCTGTTACTGTTTCGTCTTAGCAAGGTTCCTTGTAGCCAATGCATTTAGTTGAGATAGGACCGAGGTTTTTTATTATTATTATTTTTGGCTGTTGTTGCTAGATATACTGAACATCAGACCTAGGTTATACCGGTTTGGGTGAAGGTTCTGCCATGGTTATGTTTTGAGGATTCAGATTCATCTTACTGTTTAATTTTAGGACATGGCTAATAAGCGTCTGCTAATAACCAACCAGGATAGACATTTTGTATCTACCAATTGTTTAATTTCTTAGAGAAATGTTAGATAGCAGAGATATATGTATTACTGGTATTATCTTCTGATGTGAACCTGATTTTAGGGTAAGGGTTCCTTGGATGGATTCTTAAAAATTAAGGGTTCGCTTAGAATCTTCCAGCAAATAGTTCTAAAATGTTAGGGTGATTTTGGACTTACTTTTGAGATGTTCAAAATTTCTGGATAGCTTAGGGGGTGATTTGGATGTTTAGATCTCTAAAGAATTTACTGGAGGATTGATATGAACACAAGGACCCCCTAGACGAAACCCTAAGTGGGGCCCTAGGATGGCTCCAAGAAACCACCCTAATTTGGTCGGACCATTATTAGGGGGTATTTTGGCATTTTTGCCCCCTTTTAGGTCTGGAATTATTTCCAGATTAATTCAGAATTTTATTTGAGTTTAAATTAGTACGTTGAGTTGTGTTGGGTTTTGTCTTAGGAGTTTGTTTTGATTAAAAGTTGTTTTGTGAGTCCTTAGTTATATTATATTAGGCACATGAGTTTTAATTAAAAAAGAATTCAACATGTGCTTATCTAAGTTAAAGTCTAGTTATTAGCATGTGTCTTTTAGTAGATTCTAAATCAATAGTTGAGGTCCTTAAGTAATAAGATTCGAATTCAATAGTTTTGGTCTAGTGGTGGGATCATTGTCTATTAAGGATTCCCATAAAAGTTAAGAGTCTTCTGAAGGCTATAAATAGCCAAGTATTCTATGTAATTTTTCTGTTTAGTAATAAGATTTCAATTCTAAAGTTTTTGTCAAGTGGTGGCATCCTTGTCTATTAAGGATTCACACTGAAGTAAAAAGTCTTTTGAAGGCTATAAATAGCTGACTATTATATGTAATTATTCAGTTTTTGATGATAAATAAAATTGATTGTGTCCCTAGTTGAGGGGGCTGTGGTTGAGTGAAATTGTCCTAGTGCATCTTCTTCTTCTCCATTACCAATCATCTTCTAGTAATTAAGCAACCTCCTTCAAGAGATACAGCAGTGTGAAAGCAATCACAGCGGCACCAGGTAAGTTCAAGACCTCCCCCACCCCTCCCCTGCCTCTCTCTCTGCAGCTCCCCTCTCCCACCCACCCCTGCCCCCCCCCCCCCAAAAAAAAAAAAAAAAAAAAAAAACCCTGCCTTGAGTATTTGGGTTCCCCCCCTCCTGCTGCATTACAACAGCGGCATCCCCCATCCTTCATGACTCCTGGGACCACCCCCCCGGCCCGCCCCCCTCTTGCCCGTCTTCTCCTTTTCCTTACCTGCTTTTTTTCTTTTTTCTTGTTTCTCTTCCTCCCTTCCTCTTTGTTGGTGGTCTTCCTCCTTCCCTCTTTTCTCCTTTTCTTCCTTTTTTTTTTTTTGTCTGTTTCCTTTTCTGTCCTCTTTTTTTTCGGCTCTCTTTCTCTGTTTGGCTTTGTGTTTTTTTCTTTGTTCTGGTTCTTTGGCGTTGTCTTGGGTGTTGGCGTGGTGTTTGGGCGGGTGTGTTGGTGTGGTGTCGGTGGCGTTGGCTGTTTCTGGTGGCGGTCGCCGTTGGTCTTTGTGCCTCTCTCTTTCGTTGTTTGTTTGTTTTGGTGTTTCCTTTGTCTTTTCTTCTGCCTGGGACCACCTTGGCCCCACGACCCTCCGAGCCCCTTCCCCCCACTACGCTCGCACCCGCAAGTCTCCTACCCCTCCTGCTACCCCATGGCCGCCTTAGGATTCCTTCCCCTGCAGACTTCAAACCCCAGCCCCTTAAGCCTCCCTTTCTTCTCACCTTAGGTCGTGCCACCCGTTAGGTGTTAAACCTGCAGTTAATCTCTTAGTTAGACTGTGTTTTCTCAGTTTCTGAAATCCTGCGCTTCATCTTCTTTGCCTGAAAATTCTGCAACTTATCCAACTTCTGAAAAACCTACGTTTATAAACTTCAGACCTACCCTGGTCCTTGAATCACTGAAATTCAGTTCTGAATCTGCAGAAACTGCAAAGGCAGAGCTTATCCTACCCTAGCTGAAATACCTAGAAACCCTAGTTTTTTGTTTAGTTGAAATTTCAGATCTGAACTACTGTTACAGCAGGGGTTTTGAGTTACAGAATACCCTAAACACGCTGATTTGACCCTCCTCTTTGCTGGAATTCCCGGGCAGTTCTTAGATTTAGGCAAATTTGCAAAATACCCTTAGCCCTAGATCTGGGTTTACATCAATTGGTATCAGATGTACAGTTTCCAGCACCTATCTAGGAGTCTATATCCATCATGGATGAACCAGGTATCAACATACAGTTGGAACAAATTCTTAAACTCCAACAATAGATGCTTACTCAAATAACTGAGATGAATACCTGAGTTACAAACCTAGAGCAAGCCATAACAGTATAACCTGTACAGACTCCACCCTCACCACTGCCTAGACTTAACTCTCAAGTCTATATACCACATGGTGAATGAACAAGTGGCGCAAGAAGACACGGGGAAGATGAGCCAGAACCATACCACACTAGAAACTCTAGAGATAGAAAGGCTACACTAGAGAGTCCAGGTATGATAACCCAGTTTTTGAAAGATATGAGCAAGATGATGGACAACAAAAGAGGGCACCAGCAGCCGAACCATTGTTTGAAGAATACATGAGGGCTTACTTCACTGGAGTTCAAGAACAGAGCAGGGGTACAGATCACCACAGTGTGAAGATAGAGTTGAAGGAGTTTAATGGGTCCCTTGATCCACAAGTCTTCTACAATTGAAGGGCATCCCTAGATGACTACTTTGACTGGTATGTCTTATCTGAAGACAGAAAGATGCAGCTAGCCAAGACCAAATTGGTTGTAGCCACCAGAGATTGGTGGAGCACAATGGAAAGAGAGCTTTACCATGGAGGCAGAGAACCCATTACTTGGAACCAGATGCGAAGAGAGCTCACAGAAAGGTATCTCCCAAAGCATTACAAGACTAGACTCCAAGAGCAATTCCACACGTTGAAGCAAGGTAACCTATCAGTCTCTGATTATATCCTCCAATTTGACTCCTTGGCTTCTAGAACTGGTACTAGAGAAAGTAGCTTCAAACCATGACTAGGTAGATATCAAACCATGACTGGGATTAAAGTTAGATATCCAACTGGCCTTCGAGGTTACTGATATTGTCGATTTGAGGGATCCGTATGACAAAGCCGTAAGGGCCAAAACTTTCTTGGCTCAAAAGAAACAGCCTAGCCAAGACTACAGAAGAGACCCACCCACTGCCAATCCCACTACAGCTGCAACACTGAAGGTAACTACTACCAGAATAGGGCTAGTCTTTGGCAACAATCCAGGAGAATGTTTTTTCTGTCATGGAAGGGGACACTTTGCTAGAGAGTGTCCTAAGAGAAGAGGACTTGTAGTCCTAGAGGTACTCCATCAGACCCAACTACTGAAGAGACCCATGAATGTCCACCACTGGAGTTTGAAGATGAGAAGTATGGTGAAGATAAGATGGATCCATAAGCCCTCCTCAATTTTGGTCTCTAAAATTTTGATGACTACAACTACTGAAGAAGAAGAAGATTGGAAGAGGAACTCTATCTTCCACACGAGACTTAGAGTGGGAGGACTCAAAGCCTTAGCCATTGTGGACAGTGGCTGCAGTATCAATGCAGTGTTAGAAGACTTCCTACAAAAGACATTACTTGCACCAGAAAAGCACCCCAACCCTACAGGGTAGCACTTCTAAACGTCTCCAGATTAGATGTGGTTACCAGGTGCCTTATTCCAGTCTACACTTTTAGTCAGATGCAATCTAGTGTGATGTTATTCCTATGAAGACAACTGACATCATCTTAGGAAGGCCATGGCTATATGATAGAGATGTCACCATCCCCTGCAAGGAGAACAAGTGCCTCACTCGTAGCACTAAATCTAGCTGAAGATGCCAAGAAGAGACAAGCCATGCTCAGTCAACAGAGTCCCACTTAGAGCTAGTTAGTCATGGTAACCCAGTCCAACAGAACTCTACAGAGGTCTAGAGTGAAGACAAACCCAACAACATCCAGAGTCCCATCAGTAGGCAACGATTCATCGGGGATGAATGTCTTCAAGAGGGGGAGAACTGATGTGAACACAAGGCCCCCTGGCCGAAACCCTAAGTGGGTTGCCCAGGATGGCTCCAAGAAGCCACCCTAACCCTTCCAAACCACAATTAGGGGGTCTTTGGTCAAAAACCCTTTTAGGTGTAGAAATATTTCCAGGTTAATTCAAGATTCTATTTGAATTTAAATTAGGAAGTTGAGTTGTGTTGGGTTTAGGAGCTTGTTTTGATTAAAAGTTGTTTTGTGAGTCCCCAGTTATCTTAACTTAGGCACATGAGTTTTAATTTAAAAAGAATTCAACATGTTTTTTTTTTTAAGTTAACTTAAAGTCTAATTATTAGCATGTCTTTTAGTAGTTCCAAATCAAGAGTTGAGGTCCTTAAGTAATTAGATTCTAAATTCGAGACGTTTGGTCAAGTGGTGGGATCCTCGTTTATTAAGGATTCATACCTAAATTAGAGTCTTTCGAAAGCTATAAATAGCCAAGTATTCTATGTAATTTTTCAGTTTCCAATGATTAATAAAGTTGGTTGTGTTAAAACAAACACCCCAAAATAGCGATTCAAAATAAAAACAAAAATGAAAATACATAGAGATTTAACGTGATTCACACATTGATGTGGTATGCTACGTCCACGGTTGAAGAAGAAGAGTTTTTCACTATATAGAAGAATGGAAGGAGATCTCACAACCAATCGCCAAGAATGGTATTACCAGAAAACCGTAATCGAAAATCCTAGATCTCTCAATAATGTGGTAGGCGTAAGATACATATATATAGAGTCCAATTGGGTAAATCGGTCGATCCATTGTGTTGGGTTGCACCATACCACGGGGGGCTCTATCCCCACACCCCCCTACACTGAGATTAGTGGTGGGCTCCAAGCTCCGCTTCCACCATAGATCTTTGCAAACGGGTCATTCGGGTTGCCCACCAAAGTATGTCGGTACGGGTCCATCTTCCAAATCGGGTACAAGAATTCAGGTCAAAACATAATAGGTTGTGTTTAAGGATTAGGGTTCCTAGTTGAGTGAAATTGTTCTACTTCATCTTCTTCTTTTCCATTACCTGTCATCTTCCAGCAATCAAGCAACTTCCTTCAAGAGATACAGTAGTGCACAACCAATAACAGCAGCCCCAAGTTCAAGACCTCCCGCACCCCCCCTGCCTCCCTCTCCCGTGGCTCCCCCCGGGCTCCCCCCCCCCCCCCAAAAAAAAAAAAAAAAAAAAAAAAACCAACTTTCCCCTGCCTTGTGTACTTGGGTTTCCCTCCTCTCCTTGCTGCTGCATTACAAAAGCAGCATACCCCACCCTTTACGACTCCCTGGACCACCTCCACTAAGCCCCCTGGCCCCACCACCTGAGCACCCGCAAGTCTCCCACCCCTGCTACCCACGGCAGCCTTAAGATTCCTTCCCCTGCAGATTTCTAACCCCAGCCCCTTAAGGCCCCTTTCTTCTCCCCTTAGGTTGCACCACCCTTTAGGTATTCAACCTGCAGTTGATCTCTAGTTAGACCTTGTTTTCTCAGTTTCTAAAAATCCTGCACTTCATCTTCTTCACCTGAAAATTCTGTAACTTATCCAACTTCTTAAAAACCCAAAGTTTATAAAGTTCAAACCTACCCTAGCATTTGAGTCACTGAAATTCAGTTCTGAATCTGCAGAAACAGCAAAGGCAGAGCTTATCCTACCCTAGCTGAAATACCTAGAAGCCCTAGTTTTCTGTTTAGTTGAAATTTCAGGTCTGAATTACTGTTACGACAGGGTTCTTCAGAATTATAGAATACCGTAAACACACTAATGTGACCCTCCTCTTTGCTGGAATTCCTGGGAAGCCCTTAGATTTAGGAAAATTTTCAAAATACCCTTAGCCCTAGATCTGGGTTTACATCAAGGATCCTAGAGATAAGTTAGGATTGATATGGTTGGTATTGGGATGATTAAGGTTTTATCAAATCCCTATGGGTGGTTTTGGGATGGTTATGATTTGTAGGGAAGGACAAGCAGTGAAAATTGGATCCAAATGGGTGGGTAGGGAAAAGTTAGGGTCTTACCAAATTATTTGGGATGTGGCGGAGTGATCAGTCTTTATCTAAAATTAATGGGAAGAGAAGGGGAAGCGTGCAATTGGGTGTGGGAAGGTGTTGAAAGAAACGATTGTAGTGAATGGCTTATTGATCCATGATCTCAAGCCCTCTATTTATAATTAAGTGGAAAGTAGACTATTACAAGGAATAGAAGTTTACATGAATGCAAACTCTAATTTAACTCCTATACAAACTCTTATTAGACTCCTAATAGAATCCAACACTCCCCCTCAAGTTGAGGCATGGATATCACACATGCCCAACTTGACCAAAAAAGTATAAAACATCTGTCCAGGTAAACATCTGCAATTTGATCTTCAAACTTATAGATTACGTCTGCCTTATAGACTTCCATTTGCTTTGTCCTCATCTTTACTGCAACTTTATGTCTCCAAGGAAGAATGCCCAAGAAAAAGGTAGAATCTTCAAATGTTGAGAAGACTAAATTTCTGCGCAAATCTGAGGGAAAATATACTTTTGGGGTAACAATTGCTAGGGTAAAACAGCCAAAGTGAAACTTTTGATTTGTAGCAATGTTAGATCTTTAAAGGGAAAGTTTGCCAAGGGACAATCTCCAAAGGTAGGGGAAAATTAATCAAGATAAGTGACAATCTCCAAAGGTAATAGAGATCAAGTTCTGCAAAGGTCAAACGACAAATCTTTTGCAAGGTTAGATCTCCGAAGGGAAGATGTCAAGTTAAGGGGCAATTCTCCAGGGTTAACAGAGATCAAGTTCTGCACAGTCAAAAAGATAGCTCTATAGCAATGTTAGATCTCCAAAGTAGAAGATTGCGAAGGTAAGGGACAAACTTTCAAAGGTAACAAAGATCAAATTCTACATAATAAAGAAGTCTACATGAAAGGCATTGAATTGTAGACATCTTCAATCTCCCCCTCACGTGTAGCTTTACACGTGGGAAAACAATAACAAAGGAAATCCCAATGGGGAAACTTGGAAAGGAAGAAATTGTAATGGTAAGATGAAAGTATCATGAAAATAAATCTAGAGAAAATAACAAAATTTGAAAGGTGGATGATCGAGCCTACGGTGCCACTGATGAAGGTTTGATATTACCGAATGGACCGGATTGGAAGGTGTGATCAAAGCAAAAGTAGATCCTCCAATCGGCTCGAGCAAATAAAGTCCATTTACCATGACCAATCTCCTTCCCCGTGACCAGATCCGGAAGTAGCAAGGTAGGAGTTGGTAGGGGTAGTAGAGGAAGCAGTGGTCGAGGCTGTACCGGCAGTAGAAGACTACGCAGAATACGTCGCAGAGTAGCGAACTCCTATGAAAAACCAACGGCTGTAGAGGGTGTGGTGGAAACTATATCAGAAAGATTTGATTGTGGTTTTCCCTTTCTTTGTGCTCGTTTTTGCTCAAAATCAGCAGGCTTCCCATGTAGTTTCCAACAATTTTCCTTGGTATGATATGGTTTGTGACAGTGCTCACACTTGACAATCTCCTTAGCCGGATCAGATTTAGTGTGAACAGACTGTAAAGCTGATTTCTCCATAATAGGAGTATGAAGCATGACTAATCGACGACTTTCCTCACACTAAACAAGAGCATAAGACTGTTCTAGTGTAGGAAAGGGAGAACGACTTAAGACTTGCACTCTGATCTGATCGTACTCCACGTTCAAACCTTTCAAGAAGTCATATACTCGAATCTTATCAATGTACTTCTTATATGTCGCCACATCATCTGGATTAGTGGGGTGATAATCCCCATAATGATCCAACTCTTGCCAAAGAGATTGCAACTCAGCATAATAGTGAGCCACAAGTAGTTCCTTTTGGGTAGTCTCATGAAGCTTCTTTCGTAGCTCATAAACCTGTGCATCATTCCCCAACTGTCCATATGTTTCAGTAGTAGCCTTCCAGATTTGGGCTGCAGTATCAAGTAATAGGTAACCTCGGGCAAGATTTGGATGCATGGAATTCAAAAGGAATGACATAATAAGAGAGTCATTTGATATCCATTTATCCCGTAAAACACCTGCGGTAGTGGGTTTGATAGTGGTGCCCGTAATGTATCCAACTAGTCCTCTTCCAGCAATAGTCAGGTAAGCAGATCGAGACCAGATCAAGTAATTTGTGCCGTCAAATCTTACCGAAAGAGAATGAATAGTGGGAAAATATTCGGATCCAGTGGGAGCAGTAGTACAATCGATAGTGGCCATGTTGAAAAAATTGTCTGCAGTTCTTCAGTCTTCACCTTTTGAAAAAAAAACTAAAACGTCGCAGAATGCAATAGCCAAACAATGATATGATCAAATCTCCTTTCTCCCTTTTTTTTTTTTTCTCTCTCTCTAACAAAATAGTAGATTAGAAAAAAATAATAATAATATGGTTCAGCCAAATATGTAATGGTTTGGTTTGATTTGGTAAATTTGGTTTAAAATATGGTCTAAATTTGGTTTGGGAATTTGGAAAAAAACCAAATTTGGTTTGGCCAAAGAGAATTAGGGAACAAATTATGGCTTAATGGGTTTTTAGAAGGGCCAGCTTAACAAGGGAGACTGGATTTAGAAAGGGTTACCTGGTTCGATGGTAGAGGCTGTGATCAGAATCGGAAGCAAAGGTGAAGGTGATGGTGGCTTCTCTTCTTCTCTTTCTTTCCTTCTTCTCTTCTTCTTTCCCTTTTTTCCTGTGATTCAGAAAAAAACCAGACGATCGATGGGTCAAAAAACGCTGTTGGTATTCTGCTCTTTCTTTCCTAATCACAACGGTAGTGTTGCAGGAGCAGGAGGCAGCAGCTGCGATGTGATTTCTCTTCTAATCAAAAGAAGTAGCAAGAAGCAGCGAAACAGTGGGAAGCAGCAAGAAGCAGTCTGCGAATCGGTTCTTGTTCTTCTTCTTTCCCCCCCTTTTTTTTTTTTTTTTTTCTTCTTTCTTTCTTGGCCTTCCCTAATCGAACCTATGTAGTGCAGTGGAACAAAGAACAAAGAGAGAGAAAAAGGACGGAACTGCCGAAAAGAAGAAAGAAAAGAAGAAAGAAAAGAAGGTTGATGGGTTAGAACCAGCGGTGATGGTTCTTCTCTTCTTCGTTATTTTTTTTTTGTGGTCTTCTTGCAACAGAAAAGATAGTGCGTGAAGAACGAGAAGAGAAAAAACCCAATCGAATTTGCAATAGTAACTAAAGAATGAAAAAAGATAGTGCAGAGAAGAAAAAAAAAGGAAAGAGAAGAAAAAGATCCTAATCGAATTTAGGCTCTGATACCATGTTGAAAGAAACGATTGTAGTGAATGGCTTATTGATCCATGATCTCAAGCCCTCAATTTATAATTAAGTGGAAAGTAGACTATTACAAGGAATAGAAGTTTACATGAATGCAAACTCTAATTTAACTCCTATACAAACTCTTATTAGACTCCTAATAGAATCCAACAGAAGGGTTTGGATGAAACAATTGACAAAGAGAAATTTTGAGGTTTAGGGAATGAATCTTGGGCAGTTATTGCTTGGATATTTCTTTCTTTCCTCTTCCTTTCTTCTTTCTATCTTTTTCTATTTTCTGTTCTGCCACAAGTCAGAAAAGCGGGAGCGAGGGGGCCGACAGAGAAAAGAGGGGGAGTGGGGGGAGCCGCAAGGTAGAGGAGGGGTGGGGAAGGGGCTGGGATGTGTTGCAGGGGGTAGGGGAGGGGATCTAGGGTGCTGTCAAGGGGTGGGGAAGAGGGGACTAGGGGCTGTGATGCCTTGGGGGGGGGGCTGGGGTTTCCTATGTGCGCAAGAGAGAGAAGGGGGTAGGGAGGGGCTGCGATGGCTAGGGATGATGGGGAATGGGCTAGGGTTTGCTGGTACTTACTTGTATGGTGCTGTGAAGAAGGAAGATGCTGGTTCTTGAAGTTTAAATGCTGCAATTGAAGGCAAGAACAAAATCCGCCATGGCCCACCCAAGAAGGCCATGACCCAATTTCCCACAAGCAATATCAATTCTTTATTCAATGCAAACTAATCTTTACAATGATAGGTTGGCTTATTTATAGCCTTACATAGAAAATAAAGAATCTAACTCTAATAGGGAGATTCTATTTGGACTCAACTAAATCTCTAGAAACCAATTTAACTAGGGTGCCATTTATAACATAAGATACCCCTTACAATTAATAACAACCACATGAATTAATAACTCTTCTTGAAATGGAAGACATATGTTAAGACACCATTTGTGGGTTTTGGAATAGGGGCAGTTTTGGGTAATGAAATAATTCACGTGGGAGGGTCACATGGGAAGGGAGTTCGTGGGGGTTTATATAGCATGCAATTGTAATTAGAGAGGTGAGGAAAACAAGTTAGGTGTTTAGGGCAAGCTTGCTTGCGGTAGTGAACTGGGGTGAGTTCACTGGTTTTGTGTTAGGGAAGGCACTGTGGGGTGAATTGTAAGGGAATTCCCAGATTCATTTTAGTAATTTTGTTTGTTTGTTTATGTGATCGGCGTAATCCATTAAAGCTTAAAGGAAAATTTTATAGGACCGTTGTTCGATCAGCTATGATGTATGGTGCAGAGTGTTGGGCGGTTAAAAAGAATCATATAGATAAACTCAGTGTAGTAGAAATGAGGATGCTAAGATGGATGAGTGGCAAAACTAGGATGGATAAGATAAGAAATGATCATATTAGAGTTGGTCTGGGAGTTGCTCCCATAAGTGATTAGCTTCGAGAAAGTCGTTTGAGGTGGCACAACCACGTTCAACGGAGACCTATAAATGCAATGCCCCTGTACGGAGAAGTGATATAATCCATAAATATTGAAGGAACTAGAAGAGCTAGGGGTAGACCTAAGATAACCTTAGGAGAAGTGGTGAGAAAGGATATGTATAGTTTAGGCCTTGTATCTAGCATGGCCTCGAACAGAACTGATTGGAGGGCAGGAATTCATGTAGTTGACCCCATTTAGTTGGGACAAGGCTTATTGTTTGTGTTTTTGTTTGTTTGTTTATGTATTAATTGCAATCCAACTTTGGTGTCCATTTTGGTAGATTGCAGCAGAGAGGTGTGGGTAATTTTCTGGAATTATCAGGGAAGACGACGTGAGTTGCCGGAAAATTTAGGGGAGATAATTGGGGTCTTATCAACGTTGCATCAAAGCTGTTTGGATCACAGGGCATGGTTAGAGTGAGGATGGAGGCAAGAGTGGAAGAATTAGAGAAAATGGTGAAAGAGATTTAGATCTAGTTTGTTGCGATGGACTCTAGGTTCGAGCTTATTAGCCGACAGTTGGAGAAGGAGGAGCAAAGTAACAATGAGTTCATATCTGAACTGAGGATGTACTTGCTGTGTGGGAAGGCTTTGGAGATCAACTTGCCAACAATGGAAGTGATGCTAGAAAGACTGTCAAAATCTCCGCCACCGGCAACTAGTGCAAATGCAAAAAAAAGGTGGTGGTGAAGTTCCGATTAGCGTTGAAGGGGGTGGCAATCACAGGGATTTCGCTCCACGGAAATTGGAGATGTCGATTTTCATTGGCGAGGACCCTTGGGGCTGGATTGAGAAAGCTGAGTGGTACTTTCACCTCTACGAGTTGGAAGGCGAAGAGATCCTTAGGGTGAGACGCCATGTTTTGATGGCCCTGCTCTTGGCTGGTTGTAATTTCAGGAACTGCAAGCATCGATGTCTTCTTAGGAAGAATTGAAAGAAGCTTTGGTGTGTCGTTTTGGCTCGCCTCAATCGAAGACCACCAAGAAGCCTTGAATAGTCTCAAACAAAGCAGCACCTGTCAGCAATTTCAGGGAGAAATTTGAAAACCTTGGTGTAGCAGTAGGGGGTTGAGACGAAGAATGGCTCTGTGGGGCTTTTCTTTCGGGTTTGGTGGATGAGGTATGGGCCAAGGTCCGACTTTTCAACTTCGACTGGTTGATCCAAATTATAGAGTTGGCCCAGGCTGTGGAAGCAAATAATTGGGCTTTTAAAGGCTTTCATTTGCCCAGTTTGGTGCAACCCATTCCTTTAGTCCAGGTATTGGGCTAGCGGGTTTTGAATATTAATTCCATAACAACAAATGGGCCTAACCCAGCCCAATAGCTGGGAACCCAAATACGTCTGGAATTAACCCGGTTGGGTTGGCCTGAGCAGTCCTACCACCACCAACTTCTTCACCAACGAGCGCCACCTCGTCTTCCCCAACGTCTTCTCAGGTAGCGGCGGCCTCTACAGGACAAAACCAACGCTTGCGGTGGTTGATGCCAGAGGAGATTAAGTCAAAGATGGATAAGGGCTTGTGTTTCCATTGTGATGAGCCTTATTCCAAGGCCCATCAGTGTCCCTACAAGCAACTTAAAGTCTTGATTGTTCATGAGGAAGAAGCAGATGTGACGATGGTTATAGGCAACGGCAGTGGTGTGGTGACGACTTCTTTTGATGGAGGCCAGAGTTCACCTTGAGGGAAAGGTGAAACTTTAGGGGAAAAGTATTTTCAAGACACCATTAATAGGTTTTGGAACAGGGGCAGTTTTGGGTAATGAAATAATTCATTTGGGAGGATCACATGGGAAGGGAGTTCGTGGGGGGGGGGGGGGGGGGGTTTATATAGCGTGCAATTGTAATTGGAGTGGGGAGCAAAATGAGTTAGGCATCTAGGGCAAGCTTGCTTGCGGTAGTGAACTAGGGTGAGTTCACTGGTTTTGTGTTAGGGGGAAGGCACCCTGGGGTGAATTGTAAGGGAAATTCCCAGATTCATTTTAGTAATTCCATTTGTTTGTTTATGCATTAATTGCAATCCAAATTTGGTGTCCATTCCGGTAGATTGCAGCCAAGAGGTGTGGGTAATTCGCTGGAATTATCAGGGAAGACGACCTGATTTGCCAGAAAATTCAGGCGAGATAATCGGGGTCTTATCAACCTAATTATCTATAAGAGTCCTACTTTAAAGAAACTCCTTAAGACTTAGGAACTACACTACCAACTCAAATTAAGACTTTTAAACAAATTTGGAGTCTGAAAATTAAGACTAAAATTCTGAAATTAAATTCCAGCAACTAATTAGGGCTGAATTGACCAGAATACCCCTTTTTGAGGGTTTGGGCAGCCCCAGATGCACCACTTTAGAGTGGCCTTGGGGCCCACACCAGGGTTTCGGCCAGGGGGTGGGCCCTTGTTCACATCATTTACTTTGAAGCATTAAATACTTCTGATTTAACTCAGGATTTGGGCTTGTCTTCAGGATCCTCTTATGAACCAGCAGCACAATTAGGGCTATGATCCCTGCTGTTCTATTCCAAATCTTAGTGGACAGCAGCTAATAATGCTTCAACACATCGTGGATGGCAGCTAATAATGCTTCAACACATCCTGTGGCTTTGGGTGATTAACTAATCTATGGTTTGAGGATACTGTAATCAGGTTTTCTGATATGGACAACAGCTGTAATTGACCAAGAATGACCTGCAGTTCAAGGTCTTGACTTCCAAACCTTGGGGTATGAATAGGGAAGTTTAGGGTTAAGTGGGGGAAGGTTTTAGGGTTTGACCAGGTTAGTTTTAGGTCTGAAATTTGAAGAAACTAATTCTGTTTTATCAGAATTTAGTTTGCACAATTATTCAACAAACTAGGGTTCAAAACAAGGTTTCCTACTTGGCTTAGGACTCCTGGTAGCATTAGCGTTTGGGGGGAGGTACAGAAGGTGTAGAAGATGGTAATCCGAAAAGGGTTGAGGGTTTGGTTGATGGGTTAGAGAGATATTAAAGTGAAATTAGGGTTTTGGGTTACTAGAGTAAGAAGATGAAGTGCGGGAAATTTTCAGACCTAGGGAAATAAGATTTAATTGAGAAACTAATAGTAGGACTGGGGCCTAGGGATGGGTGCAATTCCTATAGGGAGAATAAGGGGTTGATTGGATTGGGGATTTACGAGATTAGAGGGGTGGGGAGAAAGGGGAGTGGGAGGGTTGCATTTTTTTTTTTTGCAGCTGGGGGGGGGGGGTGCTGAAGATGGGATGCTGCCGCAAGCTTGGAGGCGTTGAAGAAGACTTGAAACTTACAGAACTTGAGAAAGCTCATAACCCTTAAAAAAAAAAAAAAATCCCAGGTCGTCAGCTTTGTTCCCCACGACTCTTGAGTCTGAAATTTTATTCAATATCCAAAACTGAAAATTGCTTACAAATGGGTGGGGCATTAATTAGCCATACACTTGAGGGAACAAACTAAGACTTAGTCTGGAAACTTCACTGGACTCTAACTAGGGAATCCACTTTGGATTGAGATTCCCTTTACAACTCAACAACTTATTAACAACCTAGAAAGGAGTCTTCTAAGGATCTCCTAAATAAAAAATAACTTGCAAAAAGAAATAAGTTACTTCTAGAAGGAATCCTACTTGAAAATTGGATTCCAATTGGGACTGCTCCTCAGACAGGAACTCAACCACTAATCCAAATGAAAAACAAAAAAATATCCTAGAATTTATTGGACCCTTTGGTGTTCAAAGGGGATGGGGGAAAAGACCATAATGCCCTTCTGAGGGTTTGGGCAGCCCCTTGGTGCTCCAATGGGATCTGGTTTGTGGTCCAAATCTCAATGGATTTTATGTGGGCTGGGTCTGGTTACATCAATTCATACCTGAAAATTGGAACACTGCAATCAAAATATGCTAGTTTAAGCATGCAGCATGACATTATAAACATGCAGTTTGATAGCCTACTGAAATTGTGAGATATGTAAAGTTGAATAATATGGACATCAATGATATAAGTCCACAGTTTTATGTTGTCTTCAGTCCCATAATCCTATTGCACCATGGTGTATGCCATTTTCTGGTGGAGTGGAAACGTGGGTGTTCCATAGAGTCAGCTTGCCTTAATTGGCCCTTGCATGTAATTCTGAATTCATGTAAGGAGTTCTAATGCGTTGGATGTCATACCCATTCTGTTGAGGTGTAATTTGTCTTTAGTGTAGTGGCTATCTGTTTCTTTTGTAGTCAATTTTTTGGCCTTGTACAAATAGTTAACACAAATGCCTACGTTTCCACATAGCTGAGGTTTTCCTGATTACTAGGGCTTTCTACTTTCCTCTTATTTCCATTTTCTGTTTCCATCACTTTTCTTATTTCATTTTTACGTTGTGTTCTTATTCATTTTCCCCTACTTTATTTGAAAGGATCCATGTTTCTGACACATTTAGTTGGTATAAGGCTGAGTTGTTGTGGTTGTTATATGATAAATGGTGGTGAATAGGACAATAGGACACCAGAAATCAGCCAAATAAGCAGAAATGGATCTCGATGGGAGGCTGTAAATTTCCAAATGATATTCTTGTAGTCTGTGTTTGTATTCATCATCTGACTGAGGATTTACTCTTAGTGAGTTAGTTCTTGTATTCATCAGTCTGTATCCACTTGATACTTCTCCTTCATGTTTGTTAAGTACTTTGTATTTGTTTAAATTATCTAATTAAAATAATTTATTTAATTGTCCGCAATGCTCCAGGGTCCCAGGCATGACGTTCTTTAATCTCTTCTGCTTGTACATCTTTCCTCATATTTCAGGTTATTGAACGATAATCAATTGGAAGGGCAAGTACCGGAGAAAATATATTCAATTGGAGTTCATGGGGGTGCCATTGAGTATGTACTTCTAGTTTTTGCTCTATTAATTGTGTTGTTTCTCATTTGTTTAATGGAAGCCTAAGAAGTCCAGAAACTTTAGCAACTGTTCCGTTATGTTTCTTAATCTATCGTCTATAGGAATAAGCACTTCAGATTTTTAATTTATTTATTTATTGTGGTTGTATGCCTGTTATGTTGTATATTTTAATTACCGTGCAAATTTTAGGGCAACTCTAATTTTGATTTTGAGCCTTCCCACTGTTTGACCAGTTATTTTTACTTGAATCTGTCTAGGCTTTTCCTTCTTCCAAGATTAGAATTCAGCCTTTTGGGCTTAAAATTTGTAACATTGCTTGCTTTTGATTCTCTTCTCTTCTTTTCTTTCTTTTGTCACAAACATGCAGAGAGTTGGGATTCTAGGAAATATGAGTGGTAAATAATGTTGAAGGACATAAGTAGAGACATGGGTCAGTAGGCAGTTGCTGGGGATCCAGTTATGGGAAGATTGTTTCAACCCATAGAGTGATTTCTGGAGAATGCATTCTTTGCTGGATTTAGTCCATGATTCAAATCCTAGAAGAATGTCCATGTAAAATTTGCTCTTTTAAGTCACTGTCAAGGAAAGCATTCTTGCATATAGATGTTGAAGATTCCATACCATGTTTGTGGTAAAGGAAACAAGGCTGGAACAAAATAAATTGGGGCAAATGTTTTCTAGTGCTCAATGCTACATTTATTCTGAGGGAATCCCTAGGCAACCAGTCTGGTTTATAGTGAGCAACGGCTCTACTTGCATTTTGTTTTATTGTGAGTGCACACTTGCATCCAACTACCTCTTTTCATTAGGACAATGCACAAGCTTTCAAGTGGCATTTTTCTTCAAAGCCTGGTGTTTCTGTACCATGACATTTTTCTATTTTGGATCTGCCAGTGTTTTGTTGCTGGTCCCAAGCCTGGGTAAAGGAGGAGGGTTGGTGCTTCAGGTTGGTAGCCGGCATCGGAAAAAATCTAGTGAAACCTTTTTTCACGGATTTGACCTTATATGATAAATGCTATGCTAGGGCGTTCCTCGACAAAAGAAGCGACACGCTACACTATGGCTCAGGTGTAGTGATAAGTGGGCAAGGGTTAGCTAGGGTAAGCGACGCGTCGCACCGGTGCTCGGATGCGGTGATAAGTAGGCAAGAGTTCCCGCGCCGTAGACGAGTGCGGGTAAAGAAGCTAGTTCAAAAATGTAGAATTAGATTGGCATCTTGGAACATAGGATCTTTAACAGGTAATAGCTTAGAATTGATAAATGTTATGAGGAAACGAAGGATTAATATAGCTTGCATTCAAGAGACTAGATGGAAGGGTAAAAAAGCTAATGAGTTGGATGACTTTAAACTTTTATATTGGGGATAAAAATAATAAAAAATGGAGTAGGTATAATAATGGATAAAGATTTTAAGAATGATGTGGTGGATGTTAAAAGAGTGGGTGATAGGATTATTGCTATCAAGCTTATAATGGAGAAAGAGATTGTAAATATAATTTGTGCATATGCACCTCAATTAGGATTGGATGAAAGTCTAAAGTTAGAATTTTGGGAAAATATGGATGGATTAATACAAGGAATTTGTCAAGAAAAAAGATTATCATAGGAGATAATCTAAATGGACATATTGGAAAAGATCAAAGAGGCTATGAGTTTGAGGGTGTACATGGAGGATATGGTTTTGGAGAGAGGAATAAGGAAGGGATTTTAATTTTAGATTTTGTGGTTGCTTTTGATCTATTTATTATAGATACTTCTCAAATGAGAGATGAGTATTTAATTACCTTCAAAAGTAGACATCATATAAGTCAAATAGATTTCGAGAGGAGCATTTAATTACCTTCAAAAGTCGACATCATAGAAGCCAAATAGATTTCTTCCTAACTAGAAGGACTAATAGATTGTTGTGCAAGGATTGCAAGGTGATACTAGGGGACTTGACTGCACAACATAGACTTGTGGTCTTGGATATGTGTCTAGCCCCAAAAACTCATAAAAGGTGCAATGTTAACTAGCCCAGGATAAGATGGTGGAACTTGAAAGGGGAGTGCTTGAAATCCTTCGTTGATGAAGTAGTCAAACAAGGAAAGTGAGATTTTGAGGGGGACACTAATGCGATGTGGAATGAGATGGCTATGTGTATCAAGAAGGTGGCTAAAGATGTTATAGGTGAATCAAAAGGAAAACTTCATTCTTATAGAGAGACTTAGTGGTGGGATAGTGAGGTTCAAATTGCCATTAGGAATAAGAAAGCTAGTTTTAAGACATAGCAAATAACTAAGGATGTTGATGATTTTCAAAGGTATAGGTTGGCTAGAAATGAAGTTAAGAAAATTGTAGGAAAAACAAGGGAGAAGAAGTATGAAGAGTTATACAATAAGTTGGGCACATAGGAAGGGGAAAAATCTATTTATAAGATAGCTAAAATAAAGGATAGGAAGAGTAGAGATCTTGACCATGTTAGCTGTATTAAAAATGGAGATGGTAAAGTACTAGTATGTGATGAACAGGGGCGGAGCCAGGATTGAACCTTGGGGGGGGAATATATGTGGGCTAATGCGGGACCCACTGTGTGTCCCATTTCAGAATCTTTTATTATATTTTGACGTGGGGTCCACAATAAAAATTTAGGTAAATTAATAGGAGGATTAAAATATAGATAACACAATTATAAGTAAATTATAAAAAAAATACATTAAAATAAAGTAGGGGCTAAAATTGTGGGAGAAAAACTTTAAAAAAATAATGAAAGAAAAAGGTGAAAAATAAATTGTGGGAGAAATTATAAGAAAAAAACATATATTTGAAATCTATTAACTAAATATGGGATAAACACTTAATTTATCATAAATTAATTAAAAAAATCAATGATTAGGATTAGATATAATAATATTAATGGCAGAAATTTAAACATCCAATTAATAAAACTTAAAATTTAAATTACTATTAGTAGGATTCGAAACTTTATGAGAAAGTTTAGGGATTCAAAAATAAAATAAAATGATTACGAACAACGAAATAAAATAAAAAAATTATGCTTTATGAAAAGAATACTAGAAAAATCGTGAGTGTGAGAGAGAGAGGAATAATTTTGGAAGAGAGAGTGAATACCTAATAACTTTGAAGAAGATTTAGGAAAATTCAAATGTCTGCTAACTACTCCAATATTTTGTGAGACGTGTGAGAAAAAAAAATATGAAGAAAAGAGGAGATTCATGAGAGAATAAATAAGAATGAAAATATGAGAGAATATATAGGGAGAAATTCATGGATCGTGAGTTAGTTTTTAATTAGAATTTAACCTTTTATTCTTCAAAACTAGGGATTTAATGATAACCATTAGATAATGATTAAGAATGACAATTGTACCCATCATCTTTATCTTAAATTTTTATTTTTAATTTTTGGAGGGGGGGCCAAATAGTGGTATTTCACATATAAAGTGAGAGAAATAAGGAAAAATAATAGGGATGTTTAAATTTTCAAAAAATCCGGGGGGGGGCATGGCCCCTCCTCGGCCCCAACGTGGCTCCGCCACTGGTGATGAGGACATTAAGAAAAGATGAGAAATCTATTTCTTTAGTCTACTAAACCAAGCATGCTTTAAGCACCTGTGATTTGGATGATTACACCATTCACCAAGGCACCAATTTTCAACCATATTTGCGGAGGATTTCTATGTTCGAAGTAAAAGAAGCACTAAGAATGATGAAACTAGGCAAAACACAAGGTCCTGATGAAATCCCCAATTGAAGTATGGAAGAGCTTAGAAACCCGCGGGCTAGTTGGTTAACTAAGTTGTTTAATAAGATTATGTGCACAGGGAAAATACTAGATGAATGGAGGAGAAGCATTGTGGTTCCAATTTACAAACATAAATGAGATATTCAAAGCTATAATAACTATAGAGGCATTAAACTAATGAGCCATACTATGAAACTATGGGAGAGAGCAATTGAAATCCTTTTGAGACACTTAACCACAATTACGGAGAACCGGTTTGGGTTTATGCCAGAAAGATCTACAATGGAGGCTATTTACCTAACTAGGAGACTTATAGAAAGGTATAAAGAGTGTAGGAAAGACCTTCATATGGTATTTATTGACCTAGAAAAAGCTTATGATAGAGTTCTTAGAGCGTTAATTTGGCAAGTACTAGAAAAAAGAAGTGTTGCAAGTAAATATGTAGATATAGTTAAGGATATATATGATGGTTTAGTGACAAGTGTAAGAACCGGGGGGGGACAAAGTAATGAATTCCCATTTACAGTTGGGCTACATCAAGGATCAATTTTAAGTTCATTTGTATTTGCACTTGTAATGGATGAATTAACCAAAGACATTTAAGACGAGGTCCCTTGGTGTATGCTTTTTGTTGATGATATTGTGTTGATAGATGAGACTTAAGTGGGAATCAATACCAAGTTAGAAGCATGGAGAACAAATTTGGAATCAAGAGACTTTAAATTAAGTAGAACGAAGACAGAATATCTAGTTTGTAATTTTAGTCATTATTGGGTAGATGATGAGGTGGTGAAACTTGACAATAAGGAGATTCCTTAGAGTGATTCTTTTAGATACCTAGGTTCAATCATTAATAAAAGACGTGATATAGAGGATGATTTTTCTTAAAGAATTAAAATAGGGTGGTTGAAGTGGAGAGGTGAATTCGGGGTCTTGTGTGATTGATGTATTCCATTAAAGCTTAAAAGAAAATTTAATAGGACCGTTGTTCGACCAACTATGATGTACGATGCGGAGTGTTGGACTGTTAAAAAGAATCATATAGATAAACTCAGTGTAGCAGAAATGAGGATGCTAAGATGGATGGGTGGCAAAACTAGGAAGGATAAGATAATGAATGATCATATTAGAGTTGGTTTAGGAGTTGCTCCCATAAGTCGTTTGAGGTGGCCGGCCTTGTTCAACGGAGACTTATACATGCCCTTGTATGGAGAAGTGATATAATATAGATTGAAGGAACTATAAGAGCTAGGGTAGACCTAAGATAACCTTAAGAGAAGTGGTGAGAAATGATATGTATAGCTTAGGCCTTGTATCTAGCATGGCCTTAAACATAACTGATTGGAATACAAGAATTCATGTAGCCGACCCCATTTAGTTGGGACAAGGCTTATTGTTGTTGTTGTTCTTGTTGTTGATGGCTTCCTTGCGACCCTATGGAACAGATATAGAAGACAGAGAAGAAACAAAGGCCCAGTAGGAGGGAGACAATTACTCCCTTCTTCTTTTCTAAGAACAATTGGGTGATCATCATGATTAGTGGAGTCTTATTACCAATTGTTGGTTTGGAGAACTTGCGTAGGAGTTAGGAGGACAGATGAGCATGATATGGATGGGAGGCTTTTTTTTCCTCCTTTTTTTTTTTTTGGGGGGGGGGGGGGGGTTTAACTTAGAGGAGGCGATGAGATCCTGTGTTTTTAGCTGTACCATTAATCTCAACAGCTTGCTCCCATTGAAGATTGCAAATACCAATTTGACCAGCTTGCTCCCATTGAATATAACTATTAATGACAAATGAAGGAGAAGGATCTATTCTTCTAGTGTCTCCCCTTGAGGTGAAGAGTTCATCATCATAAAAAAGTGATATCCATGGTTATAAAAGGGTGTTTTTTTTTTTTTTTTTTTTTGGGGGGGGGGTGATGATAACACTTACCCTTTATGTGGTAGATTACCCAAGAAAAATTACACTTGAAAGCATGGTACAAATTTCGGTCGAAACATGTGAAATTTCGATCGAATTTCACATTTTTGAAAAGTCGAAACGAAACTCATGAGGACCGAAAAAAGGTCCTCAGTTTTGATCGAAACTGTCGAAATTTTGACTTTGGGTCGAAACATGGTTGAACCAGCCTGAACCAGTTGGGGAAAGTTTCGACTCCATTTTACCACCTTTTTTCATGATTTTGCATCATTTCGACCACTTTTGAGCATTCCTTTGTTGATTTCGACCCTTCTTGGTGGATTATTTTATAGTTTTCAAGCTTTGTTGGAAGGTAACCTAAGTTTCCCCTATTTTTTTATTTTTTCCTTTCTTTCATGATCAAATGGTGTTGGAATGTTTTGAAATTTACTATGATGGCCTCTAGCAGGTAGATTAACAAGTGGTGGTTGTTGGATTTGATCGTTGTAGTGTTCTACTATTTTTTTATTTTTCTGATTTTAAAAAAATACCTAAAAAATTACATTTTTATTTTTATTTGCTTCATGCTCAAAGCATATTGGATTGAGTTAATATTGTTATGTGTTGTCTCTAATAAGTAGATTTACGTATGTAATTTATTGAATCTGATTTTGAAGTGCTTAACTATGTTTTCTGATTTTTCTTGTATTTAATAATTATTATAAAATTAATTTAATTATAAATTTTTTTTAAAATTAGGAATAAAAATTTCATAATGTTTATGAATGTCTTACTCTACATATATAATTGATTGGATCTGTTTTTTGAAGTGTTTTAGTATGTTTTCTGATTTTTCTTATATTTAACAATTATTATAAAAAAATATTTTAATTATAAAAAGATATTTTTAATTAGTGAGTTGTACTTCCCATTTTATTTTTATTACTAGTTACATTGTATTTGAATTTTGATGTTTAGAGATTATTTGATGTTTTGAATTGAACTTAGAAGTTAGAAGCAAGGAACAAGATTTCGCTGGGTATCGCCGGTTTGCTACCCAGCGAAATCTCGCTGAATATCGCCGATCTCTAAGTCCTCATTAACTTAATTCTCGAGTCTCGATTCCCAAACCCATATTTACAAATTAAAATACCCTCTTACTTCTCTGACACGCAATCCCAATTTCCTCTTTGAAGTTTTTAAAATACCCTCTTACTTCCATAACACACAATCCCAATTTCCTCTTTGAATATTTTAAAAATTAAAATACCCTCTTACTTCTACGACACACAATTCTAACTTCAAAATCCCAATTCCCAAGTTCCCAACCCATTCCCATCACTTCATTCGGTGATTTCTTCATGTGCAAGTGCAGCGATCAGTCTTTCTTCAACTCGCCGGAGAAGACGAAGTTGTAAAACCACCGACACTTCATTCAGTGATTCCACTAGAATAGCTTGTTCTCTCTTCTGTTTCTTTCTCTCTCTCTCTCTCTCTCTCTTTCTTTCTTTCTTTCTTTCTTTCTTCTTCTTCTTCTCCTTCAACCCGGCGATTTTGGTTTGATTCACCGGAAGATCGACGATTTTCCGGCTATTTTCGCTGATTTGCCGGAAAATCGACGATTTTCCGGCGATATTATGCATTTATCGTTTCGCCCCCTGATATCGTTTCGCCAGGGGGCGAAACCAGCGAATTTCGGTGATATTTTGCCAAATTTTGCCGAAAAAAAGTTCCTTGGTTAGAAATCATATGTTGCTCAAGTATAGTTAACTTTATTGTGTACTTCTCGGTCAACTTTACATTAATGTTATGTACTTTGAATGACATATCTAAATTGATTTTTTTAGTAAAATGCATGTGTCAATATGTTCTTTATACTCTAATTAGCTTAAATGTAGAATCTCACCCCAAAATACTCTTTAAAACCTGTCGAAACTTGTACGAAAAAGTCCTCGGTTTCCTCGAAATTTCCCAAGTTTCCCATTTTCACCCGGTCGAAACTTGAGTTTCCCTCGAATTTTTTACTATGCTTGAAAGACCTTGGATCAAGTTTTGATCAAGAGGGAAAAAGTATTAGACAAAGTAGACACCCAAAATACAAGCAGGGAGATTTGAAGCAATACTAGGGTTAGGAAGCCGACTGACTGGTGTTTTAAATTTAGGGGAAGCAGAGACCTATTGACAAGAAAAGGGACAATGACAATATCACTCCAAAAATACTTGGGAACCAGAGGGTGTGTATTGTAATTCTGTTTTTTTTGGTCTTCTAGGGTGCACACTTTTTGGCATTTGTTTGTTTTTTGAGTGTTTAAATTTTGAAATTCTGTCTGGTAAGTTGGTGAAACTGGGGAAAAACATTTTATACTCTAAAAGGATATAGAAATCTGTATGGGTCACACTACAAAGAAGCTTTTTAGTTTTAAAGAAAAACATAAAATGCCGCTATCTTTTGAAGGTCTGGATCACCAGCTTTAGACTGAAACTTTCTAACTTCCTAGTCCACAGGTTCATACCCTAGTTGAGTTGATAAATATGCAACAACATGGTCACAAGTTTCCCAAGGCCAACCACCGTATCCCCAAACCCGCTATCTATATGTTAAAAAAAAGTTATATTTTCAAAGTTTCAAGAGATGAAAACAGAAATGAGTGGCTTCCACTTTCATTTGGAGCCTTCTTGGTGGCGACTTGATAGTGGGTTTAGATTAAGGCTACAACAAGCTAGGTTGGACCAGGTTTTCCAATCCCAATCCCAACCCTGAATGTTCTTAGCTAAGCCTATTTCTGCCCTGGCCCTAATTTAGGACCTAAGATTCTTGTCCCTGACCCTAAACCCTGAGGGGCCAAGCCAATGCCAAGCATAGGGGTGCAAGTTTGGCCCTTATGTCCTTAACCCGCCTTATCCGGCCCTGAGCCTAAATAGGGCATGGGCTCAATATTTTGGCCTTGAGGTGGGCCTGGCAAGGGCGACTTGGAATTATTGTTTGTCCCATCTGACCTGTCCTTGATTTTTGGCCTTGGTCCTCTTGACCTTGATTTTGAACATGATTTTGTCTTTGATCTTAACCCTGATTTTAGCCTCGTCCTATGGATTTAATCCTAATATTGACTCTCTTATTAACTTTGATCCAAGCCTTGATTTTGGCCCCATGTTATTTTGATCCCATGAGTCCAGTTTGTATTATATTATTTTCTTATTTCTTTTGTTGTTGTAATTTAGTAAAAATAAATGATTATTTTTATGTTACCATAAAAAAAAGTCTTCTGTTACATCCTACATTTTTGTTAAAAATATTATTTAAATAATTGTTGACTTAAAATGAAAATTCTAATCCGATTTAATGAGGGTATTTTATAATCAAAATCTTAATTAAATTGGTAAAGGCTATAAGTTTAAGGTCATAAAAATTGTTATCCTTAACTTAGGATTTTCTACGATCAGAATTCCAATTAAACTATTCTAGGTGTTTTTTGATGATCAAAGCACAAAACAAGTTTAACTCAAAACTTATTAGGATTGTAAATATTTGTACAAGCCTCATGTTATAAATAATAATTGAAAAACCAATTCAAGTCATTATTGCACCTAACTATAATTTTTATAGATCGGCAGCCCTAATTTGGAACATTTAAGTATATTTCAAAATAGAAGGCTTTAAAGAAAAATTTGAATGATATGATTTATGATTAATTTTTTTTTCATATGACATAATATATTAAAAAAATGTTTTTAACCATATTAATTGTTGATAAAAGATGATGTCTTGTTTGCCAATATATATATATATATATATATATATCAAATGGACATGAAATCAACTTGCAATGAGATTGACAAATGAATCATTTCTAGCATGTAATTCGTAGTTTTTTTTATAAGAATTTTGTTTTACAATTTGAAATCGGCCAAAATTTTTGGTATTATTTTGAAAAATTCGATTCGGAAGAATAAGATCATATTAACCCTGTTTTAGGGTAAATGCTATTCACATTTGTACTTTCTTTTAGGTACAAACAATTGGTTTTTAATTAAAGGAGTATAATAGACACTTCATATCATTGGGTAGGTTTTTGTCTTTTAAAAATATTCTGTTGGTAGGGGCTATTAGGGGTGCAATTGATATTTTGATTTGTTTTGTGGTGACATTAATATTAGAAGATAAATCATGAAGTGTCATTGATAATTTGTTTATATGGTATATCTATTATGTAAAAGACTTCTATTGCACCTCTTAACAAAAGTTTTTTAGTAGTCTTATATGTTGATTAGGCATATGTTAAAATTAGAACAATAAAAAATATAAAATTCTGAATATTAACATCAAAATTTGTTTGTTATTCATTTTGCCATATAATACAATTATATTAGACCAATATTTTTTATATATTAGATGGTTCATATTGAACAAAATGGTTCATATTGAACAACTGGTTAGATTAAAAATTAACCACATGTTAGATTTTGCATTTTATCGAACATATATTTATATATATATATAGGGTAGAGCCAATCAAGAACGGGAACATGACCATCAGGGACAAGAACATGGCCAATTAGGGATACGGGTAGGGACAAGGCTATTAGGAACATATGAAAACGTTTAGCTAAGAACATTTAGGGCTGGGATTAGAATTGGAAAAGCTTGGCCTAGCCCATCCCTGTTTTAGCCCTAAGACAAACCATTCCCAACTTAAATGTCCCTGATTGGGCAGGGTTTTGATGGGTTGGCCCTGTCCTTATCTCTAATGGCCTGTCCTTATCCCTGTCCCTGATTGGCCTTGGCTTTGTCCTTAATTGGTGCTGTCAATGTCTCTGATTAAGTTTTAATAATATGTATAATTGATAAAAGTACATAATTTAACTTCTTGTTCAATTTGAACATTTAATATATAAAAATAATAATAAAAAAAAATTGATGTTAATATTTAGAATTTCATTTTTTTCCCATTATTCTAATTTTAATATATGCCTAATCAATGTATAAAATTATTAATATATATATTTTAAGGGGTGCAAAAGGAGTTTTCTATATTATTAATTTATCAGTGACACTTCTTGTTTTATCTTTTAATATTAATATCATCACAAAATAAATCAAAATACTAGTCTCACCCTTGGTTGTCCCTAATAACAGAATATTTCTTAACAAGATAAAAGAAACCTTGTCCAATGACATTAATACCTTTTTAATTAAACACCAATTATTTTTGTTGAGAAGAAGATACAAAATGTAACTAGTATTTACTCTAAAACGGGGGTTGGATGACTTTGTACTTTCAAATCGAATTTTTCTAAACAATACCATTGACCGAAGCTGAATTGAAAAATAAGTTTCTTATAAAAAATAACTATGAATTACATTCGAGTAATGATTCATTTGTCAATTTCTTTGCAAGTTAATTTCATGTCATTTGATTGATTTATCCATAAAAAAGTATATAATAGATATTAGATACTTCACATTATTGGAGGATGAGGCATCATCTTTTATCAACAATTAATGTGGTTAAAATTATTGTTTAATATATTATGTCATAATTTTTTTTTTAATTTATAGATCATATCATTCAACTTCAGTTGAGAACCTTCTATTTTGAAATTTTACTTCAATATTTCGTTTAGGGTTCTCGATCTTTAAAAACTACGCTTAGGTGTGACTTGAATTGAATTCCAATTATTGTTTATAGTGTTAGGCTAGTACTCATATTTACACTTCTACCAAGTTTTGAGTTAAACTTGTTTTGTGCTATGATCATTAAAAAAACCCCAAATAATTTAATTGGAACTTTGATCGTAGAATGCCCTAGCTTAAGAATAACGATTTGTGACCTTAAACTTATGTCCTTTAAAATGTACCCAAGTTAATTAGATTTTTTATTCTAAATGAGCCTAATTATTTTTAGTTAGAGATTTAACTCTAAGTAAGTCAACAGTTATTTATGTAGATATTTTTAATAAAAATGTAAGATATAAAAAATGAATTAATTTGTTTTTATAGTAACATATTATAATAATAAAAAACAATAAATCATTTATTTTTACTAAATCTCAACAACAAAAGAAATAAAAAAATAATATAAGAGAAGGGACTTATGGGATTAGAATGACTCAGGGTGAAAATAAAGAGGAGTCCAGATTCTCCTCCCACATAGAGAGGAATTAATTCCAATCCATATGGGTAGATGCTTGACAAGTGTCTAATTTAATAACATGATCCAATTTTGAAGGAAATTAAAAAAATAGATTTAACCCCTTTAACTACCTTTTAGACTTATTCCTAATTAAATATTTTATTATTAATTTTCATATTAACTTAATTAAACCCATAACATTAGCAATGAATATTCTCTCTCCTCTCAAATTAGCAATGAATTTTCTAAAAATTTCATATTGTTCAAAATTTTTGTTTTATATTCTTGTTGCAATTTTAATTAGAGAGAAAAGAATAGAGAACACCGGGAGGGGGGTGAATTTATGGAATTGAGGATGAGAAGGAAGGAGAGAGACAAAGAATGCAAACAGAGGGAGAAGATTCGTGAGTGAGGGAGGGAGAGAGATGTTGTTGGATTTAATTAAGTTAAAATAAAATTAAAGATATATTCAATTAGGAATAAATCTTAACGGTGGTTAATGGGGTTAATCTATTTTTGTTAATTTCCTTAAAAATTGGATCGTGTTTTTAAATTATATACTTATCAAGCATCCACCCATGTGGATTGGAATTAATTCCTCTCCATGTGGTGGAGGATCTGGGTTCAATCAATACTTGGATCAAGGTTAATATGAGGGTCAATGTTTGGATTAAATCCATGCTTAAAGTCAGGGTTAATGGTTAAGATTTGGGCCAAAATCAAGGTCATGATTAGGGGACAAAATCAAGGTTAGAATCAGGGACAAAATCAGGGTTTGGGTTAGGGTCAAAATCAGGGTTAGGGTCAAGGCCAAGAATCAAAGAGGGGCCAGGTGGGACAAACAGTAATCCCAAGCCTGCCTTTGGCCCTGACTGCCATCAGGGCCAAAATCTTTAGCCTAGGCCCTGTGTTCAGGGCAGGACAAGGCCACCAAGGCTAAACTTGCACCCTAGTTTAGATTCAGAAATGCACCGCAACATTAGCCAAGGAAGTTCCGTATGTAATGCTATGGAGCATTAGAAGTAGTATTCTTCTCAATTGGAACTTTTTGATTGCAGAAATCTTTTGAGCAACAGCATGACCGAGTCCCAAGACGATGGGGTTGAAACTGCAAGAGATGTTTTTCCCCAAGCTACTTTGACAGACATCTCAGTTCAGGAAAGAAATCTCCAGTCTTTCTATTGAAGTTCATGGCCATCAGAGGAATTCTTCACCTACCAAACACCAGGATTTCCAGTGGGAGTCATTGATGAGCACGTTTAGTATTACTTAAAAGCAAGTCTTCAGTTGAAACCAAAAAATTATGAAATTAGATCCTCTAAAGAAAATTTTTGGAAAGAAAACAAAACCTGTAATTGGTGAACCAAGAGGGAGTGGAATGAACATGGAAGATGGGTTGCTGGATGGTTTCAGAGAAGCAGTGAGACAGGCATTAACAATTATTCCAGCCAAACCAATTGTGCTTCCTAAGCACTTTTCCGGTCGGTGATGATCAGCTTTCAGAAAACGCCGAGCAACTAAGAGAGAGGTAGACTCCTACTATTCAAATCCCCTGGAAAATGGCCCTTTTTTTATGAAGAATGGTTCAGTTACCTGATTCATGGCTGAAGACAGTGAATTTTCCTGAAGGAAGTATAAGAAGAAAGAACCAAAGAAGATCAGAAGCACCAATTGGAGCAAAGCCTTTGAGGAATCAAACATCTTTTAAGTCCTCAGTCCTCACCATTTCATCCATTCCCAGAAGAGTGTCAAAAATCAGAATCTCAATCTGAGCCGATTCAAGTCCTTGGGTGAATCTTGAAAACTGGCTTCTAACTAGAGTTGATACTGTCCTTAATGATGAATCTCAATCACTTAGAATGATTCACAAACCCAAACTGCGATTTGAAGTCTTAACTGTTATCTTCCAAGTTAGATCGACTTCAATAGAACCCAACTGCAGCATCGCTGCCTTTAATCACATAAGGAATAACTTTTGGAGAAGAAGACGGTGACATGTTTTTAAAGGCTTCATGGATGTTTTTTATGTTTTATTAGGGAAATTCCGTAAATATGTCATAACTTAAAAACACATGCTTGTTTTTCCAACTTTTTAAATTTTTTTTTGCAAAATGATACCAGATACACAATCATTTGAAAAACTGTCAGAAAATGAAGATGAGAGAAAAAGATAGACGATAAAAAAATATATCTCCAGGCATGCTATGGCAATGAAAGCTCTGTCCGTCCATGCCATGGCAATGCAGGCTCTGTCTGTCCATGCTATGGCAATGAAGGCTCTGAACTAGAACAAGTTGGAAAACACATAGATGGCAATCCACGCTATGATAAAGCATATGGGACTGCATGCTATGATGTGGGATATGGTGGATGTGCCTGGACAGAGCATTCATTGCGTATGTTGGTTGTCCCCAGGTATAGCATTCATTGCCATCATGGTGGACATCCACAGGTTGGATTGCCATAGGGTTGATGCAAAGAGGGTGCATTCACACGGACAGAGCATGCATTGCCCTAGATGGCTATCTATTTGTGAGCTTGTATTGGCTTCTTTGGGATATTAGTTAGAATTTAGACCTCAACCTCAGTCTTGAGTGGTATTCAATGGAAATTTGAACATCGAATACATACAGCTGAGCCAGGCATAGATATTTTTCCTAAGAAATTAGTGTTAATTTTCTAGTGCCTTGACACCGTGTTGTCTAAATTCTAATACCAAAAAGCCCCTAAGTGGTGGCTTGGGTGTTAATTTTCATTCCTTGGTGTAGGTCCTAATAGAAACATTCGAAGCTTCTCAAATGTGAACGAGAATTTTGCTAAAATTCTGCAGTAAAATATTCAAATAAAATTTTGTATTTTTCATTGTTCTCGCTAAAATTTTCTGTTTCAAGTATATGATTATGAAGACTCTAATGTTTCATTGTATTTGCACAATTGCACTCATAACTTTTAGACATTAAATATAATACTATATACACTGACCTAGGTTCCTTCTACTCTCAACATGCTTTCGTATATCAATACGCAAATAGAATTGGATAATATTATACAAGTAGAATTGGATATTATTATGCAAACAGAATAGTCAGAAAGCATACTGTATCAATATCTGGATGAACATCCCAGATTGCTTGCACACAGACCTCAGTCTTCATCTCTGATTACTGATTGTTCATAAGCTTTCCATCTGAAATAAGAAAGAAGAATGGACTGATTGACCTTCATTATAACCATTTTCTGTGGGTGGGAGAGTTATTGTGAGGCCTAACAAAATTAGAGCTTGCAGTAGACTAAATCTGAAGGGGCAGGCCTTGGTGCAATGGTTGGTGGACCACAGTTGTAGTGTGAGGTCAAGGTATCGAGACAGCTTCTCAGAAAAAATTGTTGGATAAGGCTGCATACGAAAATTGCCCCTAGACTATGCTTGTGCGGAAGCCTTTGGCACTGGGGTCGCCTTTCAGTGATTACTGCACATACAATTAGATGAAAGTCAAATGTATAGAGTATTTAGTAAGAAAGTGAGATACATTAAAGACTGTCTGTTCTAGACTTCCGGTTGTTCACTTGGTTCTTGTTTATATATTTGGATCCCTTTTCCCCGAAGATCCCCTTCTGTTTTCTAGTCTCTTTTTCTTCTTCTTCTTTCTTTTTATTTATTTATTTATTTATTTATCTTTCACTTCTTTATGATCTAATTTTTTGGATGGATCATAATCTCACTGTCGGTTTCTGTATTTTCTTCCAGTCTTTCTGGTAACAAAGGCTTATGTGGTGTGCCTTCACTTCCGGCATGTCCTCTATTTTGGGGAAAAGATGGCCTGTCTACTGCAGGCAAAGTTGCCATTGGTCTCTCAACTGTGATTATTATCAGTGTGATACTATTGGTGGTTTATTTATGCTTCATCCGAAAGGGAGAGAATGATTATGACTTCACTCTTCCTCATGATTTAATATGTAAGTCTGAATTCAAATATGCATTTCTAATAATTTTTTTCTTTATTCTTTATTCTTTATTCTTTTTTTTAATTACATGGACTCAAATATTCTTTATTACATTTGAATTTTTTTGACTGTTTGGTGTACCTGCCTCACCATTGGGTGCTGCTGTGTGATTCTATGTTACCTGCAAAAGTTTCTGATATCTTTTTCTGGTAAACATTAAGTGTTTCTGATGTTTCTTTTCTGTTCCTTATTTGAGTAGATCCTATGCTCCTTATTTTTTCTCTGGCTTCTCTTACAACTCTAAATCCCCTATCTTTTATTCTTGGATATAATTACTTTTTTCATGATAAGTGATAAATTATTGAATAGAGATACAAAATACAACAAAGATGACATAGAAGGAGAGGGGCCTCAGATTGCAAAGATCTTATAGCCCTTTCAGGAAGGGAAAATCATCCAAAGAAAATCAAAGCGGTCTCTAAAACCCTTATTTTATCAAATCATCCGCAAGCTCAGTATCTGCTTTGTTTGATTTTGAAAGATATTCTTACTGTTGGTTTGATTTACCGTTTACTTAAGCAGCTACTCATGCTTGCTCTTTGATGCTAACATTAGGAAAGTAAACAGAATAGGCAATAGGAACCTTTAATCAGCAATTTCCCACGCACCCCACAAAACTTTTATCTGTTCTTTTATGTTAATAAGACATTTTGAATATATAAATAATTTAAAATATATATATATATATATATATATATATATATATATACGGTGCACTAGGCTCCTGCCACTCTTGAGGTCTTTGGAGGGTCATAATGTATCATCTTTAAAACCTGCTTCACGGAAAGGCTGTTTTTCACATGATCCAAGTTACATATTTTCTAAAGGTAGCTTTTTGCACTTCTTTGATATTCGCATACTTAGGACTATTTAATGGTCCTTTCATTTCTTATGAACTTCAGGGGTAATGGTTTAGGGTCTTAGGCAAATCGGACTTGAAGAGAGTTTTTTCCCTTGATATCTGCATGTCCTTTTTGTCTTAATTGGAAATGTTTTGTTGTGATCTTCTGGGTTGGTGGAACTTGGATGCATCTCAAAAGGATATATAACCTGCAAATTTGGTTTAGCGCTTTCATATAAGTTTCTGTTACTTTCCATGACTCCAATTGTAGTTCATTTTCATTTCAAAACTAGTTGTTAAGATTCCGTCTGTTGAAATAGTTAGTATAACAAAATTGATTTTTCCATATTTTGTTTTATAATTCAGTAAATTTTACATAATTGTATCAATTTCTGGTAAATTCGATGGTTTTGGGGCTTTGCTAGGTAGGAGTCTTCTCTATTCGAGTTTTATATTAAAAAAAAAAAAAAAAAAAGAGAGAGAGAGAGAGAACAGAAAGTGGAAGGCTTTTACAAGTCTTCTTGTTCCTTGTTTTTTCTGTAATTTGGTGGAGACATTCTTTGCAAGCTGTCATTCCATCAGTCATCTGTGTGTTCACTGTCAATTTCTCTCTTCTATTGGGGTCTTGGTGGTGTCATGAACCCTGAAGTTCTCTCTGGATTTGTCAAACGGGATGCTTGAGCATCTTTTCTCTCTTTTCCCAATCTTCTTTTTATTTCTCCTTCAAAGAGAAGGATATTGAAGTGTCTGCAGAATATCAGCTGATTGGAGGCAGAGGGTCTGCAGCGATACTTCTCGGTGTGGGGGTGGGAGCTATGGTTGCAATGGGTGCTATAATGGATTAGTGGTTGCATGGGGAATTTTGGATGAAGCATGCCATGGGGTTGCTGATGGGTAGCAGAGTGCTTGCAGGGGCAGTTCATGCACTCAGCAGAGCACTTGGGCTAGGGCTTTCAGATGTGAAGGTGTGGTATAGGGTTTGAAGTCAGGGAATAGGGGTGTGGGGTATTGCGGGGTGGGGCTGCAGAGTTGCAGTGGCTAGAGATTTTTTTAATGCAGTAGAGATGAGGTGATTATTGCTGTGGTGGCATGCAAGGTGGTTTCAGAGGTTTGGTTGCATGGTGGCTTGTTTGATTGCTGAGTGTCCAGTAGTTTCAGAATGGGTCATCGAGTGCTTTGACTTGCTACAGGTATGGACCTAGGGTAAGCCATAAAAATAAAGGGGACCTCATTTCTAACATAATCAGATACAGAAGTGTCTGATACACAGGTCAATCTGTGCCAATTCAGATCAGTTGTGTTTCAGTTTCCAGGCTGACTGTTCCCTGATCGAATACTGTTGATTTCAACCATGAGTGCTTGTGTTGCAGCCTTGCAGGTTCGTTGCCACTTGGATTGTAGGTTGTGTTGCTAGAGATAGGAAGGTCGCAGGGTTGTTGGGTCACATTTGTGCTATTGGGTGCTACAGTGGTTCTCATAGATACGGGACAGACACATTGGTATCATTGCTGCCTGATATCGATGAGGCTTTGGAGTACTGGCCAAAAAATAGTGTGTCCTAGTTTGCAACTGATGCGGTTTGATATAAGCTGATCCGTGTCAATGCTATATTGGATAATTATTACTAGGATCACATATGACTTGTGTTTATTTTTTTTTCTTTGTGGATTTCAGATTTATTTGTTCTAATCAATACTGTAGTGGCATTATTCATCGACTAAACATTTTATGCTTCTGTTTCAGCAATTGCGGCTAAGAGGAATAGGTACCACAGACAGAAGTCATTGATGCTTATGGAAATGGAGCCACAGAGTGCAAATAAGTTTCCTGTGAATCCCCGCTAACAGTCTTTTTGAAGTATTGATACTGAAATTGAGCAGATACTTTGGTCTACACTCAGTCATACAATGGACCTTGGATGTGATTTACCTGCGAACCAAGTGGTGTCCCATCGCATCAGAGATTTGGTTGGCAAATTCAAGTTCAATCTATACACTTGAAGGTGGTTGAATTTTGCTTCCCCCCCCCCCCCCCCCTCCTCATTTTTACCAATCTGTACCATAGCCCAGGTGTTGGAAAAGTTGCATTGTCTGTAAATTGCATTATATCTTAGTGAAACTCAGAACAAAGTACGTGAGATGCCCAGTGTATCATACCAAAATTTTGGCATTGAGCGGTACAAAATAGTTAAAGAGTTCAGTGGAAACCTCAGACACCAGAGTTATCAGTTGTACTTTTTCTGTGTCCTCACCCGCTCTTCAAATCTGTCCACTTAGTGGGCTGGTTGAAAAAAAAATAAAAAGAAAAAAGAGAAGAAAAAGTGAGTTAGTTGAAATAATCAATCTAAACCGAATGTTAGTTTCTTTGTTTTTCAGCTTAGAAGCTTTTGGAGAGAAGCAATACTCTCTTTCTGGTTTCTTTTCCATACTGAGATTTTTTCTTGGGTTGAGTCACCAATAAAGTTATCTATTGTTAATGATGTTTTAGGATCTAAATATATTTGGACACATGGTTTCAAGATACAAATCTTCCACCAAAAAACAAAGGTTTCAAGATACAAGTAACTCCATTCTTCTTTGCATTGGAGATGCATTCCGAAAAGTTCAGGAATGTAACCTTATAATGTTGGGAAAAGAAAAGGAGACCTTCTAGTTTGGGTTTCTTTAAAGGCGTTTCACACGCCAAGTTCTGTTCATGTTGAGATATGACTTGTGATCCCTTGGGTCATCTTTTTTCTTTGAGATTGCAGTGGTTCGGAAGGGCTTGCAGAATCACCCCGGGTAGATTTTCTTGATCGTCACTTTGGAGTTTGGTTAAGGCAGAGTGTTGGTTGGTTCAATTTTGTTAGGAGTTCAATTCATATAATTTTCTATTTCTTATTTCTCAAGTAAGGATATTTGTGTATTAGTGTTTTTTCACTTCATTATAAATAAAGAACTTGTGATCATAGTAATCAATTTAAGCCATTCTATCACAATTGCTTTTCTCTACATGACATCATAGCGAAAAATCGTTTAGGGAAAAAAAAAAACTCAGAAAAAGAGGAACAGAGAGTTCAAACCTTCTTTCAACCTCTCTCTGTTGGCTCGACTTTGGTTGGAGTTGCACCCATTGCCTTGCCACCATGACTTTTGCAACCATCAAACCTTGTCACCGTGAGTTCTCCAACCACAAAACAGATTGCCCATCAACTAGAACCATCATTGATTTCGGCAACACAGACCTACAACTTCTTCAAAACCCGTCACCCATTTGCAACTCTGATCGCACCCCTTTCCTTCTATCGCCTCAACCAGAACCATCCCACAAAAGAAAAAGAAGAAGACAAAAAAGGATGAAAGAAGGAATCCCATCGATCTATTGAACCCCATTGAACCCACTGATCCTCATACCTGATCAGACCAAAGAACCCACTGCCCAATCGACCTCGGCTTTCTCCTTTTGAACCAGCTACCAAAAAAAAGGATTTTGACAATGTTCTTATCCTATGAATCCTATGAATTCTTAGATTTATTTGGGTGGTCAGACTATTAAATTTATGACGTTTCAATTGTTTCGAAAGGGTGAAGCTTGGAGAACAATAAATTTTTTTTGATCATGGCAACCACCATGGTACTACTGCTCCCACTGGCGCCGAAATTTATCCCAATCTTCTTCCTCTTTCGGTAAGATTTGATAAAACAAATTATATGATATGGTATCAATCTGCATAGTTAACTATTGCTGGAAGAAGACTTGTTAGACACATTATGGGCACCACTATCAAGCTTACCACCACAAGTTTTTTTCAGGATAAATGGATCTCAAATAATTCTCTTATTATGTCATTCATTTTTAAGTTTCATAAATCCAAATATTGCCTATGGATACTTATTACTTGATATTGCAGCACAGATCTAGAGGGTTACTAAAAAAACATATGGACAGTTAGGGAATGATGCATAGGTTTATGAGCTACGGAAGAAGCTTCGTGAGACTACCCAAAAGGAACTGATTGTGGCCTAGTATTACGCTGAATTGCAATATCTTTGACAGGAGTTCGATCAGGGAGATTATCAACCCACTAATCCTGATGATGTGGCTACTTATAGGAAGCACGTTGATACGATTCAAGTATATGACTTCTTGGCTGGTTTGAATGTAGAGTATGATTAGATCTAAGTACAAGTATTGAGTTGTTCTCCCTTTCCTACATTAGAACAATTTTATGCTCTTAATCAGTGTGAGGAAAGCCGTTGGTTAGCTATACTTCATGCTCCTATTGTAGAGAAATCAGTATTACAGTCTCTTAGCACCAAATCTAATTTAAGGAGATTGTCAAGTGTGAGTACTGTCACAAACCATATCATATCAATGTCAATTGTTGGAAGCTCCATGGGAAGCTTGCTGATTTTGAAAGGAAAAGGGTACAAAGAAGGGATAAACCGAAGGCTAATCTTTCTGAGACTATTCCAATAACATCCTCTATAGACATTGGTTTTTCACAGGAGCAATTAGCTACTCTACGACGTATTTTGTAGTCTTTTACTATTGGTACAACGTCTACTAGTAATTCTCTGCTACCCATTCCAATTCCTACCTTGCTACTTTAGGTATTACAGGCTTCGATTTTTATTCGGTTTCTGCACCTTGGATCATTGATACATGAGCCACAAATCATATAACAGGTTCATCCTCATTTTTTTTAACACTATTCTCCAAGTTATTGGAAAGATAAAGTTCGAATTGTTGATGGCTCTTCTATTGTTGAAAAATGAACCATTCAACATTCTCCATCACTTTTTTTGTCTAAAGTTTTACATCTTCCTTATTTTTATACTAACTTGCTTTCTATCAGTAATCTAATACATGACTTGAATTGTAAAGTGATTTTTTCCCATCTTATTGTGTCTTCCAAGATTTAGCAATGGGGAAGGAGACTGGACGTGGTAAACTAGACAACAAATTTATCTACTAGAGTCGACCGGAGGATTGACTTCTGCACTGGCTACATCTTCTCATCAGGTCCATTCGATAATGTCAAACCTTCATTAGTGGCACCCTAGACTAGGTCACCCCCCTCTAGGATTTCATAAGAAAGTATTTCTTGATTTTGTGTCTTCTTGTAATAAGGACAAATTTGTTTGTGAAGCCTCCATTTTTGTGAAGCAAACTCGTTTTACTTATTTACCTTCTTTTTACAATAGAAAATATATTCCTTTTTGCTAATTCATACTGATGCATGGGGCCCCTGTTGACATGTGTCAATTACAGGTCTTAGATATTTTGTTACTTTTATTGATTGTTATTCTCGTTTTGCATAGATTTATCTTTTAAAACAAAAATAAAAAAATGAGGTTTTTGAACTTTTCATGATTTTCATAATATGATTAAAACTAAGTTCAATGCTACTATGAAGATCCTTCGTAGTGACAATGACACCAAGTAAATTAATGGTAAATTTTCAGGAAACCACCTCTAAGGCTAAGTTAGGCAATGAACTAATCACAAGACTCTGGCTCATTGTAGAGTAAAAATGAACATAAATGTAGAGGAAACGATTCAAATACTTCATCTGGGCGTAGGTTACTTGTTTATATAGATTATACCTGTGATTCTCGATCGTTGGATGGGTTTGTGATCCTTGTTGGTGGCCTCCGATTGTAGGGTATTACCCTTGATATTCGGGATTTGGTAAGTTACCAATCTTAGCACGATTCCCCTCTCCGCCTCAATGGGAGTTACCTCCTATAACTCGGTTACGTATCCGGTAAGATTCGGGATCACATTCGTGACTTATAACCATTAGACGGCTCTCTCCTTTACGATCGTAGAGACTAGGTCAAGACTAGTCCCGATCGTGGTTCAACCGGGCCTTAAGGCTTGAACTCAGTCGGATTGGGTCTGGTTTAATTTTCTCTGTATCACACTGATACATTGAATTCCTCTAAATATATTCGCAAAGGGAACACTCAAAGATGGGACTTCATCAGGAGCAACACCTTGGATCTGATTGAGAAGACAACATTCAAACATGGGTTTTGTTTTGTGTTTCTTGCTGTCAATCTTCAACTAACAGATTCATCACCAAACAATCTTACTAACTGCTGTGTTTAGCAATTTTTGTTTGAACCTTGTTCAGTGTTCTACTGGATTTTGATATGTAATGATTGTTTAATCATGAGTTTCAGTTGTGGGATTTGAGTTGTACCTATGTGGATAGTAAATATGAACTTGAAAATTGATGTTGAATCATGAGTTTTAGTTGTTGGATTTGAGTAGTACCTATGTGGATAGTAAATTTGAAATTGAAAATTGATGTTGAATATTCTGCATTCCTAAAATCCACTTGAACATTATTTAATCAATGATCTCCTAGGTGAATCCATTCAACATAATTCAGATTTTCAGTATCATTAGATATATGCATGATGATGATGATGACGTAGATGGTTCACACCAAGTTGTAAATAAAGATACTTGATTATTGATTGAGTATTACAATGTGAAGCCAAGATTTTTCATATGTGGAAGTAAAACCTTGTGGTCGGCAAATTAAAGGTTTCTAATTTAGTTCAGTGCAACTTACTTAAACCAATGTTAGTTTTTCATTGAACTGAACTAAATTGGTTTTCCAGCAAGTGCTCAAAGGTAAAGATAGCAAGATGAAAGACTCAATATTCCAATTGGATAGGTTCGCTAATGTTTTAAAGGGGAAGGTTGAGAGGGACAAGTGGAGGGAGCCTAACAAATAGAATCTCCAAAGGTAGGGGAGGTGGATTCTCTAGGGTGAAGTCCTCAAGGAGATAAGAGTCTTCCAAAGGAGAAAAATGAATCCTACAAAAGGAGAAAGTTATCTACTAGGATAAAGTAGTAAGAATCCAAGCAATGAATAGCAAATATAGAAGAAAGAAAGAAGAGAGAGAAGTACTGAAGGAAACTCAAAACTTAGTTTTGTGGACATCAAGGTTGTACTATTCCTACCTTTAATTCTTAGATAAGGAATTCATAACCCTCTCATCTATTATACTTGTATATAGTTGTATGTATCAGTTACTTGTATATAGTTGTATGTATCAGTTACACCTACTTAATTAGCACAAAATCTATGTGTGTGTGGAAAAGCATTAAAAGTCATAAGCTTAAATAACCGTCACATGCAAGCACCAACTAATCCATGAATGAATTCGTTGTAACGATTGCACGACCATAGTACCTTGTCTAATGTTTTCTTTGCTATAATGAAACATTATGAAGAATTCATCTATAAAACACACTTGCAAAATTCCATTTATTTTGACTACCATGTGGGTTGCATCACTACATATTTTAGATTTTCATATTGACAATATTCTAGGCCAAAAATCCTACATATACATGGAAAACTACTAATAAGGCTTCATATATGTAAGTGGATAAAAACAGTCCTTTAATTACAAAATGATAAAAGATCAGATTTCTTCCAGAATCTTCATCTTATTAAAGCAACATAACATTGAAGCAAGTACATCAAGTGATTGTTTATAACCAACCCACTTTGACCATACATCCATTACGATTACATCGACTGATCCAAAAACCCACCCCAACTACCAATTACCTAGTGAGACCATACACCGCCGCATAACATCGAAACACAAATCACAACCAAACCTCTACTTACATTCTTTGCTAAGGACTGATCATTCTTCATTATGGCTTGATCATTCTTGATTGAGGCTTGATCGTTCTTCATTAATGGTACCTCATTCTCCAACTGCTTCACTTTTCTCTTCAATAGCTTAAAAGTATATTCTTCTACTCCTCCAGTAATGGGAAGTAAAACAATTAGTGTGCTTGCTTCTCCAATTGGATTACACCACCTATAAAACCCATAGCCATGACGAAAACTTTCGCATGACTGATACAGCCTATCAGGATGTTCAGCTGACTCAGAAATCTTGACACCCGCTTTCCTCCCACATTTGCAATTGGTGTTCTTATACTTTAGATAGTTACTCTAACAATCATTGATACTAGAGATCGACATCCTATAAAATGTCCCCCCCCCCCAACAAAAAGAAGAAGAAGAAGAAGAAAACCAGTAAAGCCTTAATAATCCTTAATAATACAAAATACATAAAAAATGTGCATAAAGTAATATACATGTCCAATGAGTTTCAATATCAAACCTGGAAGATTCCTAATTGGCTAGAAATAGAGGTTTTTCCTTTTAAAACTTTGTTTCCTATGATTATTGAGGGTGTCCATCTTTTAAATAAGCTTCATTACATGCTAGAAAATGAATACTTTTAACACTCGGTCTCCTATGATTTTGAGGGTGTCCATCTTTTACGTAAGCTTCATTATATGCTAGGACATGACTCAGCCATAACTATGTGAAAGATGGACATGAGCATGGCAAAATATGTCCAAGCTTCCTACCCTAAGGGTAATCATTGTACTAAACAATATGATGATGCAGAAATTGCTAAATAAAGAAAGAAAACTTATGTCTGAACTACAATAAAACAATGCAACAAAGTAAGGAAGCATGTGGGGGGGGGGGGGGGCATTGGGGCCTCAGGGGGCTGAGTGCGTGTGGGGGGTGTGCAGGGCAGATCACCCTTAGGTGGGAGCTGGGTGCACGTGGGGGGTCAAGGGGCCACTGGTGCAGCGTTGGGGCCTATGCATGAGGGGGGGGGGGAGGGTAGGGGTGCCACTTGGCCTAGGTTGGGGCCTCCTGTGGGGGCTCTGGGTGGGTGGTGTGTTGTATGCGCACACGGTGCTCACACAAGCATTTTGTCAAGCACCAGGCATGCACACAGTACACCGAGCACCTGGGTTGCTTGTGTTTGTGTGCATTGGTGTTTTGGTGTACCAAACATCCATGACCATACCTGATATAGATGATCGAAGACCTTGTATCCCATTGAGAGCGCCGGTGGTGGTGCTAATCAATGGTTTTGCTTCATAGGTTAGAGATGTTGAGAGGTGGTGCGTTTGTGGATTACACTAGTCACTAGCGTTGACTACTAGCAACGGTTGGTGGTGACGGAGTTCGGTAGCCAGAGGCAAAGGAGGAAGAAGATCTAGATCGTTATAGAGGAGCTCCTAGTGTGAATAGTCGATCACAAGAGAGGTTAAAGAGAGATGTTGGGAGGGAACTTGAAAGAAACTAGGGGCAATATAGTAATTTGAGTAGGGTAAGGGCATTTATGTCATATCACATTTAAATTTAAAGTAAGGGTTAGAAAGTTAACGTTGGGTTTTTGTTAATATATGAAGTTCATGACTTTGGGCCAACTGTAATAAAATCCACATAAGTGGGCAAACATGATTTTGGGCCCAATTTAAGTAGGCCAAATGAAAAAACTCAAAATGATATGACCGTGGATGTTTGATTCAAGTCATTTTTAATCAAATAATGAAATGATCGAGACAAATAAAAAAAGAACTAACAAAATTTTCCTGTGAGGTTGAAAATTGCCAACCAGGAAAGAAATGAACCATGCGTGGCTGGTGAGAAGTCACATATACTTGTTGGGGTCAATTACAGAACCGACAGTCGCCTCGTACATGTCTAGAAGCTCAATTGTAGTCTACCCATTGCACCCAGAATTTTGAAAATGGAAGATCTTCCAGGTGAAGCGCTGTATGTGGGACAACATGCAGAGACTTCAGTGGGTGAGCTACTGGTTTTAATAGGAGTTGAAGAAATGTCTAAGATGGAGTGCCAGAGGGTTACAATCAACAATCAGTAGTGGGGCATGGTTGGTTCAAGTTAGATTCTTAAAATTTACCTCTTTTTATTTCCTTAGTTTTGATCATCTTCCCCTGTTTCTCAAGTATCTAATGATTATCTCCAAAGAGTGGACTCGTGGATTTGAATCATTTGACATGAACCCATCAAAGTTTTTTACTTATTCATCTATTTCTTAATATATAGTCGATGATCAACATCATATAGTGAGTCACTTAATAGGATTTGAAGATTTCCTAACAAGACAAAACATATAGCAACCCTTAAAGTATTAACCAATCAAGTCATTGGTCACCATGGTCTTTGTGACTTCGTCATCTTTGTCTTGTCTCAGGGCCAGCATTAGATTAATTAAAAAGGAAGGGTGAGTGCATGCATGCCTTTACTTGAATTATTTTCTTTAGAAATCACTTTGTCGTCTTCTATGACTTTGAAAGTCATGCATTTCTAAACCCTAAAGCAAAGTCATGCATTCCCTACCTTTACATGATTTCTTTCTCAATTTGCAAATCTTCAAATGTTGGCTTTAGTTCCTTTGACTGAACCTCTAGATTTTGATGAAGTCCTCTTTATTGAAAAGAACAAATTTGATATTAGGCAGAACCTATATTAATTATTCCATGCATGAACAAACAAAAATTAGAAATTAAAGGAATTATGGAAGATTTAGAAGGGTGACTTTGAATATCAGTACATTATATACTATATAGTATTTTGTGAAGTTCAGCTAATCCATGGAATTTGTGTTGCAGTTCCTAAAAGAAACTTGCGAACCACCTGGTTCCAGTCATAAAATGTGGAAGTGCCAATTTAAGAAAAAATCAACAAAGTTTCGAGAGCCATTGAATTGAATTCAGTGTTGATCAAGACAGGTAAGAAGGCCAGAAGGGTGAATCTAATATCAAAGGGTTTACGTAAAGCATAGATCGAGGACGTAACCTTCCTTCAATAACCTTTTGTTAGACAAAAAGTCTCGATTTTATCTTCTGAAAGAGTTAACATCACAATGCTTTGAGGTTTTCAAAGTCTTATTTTACCAGCTGTTGGAAGATTTGTTTTAGGTTCTCTTTGTCATGAGGAAGATAAAGACATACGTTGCTGGGCTTAGAAAGACTGAGCAGCTCATCATCTTACCCATATTAACAAGAATGAGAGCAGTTGAAAGTGGATGTAAGGTTTCATTATAGGACCGAAATTTTTTCTCATTTCGTCAAAGAAGAAAATTTTGAGTCTCTCTCCTATTTTTTTGAGTAGAGTAATATACACTCCTTGGATTGGTATTATATTTACACATTCTAGAATTTATTGTATTATAAATGTCTCATTGTATCTTCCACAGTTAGTTTTAAATAGAAAAAAACATATTTACCCTAACTGAATCTTCTTATAAGTGAGAAAAAAAAAGTTGAAAAATACTTCAAAGTCAATAGTTGCTCCCTTGAAAAATAGAGTGAGTTTGAAATTAAAAGTTAGTTGTATGGAAACTTTGAAAATAAAGTAGATGTTGTGTCTTATTTAATCCCATTATCGTGAGGGTAGGGTTGTGATTATATATAATTACAAACATAGGGGTATGTGTTAGAATCTAGGGTTTTTTTCCAAAACACTATTCGAAACTCATACAAGAACTAGAATACGATATAATATTTAGAGAGAAATGTGCATACTTTAAAACACCATATGTTGAAGAAGGTCAATACTAAACCCTGAAATTCAAATTGATGAAGCTTCTCCAATGTCCTCGTCTTATGTACCGTATCTCCTTCTTGTGGAGAGAGAAAAGAACAAAAAGACATAAATAATTGAAGGAATTCCATCATTGCTATTTATAATAGTAATCCTAAATCTTAGTTCACTTTCACAATAGACTGGTTTGACTCATCTCAAACCTAATGACAATACGGCGGTCTGATGTGTTGAGACCTCCTTCAATTATTAACCTTAGTAATTAATCCAAGTTCACATATTGTCTAGGATAATCTTAGTAATATCAGTATAACAGAATAAACTCTAGAAGATGTAAACATAACAATTTACAAACTTAAAGTGTACATATGCAGTATGCTTTCATTATTCACCAGAAGGTAAAACAGAATGAGATATAAGGGTAGAGGACTATGCTTCCCTCAAACTCATTTACCGCACATTTTAACGGAAGGTTCACTTTTGAGAATTGGAAAGATGAATCAGATCTAGGTGGCCTCTCCTCCTAAACATGTGAAAGAAATGTGTGAGGAGAATATAGATTGATCTACTCGCAAGTTGAAGATCCCAAGTCTTGGTAAGTGGGATTCAATCTATGGCCCTATTGCTAGCCAATAGAAAATCTTCTCTCACTAATGGAGTAAGGGCCTTTTTGTATTAATTCTCATTCTCTAGTTTGCCTATTTAAAAGAAATAAGTACATGATTTTTTTTTTTGTTAGAAATGAAAAATGATTTGCTAACTTTTGTCCAAAATAAATTATGGGATGAAAGTTAAGTTTGGTATGTCAAAATGAGAAATTCATGAAAAATGATAATGAAAATTGAGAACGAATTGTTAGGGCTTAGGAATGAGAGAGAGAGAGAAAAAAGAAGAAAAAAGGAAGAAGAGAAACAATGGGGTTTTCATTGATACCCTCAATTTGTATTTAGGTTTTAAGTATTTTGACAAAAATGAAAACAATGAGTTCTAGAGTCATAATTCCTAAATCTTAATAGAGAAAAAGTTCATTATGTATTTTTTCTATTCTTTCAAACAAAAATAACATTTAAAATAGATACCAAACATAATAAAAATAAAAATAAAATAAAAAATAAAAAGAAGAAGAGGAAATGTCAAAAAATGACCCCAGGGTTGATGAGGAGAGATTCCCCCTTTTTCTTTTTCTTTTTTGGTAATTCAAATTCATTCAACCAAAGAAGCATAAACATCCAAGTTACAAAGCTTGGATAACCAAGAAGTGGACCTTGTCCAGTGAAGTCTGTTCGGCACAGAGACAATCATCCTAGCCAGGGAGTCAACAGAGCTGTTAGTCTACCTTGGAGAAAAAGCAAACACACAATCTAAGAATTTAGAGGCTAAGAAATTGATGTCCTTAACCACATTGTGAATGGATATAGGAACCTCCGCTATTCCATTGACGAAGTTGGCTAAGGGTTGGCAATCCACCTCCGCTTTTACCCACCAAAAGCCTTCACCTAGACATTGAAGATGTTCTTCTCTTAATGCCATGGCCTCACCTTCAATCACCTCAGAAAAATCAGTAGGAATAGAGACTGCAGCCAATTATTCACCTCTAGAATTTCTTATAATGAAACCCAATCCACCTTTAGAGTTCAACCAAGAGGCATTTGAGTTGAGCTTCACATATTCCCTTGAAGGAGGGAGCTAGTGCTGCAGTTTGCATTTCTTCTTTTCTTGCTATTGAAGGGCAAGTAGATAAGGACTTGAAATTACATACCTTTGCAAATTGGGCCACTGCTCTTTTTCATTTTGCACTTAGCACCGAGTAAATCTAAAAAGAAGAGGCTTACTGAGAGATGCGACCTGTCATAGATGTGGGCAAATTGAGGAGTCGAAGGATCATCTATTTTTGGAGTGCCCGTTTGCTAGATTGGTATGGTTTGGTTCTACTTTCTCCTATGCCCCCCACTAGTAGCCCCACAACTTTGGCTTTATGTTATGGATTGGATGAAGTTGAATTGGCCAGGTGAAAAGCAAGGTCATCGAGCTAGACTAGCAGCCTTGATTTGTTGGCAACTATGGCTATCAACGAATGAATTAATCTTTCAAGGGAAGCAAATCTCCCCCCCCCCCTTGGATTTTTATTTGCGGTAGCCGCTGCTAGCAGTAGCTAGGGCTGCGATCGTGCCATGTGCGCAGAAGCAAATCTAATGGTTATGAATTAAAGGGCAGGGATATAAGTATAAATATAAATTTTCTAATTTTACAAAATCTCAACTAATTTTTTAAAATTTACAAATACAACTCCCTATGTTCACCGACTGAACACAAGGAACACTGGAGGATGAATTCGATTTAGGGCTTTTTGAGTCTCCCACTTTCTTCTTCCTCTCTTCCCCAAATCCATCCTCGCCTTGCAGATCTTTGAATTCCGACACCACATCATGATGCACACCCTTCTCCAGGCCGATCTCTGATTTAGTGTCGTCTACCACAACTTCAACTACGGCATTGCCGATGTTGCTGCGTCGGCGAGGTTATCAAGCACGATCGCCTCCTCGATGACCGATTCTATATAACATGCAAAGGGCAGGAGAGATTCCGTGCTTTCACAATGGTTCGTAACATGCCTTACTTGGTCAGCAAGGTCAGTTGGATGGAAGATAGACCCTCGCCGAACGGCGACAATAATCTCGAAACCCTAGCCAATGATGTCGAGACCTACATGAAGAATGTTATTCGTTATTCTAACTCTGATTGAATGGTAAACTAGAGGCTAACACCAAAGATTTGAGGCGGAATATGTTTCCCACATAACTCGTGATCATTGCATTTCAACAAACAAGGTTTCTCTTATTTGGAAGCCGATCAAAGAGATATTTGCTTTCTCAAGCTCCCTGTTTGGAGTAAAGCAAGTAATCACCGAGGTCCACGAAAAGATATCTCTTTTGGGCATTTTGTTAAACAATGCAGAAGCTTCATTTATTTGATCATTATGCAAGTATCTTGCTATCATCGTGTTCCAAGAGACGAGGTTCTTAGAGTGCATTTGATCAAAAAGGCATCTTGCATCAGTTATTATGCCGTTCTTAGCGTAAGCATCATCGAATTCTAAGTCACAACATTTTGATATTCCATTTTCTCGAAGATTTTGATGGCTTCTTGGATTCTACCACATTTTCCCAATTGGGCTATTCTCGATTTTGATTATACAATTTGTGTTCTTCCCGAGTCCGGTTCTCCTGGTTCACCTGAGATCAAAACAAAAGTGAGAGTGGGCCGCCTCAGAGGATGGGAAGCCACCTCCAATGATTAAGTCAGTCCTTGAAGAAGACATTGAGAATCACTCTATGAAGAATAAATGTTCAAAGACGAAGCAGGAGATTAATGAAGGGAATGTTCTTGGAGGAGTTAATAAGAAGAGCAATGGCTGGAGAGCGTGTTTTTTCACCTGGGAAACTTATCGTTATTTATAACGAACTTGAGACCCTTTTCCATCTGCAATGGCAGGTTGATGCCTTGAGGAAGGATTCAACGGTGGAGATGGCTTCTGAGCATGGGTGATAATGCTCCCTGAGCAGTCCTCCGAACAGCTGTTGATTTCCCTTTTGAGGGTCAACTCAAGCATCACACTGATGTGACGCTATTCTTTGGCTAAGGGGACAAAAAGAGGTCTCGTGGTACTCAAGACAGCTTCAAGACGATTCAGAAGCTTCCATGCTGTCCTGATCATTAAATGGGGCCTTGGGCATTTATTGCTGAATTTAATGCTGATGGACGACGTCTGAGAAGGGATACTCCGAATCCCTATTTATCGCTAGGCTGGCTGCAAAGCTGGTGGGTGGCAGCGCTTGTCATCGAGCTCTGATACATCTGCTCTGTCTGGTGTCGTCTGAGAAGCTCCCTCACCTGGCTGGCAAGTCTCATTCGCATAGATCCTGGAGCCCATGGTCTGTTTTGAGCGGATCCATCCTAGGCTAGTGGTTCGATCCGGATCACCCATAACATTAGCCCCCTAATCTTAATGACGCCTTTTAATCATGAAGAGTACCCTTGAACTGAATGGAGCAGCTGAGAAGTTTATACGTTGCACTTGGGAGTTATTGAAGTGACTGGTGGTCTCGAGGCGTCCGTACCCGCAGGCGCCAACTGTCCTGATAGCAGTCGTTCTCAGTCATGTCAAACATTTTCGTTTTACAAAGCGACGGTTCTTGCGAAGAGGCATACCCAAAGGTTAACACAATCTTAGGATCGAAGCTCTTGTAGAGGCGGTGTCTGCTGGTGATAACCTTGGAACCTCACGCAACGTTGAGCAACTTTGGGTGGATTTATCTCTTGTTTGTATTTCTATGACTCCTACTATTTTTTGGAACGTTGTCCTAACGCTGGGTTCGTACGCCGGATCTCCTTCTTTCTCCCCAAGTGAGTTCCTCTCCTCTACCTAGGGCAATGGGTAGAAAATCGGTGAGGAAACGTAGTTCTGTAGTCGTGGCAAGCGCTCCTCCTCCTTCAAATCCATGGGCGGAGCATGGGATTTCCGGTGATCCTTTTAGTGACAAGGCCTTTTCTTCCTCTACCCCTCTGGACAAAGCCACTGGTTCTGTCGGAGGACCTTCGTTGACCGTTCGCAAAAGTGCTGCTACAAAGTCCCACAGTTCCAAGGGAGCAAGCCATTGACTAGTTTGGTTGACTAAGTCATTTAATAAGATTATGAGCACAAGGAAAATGCCAGATGAATGGAGGAGAAGCGTCGTGGTTCCAATTTACAAAAATAAAGGAGATATTCAAAGTTGTAATAACTATAGGGGCATTAAATTGATGAGTCATACGATGAAATTATGGGTGAGAATAATTGAAACCCATTTGAGACACTTAACTACAGTTACGGAGAACCAATTTGGGTTTATGCCAGGAAGATCTACAACAGAGGCTATTTACTTAATTAGGAGACTTATGGAAATGTATAGAGATTGTAGGAAAGATCTTCATATGGTATTTATTGACCTAGAAAAAGCTTTTGATAGAGTCCTTAGAGCGTTAATTTGGCAAGTACTAGAGAAAAGAAGTGTTGCAAGTAAATATGTAGATATAATTAAGGATATGTATGATGGTTCGGTGACTAGTGTTAGAACAGTGGGGGACAAAGTAATGAATTCTCGATAACAGTTGGGTTACATCAAGGGTCAACTTTAAGCCTATATCTATTTGCACTGGTAATGAATGAATTAACCAAAGACATTCAAGATGAGGTCCCCTGGTGTATGCTTTTTGAGGATGATATTGTGTTGATTGATGAGACTCAAGTGGGGATTAATACCAAATTAGAATCATGAAGAGTAGCTTTGGAATCAAAAGGCTTTAAACTTAATAGATTGAAGACCGAATATCTATTTTGTAACTTTAGTCATGATTGGGCAGATGATGAGGTGGTGATACTTGACGATAAAGAGATTCCTCAAAGTGATTGTTTTAGTTACCTAGGTTCAATCATAAGTAAAAGAGGTGATCTAGAGGATGAAGTTTCCCAAAGAATTAAAATAGGGTGGATGAAGTGGAGAGGTGCGTCTGGGGTCTTATGTGATCGGCGTATTCCTTTAAAGCTTAAAGGAAAATTTTATAGGATTGTTGTTCAACCAGCTATGATGTACGGTGTAGAGTGTTGGGCTATAAAAAAGAATCATATTGATAAACTCAATGTAGCAGAAATGAGGATGCTAAGATGGATGAGTGGCAAAACTAGGAAAAGACAAAAAATGATCATATTAGAGTTGGTTTGGGAGTTGCTCCCATAAGTGATAAGCTTTGAGAAAGTCGTTTGAGGTGGCACAACCACGTTCAACAGAGACCTATAAATGCTCCTGTACGGAGAAGTGATATAATCCATATTGAAGGAACTAGAAGAGCTAGGGGTAGACCTAGGATAACCTTAGGAGAAGTGTTGAGAAAAAATATGTATAGCTTAGGCCTTGTATCTAGCATGGCCTCGATTTTTTTCAAACTGATTGGAGGACAAGAATCCATGTAGCCGACCCCATTTAGTTGGGACAAGGCTTATTGTTGTTGTTGATTTTGGAGGATTTAGGGTTTAATTAAAACTCTAAATTATAATGGAATTAGATTATGTTGATTTGGTTTTCTATTGGGATCCAAATGGGCGGATGGTAATATTTTGTGTGAATTGTTAATCAGTGAAATTTTGTAAGTATCTTGGTTTTTTCATGAAGTTTTTGATGATATGGGATGATGAGATCTTGAATCTTGTCTTGTGTGGGTGTTTTGGATTTGTTTTGGAGAAATTTTTTTTCCTTCTTCCAAAAGAAGCGCCGTCTTGTATGAAGTGAGAGTGAACTGAGTTGAACCCCACCCCGACTGGCCATGGACCTGAAGAAAAAAAAAAAAACAATGGCGATGGACTTTTTATCTTAAATTGGTCGCCCCAGAACGATCTCGAGGGGACAATTTCAATTGCTTTTGGTACGAGTAGATACCAAACTAATGGACGACCAGGATTGTTTGTAGCTTTTCCTCTTAATATATATATATATATATATATATATATATATATATATATATATATATATATATATATATATATATATATATATATATATATATATATATACATACTATCATATCATACTATCATACTACTATTGTAAAAACATGAACTAAAGAGAGATGGCTACATTTATCTTCTCTTAAATGCCCTTATTTATTCAATCCTTTTGATCATAAAATCATTAATTAAGAACGACCAAATTGTAATTTGATATATAATAATATACTTATTGTTGTTCTTAAATGAAATTCCATATTCCAAGGTTCGTATTCAAAGAGTAGGGGTGTCAACGGTTTGGGTTGAGGCGGTTTTGGGCCGGGCCTAACGGTTTCGGGCTGAAAAACACTTAGCCCAAACACGGCCCATTAAGAAAATAACGGTTTCGGGCCGGTGCGGTTTGGGTTTGGGCTAACTAACGGTTTGGGCTAATGGTTTAGAATTGGGTTTGCTAACGGTTTGGGTTCGGGTTTACTAGCGGTATGTTTTGAGTACCTTGTTAATATGTGAAATTTATCAAGAGTATGTGAACATATATAAGCATTAAGTTATCTCCAAGTCTTTTGGGTTGGGTGTTTACAATCAAAATTTTTTTCTACAAAGATTTATAAAATTTATAAAACTAATATACAAAAGAAAACTGGCATCATAATGAATTTTAGTGGGTTGTCTCTGCTTATTTTCCTCCTCCTTCTTGACACTTGTAAAAATGGATCAAAATAAAGCTGATGCGGATCAATTATGCTTCTGGATCCGACTGAGTCACCTCTCGTATCCGGGACGGTGAGTCCTGGCAAAAGGGTTAGATGCGGGCCGGCTTATGCGCCGGGCAACCGCCTCCGATGATGAAGTCAGAATACGAAGAGCGAGAGGTCTCGTGTTAAAGCTACACCAGAATAGACTCAGTGTGTATTGGTTGCTTACCGGAGGGGTAGATCTGTGCATTTATAGTGTGGGTGTTACCTTTTATGTATTTGGTAAGTTAGCCAGACAAGGGCTGATGTTTCTCCTTGGATAATGCTCCCTTGTCGTTGGTCCCATTCAATCAGCTGCTGAGTTGACCTTCTATAACAAGGATGATTGCTATATATGTGGCGTATGTTACGCTTTTGGTCATGGATGATCGGCATCTTTCCCGATTAACTAGCATGTGGAGCCCCATCCGGGTCAGACCCGGTCGGGTAGAAATCTTCCGTATCATAAGCCCCCTATTCCGGACGTTGTTTACATCGTGCGGGATAGCAAGGAAGATTAAAAAAGGTGTAAGTCCTTATGGAAGGCGTAAGATGAATGGGATTGACCCGATTCAAATAATTACCTTAAAAAATGTGTTACCTTAAAAAAGGTGCAAGTCCTTATGGAAGGCGCAAGATGAATGGGATTGGCCCGATTCAAATAATTACCTTAAAAAATGTGCAAGTCCTTATATATGGAAGGCGCAAGATGAATGGGATTGCCCCAATTCAAATAATTACCTTAAAAAAGGTGTAAGTCCTTATGGAAGGCGCAAGTTAAATGGGATTGACCCGATTCAAATTAGTACCTTAAAAAAGGTGTAAGTCCTTATGGAAGGAGCAAGATGAATGGGATTGACCCGATTCAAATTAGTACCTTAAAAAAGGTGTAAGTCCTTATGGAAGGCGCAAGTTGAATGGGATTGACCCGATTCAAATTAGTACCTTAAAAAAGGTGTAAGTCCTTATGGAAGGCGCAAAATGAATGGGATTGACCCGATTCAAATTAGTACCTTAAAAAAGGTGTAAGTCCTTATGGAAGGCGCAAGATGAATGGGATTGACCCGATTCAAATTAGTACCTTAAAAAAGGTGTAAGTCCTTATGGAAGGCGCAAGTTGAATGGGATTGACCCAATTCAAATTAGTACCTTAAAAAAGGTGTAAGATGACCGGGATTGTAGAAGGATCGACACGGGTTTCCAACCGATGTCTTTGATCATTGTAAATTCTCGATCCTCCCGATCGTTGTAAATTCTCGATCCTCTCGATCATTGTAAATTCTCGACCATCTCGATCATTGTAAATTCTCGATCCTCTCGATCATTGTAAATTCTCGATCATCTCGATCATTGTAAAATCTCGATCATCTCGATCATTGTAAATTCTCGATCATCTCGATTATTATCACGAGCAACACGATCATTATCACGAGCAACATGATCATTCCCTTGCGGAGCTCGTCCATATCTGCTGCCGTAGCATACCCCTGAGGGCCTCGGGATGTGCAATTCCCGTTTGGATTTTCAACGACCAGGTTCCCCTCGAGAGGATCCTGTTCCACTCGGGTTGAGTGGACTCCATTGTCTTGATGTGTTTGATCTTCAGGAATCTGATTCCCGCCAACATTTTCTATTCGGGAACGTCTATTATTTCCTCTTCGTCTTGGCATGACTTGAAGATTTTGTCGTTCCCACAGACGGCGCCAAACTGATGCGGATCAATTATGCTTCTGGATCCGACTGAGTCACCTCTCGTATCCGGGACGGTGAGTCCTGCAAGAAAGGTTAGATGCGGGCCGGCTTGTGTGCCGGGCAGCTGCCTCCGATGGCAAAGTTAGATGATGAACCGAATGAGGTCTCGTGCAAAAGCTACACAAGATTATGCTCAAAGTGTATTGGTTGCTTATCGGAGGGGTAGATCTGTGCATTTATAGTGTGGGTGTTACCTTTTATGTATTTGGTAAGTTAGCCAGACAAGGGCTGATGTTTCTCCTTGGATAATGCTCCCTTGTCGTTGGTCCCATTCAATCAGCTGCTGAGTTGACCTTCTATAACAAGGATGATTGCTATATATGTGGCGTATGTTACGCTTTTGGTCATGGATGATCGGCATCTTTCCCGATTAACTAGCATGTGGAGCCCCATCCCCCCCCCCCCCCCGGTCGGGTAGAAATCTTCCGTATCAAAAGCATTTAAAGATTTTCAAATGAGAATACATTTGCTAAATATTTACTAAGCCCATCTTCCAAATGGCGAAGGCTTTAACAAGCTTGTTGTTTGCATATTCCAAATCAAAATAATAAAGGAAAACAAATGGATACTTGGGGGTTTTCTTGTCTTTTACATTTAAATTTATTTTATTTTATTTCTTTATAACGGGTTTAATGGGCTGGTTCGGGTTCGGCTAGTTTCGGGCCAATCAGTTCGGGCTAGCGGGCCACACACGGGCTGGCCCGGCCCAGCCCAAACCATTGCGGGCTGAGGTTGTTTAGCCCAAACATAGCCCATTAAGCCTTCGGTTTGGGCCGGTTCAGGCTATAGCGGGCCGGTTCGGTCCAATTTTAATGGTTCGGGTTAGGTTTTGACACCCCTATCAAAGAGAATTGGCGTCTTGGTTAACTTTTAAACTCAACCTTTTGTATTCTAATAATTATGTAATATTAATTACCTATTACCTGCCATCTTAAATGATAAATCAAAGTGGTTTGCCCAAAACATAAAGCTTCTTCGTCCAAATCAATCGTTAACTCTCCCAATATTTTTTTACAAATGAAACCATTTCTATTCCAAAAAAAAAAAGAAGAGGATTCTACGACTCTCTCTCCACTTGGAAGAAACTGCAAAAATTTACCATTCTCTTCGCATATAAAAGTGGTAGCAGTGGCTTAGATATTTTCTCTATTTCTAAAACCCTATAAATTCTACTAGGGTTTTTGCAGCTCCAACCTACCTCGAACTTTTTGGACTTCACTGAACTGGTTCGAAATGGGGAAGAAAGCAGTTCAATAGGTTTGAGTTTCTTTTCTCTTCCGTTAGCTTGCGTTTGTTGATTAGTGAATAGTGATTTCTAAAGTAACTATTACTTGCAGGTTGCTAAAGTTGCCTCTTCGAATCCACCTTCGAAATCAACAAAGAAAGGTATTAGCTTTTACAATTAATAAGCAGTTTCGTTGTTCCTGAGGTGTTTATGGTGATCAATTAATGTTTGGGTGGTTTTCTTTTGTTTCGTTTTTAGGTAAGAGGAATGCCAAGGAGAGCTTGGAGAAACTGGTGAGTGCCAAGAAGCAGAAGATAGCTGAGCAAGAGTTTTTGAAGAAACATAACAGAAACGTTAAGACAAAAAAGAAGACCCAACTAGCTCGGAGGATATTTCCTCGGAATCCGGAGAGGAGGTCTGTTCTAGTGTTCTTCTAATCTCAGTTTTGTAATATCTCTGCTTGTTTTGTTGCCTTTCTTTATTTTATCTATCGTATTCCATATCAGTATTCTCTTAACTCATTTTCAAGACACCATGAGTCAAAATATGCAGATAAAATTTAGGGTAATTTTCATCTGGACCCCCTGAGGTTTGATCCATGTCATTTTTAGTCCAAATAAATGGACACTTTGCATCTGCCTCCCTTGAGGTATCCAATAAGATCAACTAAGGACAAATTATGATTTGTATGACCAAAATACCCTCAGAGTTGCCTGCTGCTGCAGTTAGATGTGGAAGATGTGACTATTGTGTCACATTTTCAATTATAAAATTTTCCTTTCTAAGCGTTGGAGGAATAAATGTTTTGTGAATATCTAACAACATGGACGATTTATTTCTCTTCTTTTAGGGTAGGGTGGAGTTCGGTTGAATGAATATAATATGGCTTTTACTAATGTCAAAACTTCCCATTACATTGGGAATTGCCGAGCATTGGTTATGTCTACTTGTGAGATACATCACCAAAAGGGGCTTGTTTGCTTAGGAAAAAGTCTTTGAATGGGTTGTATACAGGGCCTTTGGTGCTTGGGGGCTTCTCATATAATATGCCACTTGGGAAATAAATTTTCCTCTCTTCAATAATTTTTACATTTTGTTTTCTGTTTAGAGGCTTTCTCATTTAACTTAGCCAATTTCAATGCAGGAGGCACCCCTTGTGAAGCTTTCTAATACCAATGCTAAAGCACCCAAGGACAACAGTAATCCCGAGGATGGTTCATCTGAGTAATAAAGTAAGGAAGAAGTGGAAGAAGAACCTGCTGATACTCCAAAAAATAATGTAAGCTTCTCAAGCTTGATATTTTACTAAATTGATAATTCAAATCTGCAAAATTTTGTGATGCTCAATGGAATTTTTTTTTCCCTAAAAAAATTATGGCAACCCGCTCTGCAGTTGTCAACAAAAGCATCAACTGAAAGCAATAATACTCTTCTGATGAGGAGAAAAGTGAGGAGGAGCAACCCACTAAGACCCCAAAGAACAATGTAAGCAATTTTTTCAACATATTTTGTGCTTGATTTCATATAACTAGCTTTTATTTCTCAAAGATTAAATGGAAGGGGTAGTGAATCCATGTTATTGGTATAAATTCAATACTGCTTAGGGTCTGATCATACTTTTCCACCTTCATCCAAACCCCACAAACTCCATCCTTCATTATTTGTTCATCCAGATAGAGCTTACCTCAACATTGGGTTTCGTAGACCGGTGAATCTTGTCTCTCAAATTGTATTAGACCCCTTGGAAATCTATAAATATAAACTGTAATTTATTATTATTATTATTATTTTGGTCAAATTTATTATTTCTAGAGTGATCAAATTAAATTTGACAATTTTGGATGGATGCTTTAGCTACTATTTGTGTTCATGCCACCTCTGGCTGTCAAAATGCCAGCAGCTGCATGCATTCCTCCTACATCCTTATTTGAAGAAAAGTGATTTTGTAGGATCATGTAAAGCCCGAATGGGATTTGTGGGACGTGAAAACAAATATACGTAGTTTTACCTCTTATGAATCTTGATTTTCTTTTATAATTTAATACTACTATCATTAGTTGTTGATATCGTTACTATAGGCAAGTTATATCTGTTTTTGACCCTATAGATGTCAGGTGCTCTTTTTTTTTTCTTTTCCTGCTTTCCTGGTTAGGTTAAATTGATCCATCCTTTGATTGAAAGGTGGCTGAAATAATTTTCTGCTTTAGATGTAGATATTCTGTGTTTACAACATGATTTATTTAGAGGCTCTGTGAGGTTACATGGTAAGTTTCCATGCATAGCCAAACATAGTGGTGCCTCTGATATTTCAATCAGCTTTTTTTTGTACTAATTTGTGGGATTATGCTCTTGACTGGTTTTGGAGGTCCATGCCTGACAATTTTGTAGATAAACCTTGAAGTTTATAACTGATTTTCATAAATATTTTCTATGCATTAATTGATTTAATTTGGGGATTTCAGCTCATAATTTTGGTGTTGGTATTCTTGTATGTTTGCTCACAACCCTCTTTGCAACTGATGAAATCAAAGCCATCAAGGAAATTGAGCCTGCATTGAAGAAGCAACTTATTATTTCAATTGTTTTGATGACTATCGGAGTTGCACTCATTAGTTGGCTTGCACTACCATCGTCCTTCACAATTTTCAATTTTGGAACTCAGAAGGATGTGAAGAACTGGTAAGCCACATTATTTGTATTGCTTTCATGGTGGTTTAAAGAACGATTGAGATTTTCGTAATCCTAATTGGAGGGTTCCCCCCCCCCCCCAAAAAAAGAAGAAGCATGTACTCCTCTTTCACCACAATTTTTTTTTTTTACTATTGTATCCCTCATTTTTATTCAAATGTCATATTTTGTCCATTAATTTTCTTTTTTTCTTACAAATTGTTGGTACCTTTGTAATTTTTCATTTCTTTTCATTTATAAATTAAATTAAATTAAAATTAGGAAAGAGAATTTCTTCCTATTGATTTAGTTCTCTTATATCAATCTTTAATAAAGAAAATTTTATTCAAATTAGATATTATACAAAATAACTTATAAATATTGTTATTTTAAATCCAACGCGATTTAATCCTTAATAAAAAAATTTTTGATTAAATTCCACCATCATTTTTTATCAGTCCATTCAATCTCTAATATTCTACCAAAAAAATCAAATTTTATCATATCATATCATATTATTCGAATATCGTTTGAGATAAGAATCTTGAGATTCTAAGGGCCTGTTTGGTTACATGAATCCAGGGATTTCATGAACTTGAGAATTTTACCCGTTTGGTTGTAAAAATCTCTAGATTCATGAAATCTAGAGATTCACCTTTTTACACTAAAAACTTGAATATGTAGATTTATGGGTAAGGGTGAAATCCAGAGATTTCAAAAAAGCTATACATTTGCACATTCACAAAAATTCACGTCGATCAAATAGTTTTTTAGGATGAATCCATAGATTTCATTCCACAACCAAATATCTAATTTTATAAAGGGATAATTACTGTTGCCACCCTGTAGTTTGATTTTATTACTAATAAAACCCTGTTCTTTATGGAATTACTGTTGCCCCCTTCCTTATAACGATGTTAAGTTGCCGTTAAGTTTGAATATGTAATGTCTAATTTGCCTTTCATGAAAATTAAGAAATCAAAAGATAATACTACCTCATTTATAAAAGCCATATTAAATGTCAATTTTACCCTAAACTTCATTTATTTTGAATTAATGAAATGGGCAAAATTTAAATCCAATATACTTCATTTATTTTGAAAATATTTTAAGTGATATTCAGTTTCCTTTGGTTGAATTTGATTTTCCTTCCTCTTCGGTTTCTATTTGAGTTTTATTCAATCATTCTTTCTTTATTTGGTGGTGGTTTTTTTTTGTTTGTTTGTTTTTTTTTTTTTTGAAGAATAAAACGGATTATAGTTACTTTTTTTCTCCCGTTAATTAGGGTACTGTAACTTGACAAAAGGGTAAATAAATAAAGAGATAAGTATAAGGGTATTTTGGGGTTTTTGAGAAAATATAAAGTTGCCACATCATCAGTAAACTAACATAACTTAACGGTAGGGGGCAATAGTAATTGTAGACAAAGTCAAAGGTTGGATTAGTAATTTTGAAAAGTACAGGGGATACATTAGTAATAAAATCAAAGTACAGGGGACCATTAGTAATTATCCCTTTATAAATTATAACTCGATAGATTTGAAATCTCCAAACTCATGTAACCAAACAGGCCCTAAGATATGTTATATTCTTAATAAATAATGAAATAGGGTACAATTTGGTAAATTCTAAAAGAGTAATTAAAAAATAAACAAATAAAAAATCCCCCTTTTTTTCGAAAAATTTATTTTTTAATATTATTTTATATTTATAGATACCATAATTCCTTATTTGAGATTCGAATATTTTTTATTTTTAAGAAATGAGGTCTTATGGCTTTATCTCATTCCCCGATTTGAGTTTTGCTTCTTTTTATTTATTTATTATTTATTTTATAATTAGAAATTATCAAAATATTCTTGATAGATTAGTTGTCTTAAAAAAAAACTCTCCTACTTTTATTAAATTCTTTCTATCTAAAAAATAAAATAATAATAATAATAATAATAATAATAATAATAATAATAATTTAAAATATTTTTTTCTAAATTTGAATCTCTCGATTTCTATATCTATTATTTTATCAGAATCTATTCATCTCTCTAAAACTTTCTTTACTGTTGACCAAACAACTTCATTTTATTTTATTTATTCTTTGTATTTTTTTAAATAATAATAGAATATGAATTGAGATACAAATCTTGATATTTTATAAGATATATTTTTTTTATTAATAAAATAATAAAACGTACAATTGGGTAATTTTTTAAAATGTAATATGAAAAAATAAACAAACATAAAATAATATGCAAAGGAACATCTAAGAATTAGAATGATATTAATGAAATAACAACTTTATTGTTATTTAGGTTATGCAATACCATTAAGAATAGAATGTATGATGTTATAAACATCAATTAATTATTTTGAAATTCATAAATAAATTACTATTTAGTATGATGGTCTTTTTATCTATTATTTTCAAATTTATACTTCAATATTTTTCTTTCATTTTTTTCATATATAGTTGCACGTGCTTTTGCACATATATATATATATATATATAAAGTCCTATTATAAAATTAACTTTATATCATAATAATTTCAATATAACTTTCCTCCACAATTGCAAATTTATAACTTTATTCAGCTAATTTATATAATAATACTCAAAATTATAGTTCTTTTTTCTATTTTAGTTAAACTTCAAAGTTATAATTCATAATAAAAAGAATAAACTAGAAGCACCTAATATATATATATTGAAATAAGTTACATTTTGTAATTGAAGATTTTGGAAAATCATTCAACTAATTAAAAATAAATTTAATTCATATTGTTATGACATTATAAATAAAAAATTTACCTGAGATTTTCTTCTATAGGTTATAGGTTAGTAGTATTTCAATTTCCTCCAGTATGTCAATCATATTCTTCAAAAAAAGATAAATTGAAGATCATTGTGTTGAATTATAACTAAATATAATAGCCGCAAACATTTTGATTATTAATGTGATTTTTGTATGATTATTTATTATCCTAAATCATGCCTAATCTATTTCTTAAATTTTTTTTAAGAGACATTTCAAAACATTTTGCAAAAATGATGGACACCCCAAAAATAAATCAACTTGACAAAGACAACCAAAGATGTCTCTTAAATTTTCACAATGGTACACTCTCGTTAGCGAATTTCATTAAGTCATCCTTAGATAATCTCATAATTCATATATTATTATTAGTCTCTTGTTAGTTTATAATGTTGTCCCCCAAAAAGATTGAATCATTAATTTCAACGTGTTGATTTATCTTTAATTCTTCATTTTATATTATAAGATCTAGAACAATACAACTAATTAGGTACATTTGTCATTTATTTTAACTAATCAATGTTTCTAATGAAAAAAAAAAAAAAAAGGAAGTCTTTGTTAATTTGGCATAGTTTTGGGGTATTATGCTTTTCGCCAATTATCTTGGAGTGTTCTTAAAGTTTTTCCAATAAATATCATGCATAGTATATGAACAAAGTAGTTCAAAATTACTAAGAAACAATAAAAAAGAAATGATATACTCTAAAACGTCTCATATAATTAGCATTTATTATAAACACCACAATTTTAAATATTTTATTGTGTTCATTTAATTCACTACCTCACATTATATAGTTCAAAATATTATTTGCCTTCATAATACATCCAACAATCTTATAACTAATGTCATATATTAGCATTTCTTGTAATTGGTTTATTTGATTGAGAGCTGATCCAATTTAGTTTTGACAAATTTTATCGAATTTTGTAGGCAGAGTTTTAATAAGATCTATTAGAAATTCTATACATAATTATTTGAAAATTAATTAATTACCATATATATATATATATATATATATATCTAAAAGGATCATTATATTAAGCGAAGAAGAAATATTAAAAATACATCAATTAATACCGTATAAAGAACCAACCTCCCTTACCCGCAACAACTGTTGCCCCCAATACACCCTTCCTCACTGGTTCCTGCTCAGATTAGAAAACCACTAACTTATAAAATGAAATTTAGGACGTCTAGAGGCATCCACATCTAGTTCATTAAGGATTGAAGCTGACCAGGGAATGTTAATATCAGAAGTTCTTGTTCTAGCTGCCGAATTTGCCAAAAAATCTGCCACTGTATTAGTTTCACGATAGCAATGTGAAATCTTCCAATCTATAGTCAACAAATATTCTTGTAACTCTCTCCACATATGAAAGATATACCAAGGTATTTTCTTCTGTTGTATTAAAGTCACCACAACTTTTGAATCACTTTCTACCCAAAGCTTTTAAATTTGTAAAAGCATTGCCCAATGTAATCCGTGAATGAAAGTTTCCAATTCAGCCTCAAAGTTGGTTTTAACATTTAAAAATATACTGAAATCGAAAACCACCGCAGCAACTTCATTTCGAAATACTCCTCCACCGCCAGACCTTCCTGGATTGCCTAAAGAAGACCCAGACCTTCCTGGATTGCCTAAAGAAGACCCATCAATATTTAGTTTAACCCAACCTACAGCAGGAGGACACCAAAAAATTTCTTGTAGAGGAACAACGACTAAAAACAGAGAAGTGAAGGCCTAGTCTTCTTGCATCCGAAAAAATGGTAGGAGTTACTTTTCTTCCATCCATTTTAAAGCCAAACTGTACTAAGTCTGAAAAAATTAAACTCACCACCTCATCAGTCCTGAAATTTAAATTTTCAAACCGGATTTGATTGCGGACCATCCAAAGAAAGTATAAAAGCAAACAACATCCATTAATCCAAGCAGTCTGTAAAGGAGACTGTGAAGCCTGGTGTTTCCAAGCCTTGAACGACTCTACAATCGAATCTTTTACTGTCCAACTATAACCAAACTTTGCTGCAAAAGCTTCTCCACATCCACGTGAAAATGAGCAATGAAGAAAAAGATGTCCTATGTCCTCTGAAGCTTTACCACATAGATTACAACGAGAGGCCAGCATAATCCCTTTCCGAGTCAACAAGGCATCAACAGGTAGCCTATCATGAAAAAGTCTCCAACAGAAAACTTGTTGTCTAGGCTGCAAAGAAGTCTTCCAAATACTTTTAGCCCATTCTAGTTGTTCTCCTTACGACAGAGATCCCATGCCGATCGAAAACTAAACTCTCCCCCCACTGAACCTTGTCAATGACAAACATCAACAAAACCAGCATAAGGTACATAATATAACATAATAAGATAGATTACCTCTTGAAATTTGGCATTGTCCACTGACGGAAATCTCCACTCCCCTTGCTGTAAACAATTTGCAACAGTCAATTTCAAATGACCCTCTAAATCTAGAGGAATACCAACATAGTTTGCAATGGTAAAATTCCCCAACCATCTGTCAAACCAGAAATTTATATTCTGACCATTTCCAACTGACCACCATTCATTAGCTTGAACAAAACCCCAAACCTTCCTCAATCCCAACATCAAAGATGACTGCTGCCCATAAATCTTTAAATTTCCCCTTTTGTCCACCATCTTCCTCTTTAAAAAATGAGAAAAAACAGAGTGTTTATGTTTAATTGTCCAAGCCAACTTGCATAAGGAAGCAAAATTGACATCTCTTAATCTCCGAATACCCAAACCACCCTCACATTTTGGAGTACATACTTTTTCCCAAGACACTGTAACCTTCTTCACAGCCTCTATACTCCCTGTCCACCCCTCCATTTTCATGGGAAATAAGGTGCACCCCCTCTAAAATAATAAAAAAAACCCTTGCAAATACCCCCGCCACCATTAACCCCGTTACTTAGGACTGTTAAACAATTTTAATATGACCATATTACCCTCAAATATGGTAACGTTTGAACTTCTTATTTTCAAAGTCATACCACCTCACACCTCATAGTTACTCACAGTTACTCACAATGCCTCGTAATCTGTCATCACTACTGCCAATCAACGCCCACAATTACCACCAGAGGAACATTTGAAAAGAAGCAGTGCGTACCTCATCTTGAGGAGGAGAAACGTTGCAGGAGAAGAAGAAAAGAAATGCAAGTGAGGTACGCACTACTTCTCCTCAAATGTTCCTTTGGTGATGCGCCGTGTTTCCCATGAAAATGGAGGGGACTCATGTAAAAAACTCTTTGAAAATAAAAAGTTCAAACGTTACCATATTTGAGGATAATATGGTCATATTAAAATTATTTAATAGTCTTAAGTAACGGGGTTAATGGTGGAGGGGATATTTGCAAGGTTTTGATTTTAGAGGAGGTGCGGTTTGTTTTCCATGAAAATGAAAGGGCTCATGTAAAAAACTCTAAAAAAAAATATTCATTTCGACCCCATGAAAACAATGAAGAATTTATTGGTCTTGAAGTATCATACCTCAATGCAATTGGAACATTATGTATATTGTTTATAATACACAATCGAATATAATATTTTATATAAGTGTAATAGTGAAATTTATCTTTTCTCCAACACGAAAACACTGGAATGATGTTAAACATATATTTTGGTACCTTCGAGGAATTGTTGATATGATGTTATTTTATGAATGTGGACATCAACTTATTTATTATGCAGATGCATGATATTTATCTGATTTACATAAAACTAGATCACAAATAGGCTATTTATTCAAAAGTAAATGTTAGCTATTTCATGGCGTTCAACAAAACTAATTATAGCTCCCACTTCTTCAAATCATGTAGAGAGAATAACGATTTATAAAGCAAGTCAAGAATGTGTTAGGTTAAGATCAATGACTCAACACATCCAGGAAACATACAATCTTCTATTAAAAAAAAGGGATTTCAATAGTATTATATGAAGATAATATTACATGTATAGCTCAATTGAAGGGAGGATACATTAAAGGAAATAGAACAAAACATATTTCACCAAAATTCTTTTTCACTCACGATCTTCAACGAAATGATGAAATCAATGTTCAACAAATTCGTTCAAGTGATAATTTGACAAATTTATTTACTAAGGCATTGCCTACTTCAAATTTTGAAAAGTTGGTACATAAGTCATAAGGTTGGGATGCGCAAACTCAAAGATACTCATTAATGTTATTATTAGGGGGAATAAAATACGTGCTGCACTCTTTTTCTTTTCACTAAGGTTTTGTCTCACTAGGTTTTCCTAGTAAGATTTTTAATGAGACAGCTTAGTGATATGTATTATTTAGATATGTATACTCTTTTTCTTTTACTAAGATTTTATCCCATAAGGTTTTTTCTTAGTAAGGTTTTAAAGGAAGTACATTATCTATTGATGTATATCCAAGTGGGAGTGTTATAAATAATATTAATTGTGAATGTCTATTACCCCAAAATATATAATATTTCTAATTGAATATCTTAACCACCTTAGCATGCAATCTTGGTGATTCATATTCCCATTTTAATTGAAGATCACAGTCATCTTAACACACAATGTTGGCAGTCAATATTTCCATTCTATGCACCTTCCATCTTGAGCGACAATCTATCTTTCCATATCAAAAACATCTTATTGTGTGCAAGAAACATATATTGTATTTCTTTGCATATTCTAATATTTCCATGTCAGAGAAGATGTTACTTCTACTATAAATATGTAATGCACTCAACTCAATGAATAGTTTGATTGATCTTGTTTTAGTTTTATTCTTTGTCTCTAATATATTTTCTTTATTTTATAACTCCATTTAAATTTTTAGTTTTATTAGTTGGATGTTTAGAATTTCAGACAACGTTTTTATTAGATTTAATCATAATTATTTAGTTAATAGACTTCAAATTTATCTTTTTTCTTCCAATTTCTTTCTGACCTACTTTCATTCATGATTGTTTAAAGCATTAAATAGAAACAAAATCCAATCCTATAATTTTAGCACTTATGCTTTATTCAATATATTTTTTTATAATATACTTATAGTTATGTTATCTATGTTTTAGTCCTCCTATTAATTTTTCAAAATTTTAATGTGGGCCTCACATCAGAATATAATAAAATAATTCAAAGGTGGGATTCATAATGGGTCCCGTATGGGCCCACATAATATTTATGGTGAAAAGACGTTAATGCTCACCCAATGAAAAGGTGATTCAAACTCATTATTGCCCCCCCAATGTTCAATCCTAGCTCCGCTGCTGATAAGATTGATCTAAAATGGACTGCAAAAGAGTCACATTCAATAATTAGTATCATGACATAATTGGTTCTAAGTTAAGATTCTTCAATTAGATTCTTCAAACTACCATATTTTTATTTCCTTAGTTTTGATCATCTTCCCATGTTTCTGATCAAGTATCCTGATGATAATCCCAAAGAGTGGACTTTTGGATTTAACATGGACCCATCAAAGTTTTTGTGCTTATTCATCAACTGCTTAATATCAAGTCGGTGATCAGCATCATATAGTGAATCACTCAATAGGATTTGAAGATTTCCTTACAAGACAAAAATATATCAACCTTGATAGTATTAGCCAATCAAGTCATTGGTCACCATGGTCTCTGTGACTTTGTCATTTTTCCCCCTAATAAACCAATCAATGCCAACCATGCATTGATCTGGATGGCTTGAGAGATCCTCGACAAATTAACGAATGCCAACTTTTTCCATGCAAATCCCAATCATTTTGTCTTGTCCCAGCTGTATATGAGAATGAGAGAGAGAGAGAGTGCATGCATGCATGCCTTTACTTGAAATTTTCTTTTAGAAATCACTTTGTAGTCTTCTATGACTTTGAAAGGGAACTCTTGCATTCCCTACCTTTACGTGATTTCTTTCTCAAATCTTCAAATGTTCTCTTCAGTTCCTTTGACTGAACCTCTAGATTTTGATAAAGTCCTCCTCTTTAACTAAAACAACAAATTTGACCAAACCTATACTTAATTATTTCATGAACAAACAAAACCCAGAAATTAAAGGAATTATGGAAGACTTAGATGGATGACTTTGAATATTAGTACAGTATATGCTACATTGTAATATGTGAAGCTAAGCTAAACCATGGAATTTGTGTTGCAGTTCCTCTCAGAAACTTGCAAAGCACCTGGTTTCAGTCACACCACGTGGTAATGCCAAACTGCCAATTCATAAAAAAATCAACTAAGTTTCCAGGGCCATTGAGTTGAATTCAGTGTTGATCAAGAAAGGTAAGAAGGGTGAATCTAATGTCGAAGGTTTTCGTAAAGCATTGATTGAGGAATTAGTTTTTCTACGGAACCTTCCTTCAATAACTTTTTGTTGATAAGACAACATTCTCGATTTTATCTTCTGGAAAGCGTTAACATCACAGTTCTTTTAGGTTTTCAAAGTCATATTTTACCAGCTGTTAGAAGATTTGTTTAAGGTTCTCTTTGTCATGAGGAAGACAAATACACAAGTTGCTGGGCTTACAAAGACTGAGGAGCTCATCATCTTACCCATATTAACAAGAATGAGGACAATTGTAAGTGGATGTAAGTTTTCATTATACAACGGAAATTTTTTCTCATTTGGTGAAAGAAGAAAATTTTGAGTCTCTCTCCACTTTTTAAGAGTAGATTAATATACATTCCTTGGATTGGTAGAATATTATATTTACACCTTCTAAAACTTATTGAATTACAAATGTCTCATGCACCGTTAGTTTTAAATAGAAAAAGACATATTTACACTTACTAGCACCTTCGTATAAGTGAGAAAAAAAGAAGTTAAAATAGTTCAAAGTCAATAGTTGCTCTTTACCCTCCCCCTCTTGCATGCTTTTTCTTTTCTCTTGAAAAATGGAACAACTTTGAAGTTAAAAGTGAGCTGCACGGAAACTTTGAAAATAGAGTAGATGTTACGTCTTATTTAATCCCATTATCGTGAGGTAGGGTTGTGGTTATATATAAATTCAAACATAGGGATACGAAAATAAACTCTAGAAGGTGTAAACGTAATAGTTTGCAAACTTAAAGTGTGCATATATAATATGTTCTTATTATTCACTAGAAGGTAAAATAGAATGAGATAAAGGGTAAAGGACTATGCTTCCCTCAAACTCATTCTCCAAACACTTAAACACAAGGTCCACTTTTGAATATTAAAAAGATGAATCACATCCAGGTGGTCTGTCCTCCTAAACATTTGAAAGAAAGGTGTGAGGAGAATATAGATCGATCAACCCTCAAGTTGAAGATCCCAAATCGTGGTAAGTGAGATTCAATAGCTATGTGACCCAAACATAGGTCTATGGCCCCACGGCTAGCCCACTAGAAAACCTTCTCTCACTAATGGAATAAGGACCTCTTTGGTATTAATTCTCATTCTCTATTTCTTCTATTTAAAATGATAAATATAAGAATTTATTTCTATTCAAAAATGAAAAATGAAAAATGATTTGATAACTTTTGTTCAAATTAAATTTAGTATATCAAAATGAAAAATTCATGAAAAAATATAATGAAATTGAGAACAAATTAATGTTAGGACTTAGAGTGAGCAAAGAGAAACAACTATTATACTCTCAATTTGTATTTATTTTAAAAGACATGGACAAAAATGAATATAATGAGTTTGGACTCATAAATTATAATTCCTAATAGAGAAAAAGTCCATTACGGATGTTTGGGTTCTATTCTTTTAAATAACATTTAATACCAAATATTAAAGAAAAAAAAGTAGAAAATATCATCCAGAGAGGGTTGAAGAGGAGAGATGGCGGCTGAAGAGCTTTTCAAAAGTTCCATTCAATGAAGAAAAGAGTTTACCAAAAAAAATCAATCAAGAAAAGAAAAATAATAATAATTAAGTAATGTTTGGTACAAATTTTTACTTAAAATATGTGGGGCGTCAGTGGAGAATCCTTCCAACCAAATCATCAAAAGTGGTTGGAAAAAGTTAAAGAAAAACAATTTGTATAATCAATTTGTGATTATCGTCTATATTTAAATACCAGCAGAGTTTATGCCTAATTTTCCTTCCTTAATTTATGCATTTGGATTCTGAATTATCTGACTATGTTGTCAAGTCTTTTGTTATGTCAATAATTTTAAATTTAGATAGTAATAATGTAGATTAATAGGGCCAACCTAACCTGTTAGGTAATGTTTGACTTGATAAAAGATGATAATTTGAAACTCAAGAACTAAAGAAATTAATTGGCAAAGACTGTGAGAATGACAATGGAAGTAAATAATAAAAATGTCTGTCTTTTATTTCAAAAACAAATAAAATCTGGCATAAATATTTGCTATTTTGTCTAACAATAACACCATTAATTCGCCATGTTGATTGCTCATAATTAATAATTTTAATTTGTTCTTGTCAGTAAATAAATGATTTACATATTCAAAGAACTCGAGGGGTGAAACTGTTCATCCTATAAGGATTGTAGAATTTACAATAAAAAGAAGTGATGAGATTCACCAAACTTTGTACATTTAAATTTAGAAAAGCCTGACACAAGTAAGTCAGCTAGGTGATTTTTCAATTTGTTCAGGTACTTAAAATTAGGGAGACTAAAAATCTAATATCAGTGACTTGATATACAAGATTATAGCATTCACAGTGCAATTTGTAGAGTCAGGATTTCCATTTAGAGTTTGAGATAACCCATTTGCATTTAGCTTCACAAAGCAGTCCACCTCTACCACCTGCTTGTCTATTCACAAATATAATTATTAAATTCAATTGCACACTTAGGATATACTACTAATATGCATTAATAATATTACTAACCAGCCCCCTCCCCAATTTTCTTCCACTAATTACCCCACCAAGTGGCAAGTAGCCAACATGGTTTTGTGGCCGCCTTGCTGACCATGGTAAATACGCATATCAATTTCTGTATTAATATGCGTATCTATACGTATGTTTAAAAAAGGAACTTCTCCCGTATGTGAAGCATACAGTTGTTACTATACTCGACTTCAAAACTAGCACGATTGCTTTATTAATTTCCGTTTTATTGTTATAATAAAGCCATGCCACAAGAAAGATTTGTTTCTAACTTTTTGATGCCTGAAATCCATTAGTGATATTAACAATGGTCAAGAGTAATGGTTGCATCATCAAAATAGAAGGTCAATAGGCATTACAAGTCTCAATTGAGTGCAATGTCATTAAAATAATACAAAATTCATGGTTTAGGGAAAATATAATGGATTTATACTCAATTTTAGAACCTTTGATCATAATCATTTGCTTGATTGATGATAATGGAGTAACAAATGTATTTTAATACGAAGATATGTAAAGGGCAATGAACATTTTCGGAAAACATTGCAACAAAAACCCATCAAAATACAAGAAGATATTGAACTTGTCAGATAGCAGAAAAGAGACAAAAATAATACATCATCATTTTTTTTCTTCTTATTTTAAACAATAGGATTTGCTGTCTACATTGGGGCTAATTTGATTTGTTGGTCTGCTCGCAAATAACAAACTATTGCTCGCTCCTCCATTGAAGCCAAGTATCAAGCCATGCAACAGCTGAATTTGTGTGGTTGAACTTCCTACTAAAGGAACTACAGATCCCTCTCACACAACCACAACTCTCTAGTGTGACAACCTAGGTGCGACCTACCTTACTGTCAATCCTCTCTTCCATGCATGCACCATACATATCGAGGTGGATTTCCACTTTGTGAGATACCTAGTGGCTCAAAAGGAGTTGCAAGTGAAGTTTATCTCCACTCACGAACAAGCTGCAGACATTCTTACAAAACCACTATCAACATGTACCTTTTCTTGCAAAACAAGCTGAAGATCTGCAAACAACCTACTTCATCTTGTGGAGGGGGGGGGGTGTTAAGGAATTTGAATTTCAAAAATCCTAATCGATTCTATATCAAACTCTTATGGTTGTTTTGTAACAAACTACAATTGTACTTACCTGTATTAGTGAGATGCATCTCTCAAACTTAAATTCAAATTTGTACAAATCTATTGTAACCAACTCTCTTCTATAAATACATTTTTTTCCCGATCGTTGGACAAGCTTTCCTTCTCCAAAATACTCTTATTCTTCACAGACTATCATGGCTTTCGGTTCCAATCATAAGTTGATAAAAAGGAACATTTAATAGAAACTTAATAGGTTAAGATTTTGATATCAAGCAGCAATAAAGATCTATATATAACATAACTAGCTAGCTAGGGATCTGGTATATGACTCTTGAAAATGCAGCTTGCAAAATGATTACCAACAGTTGGGATCAATTTAATTAACTCTCATCTAAGTTCATTTGTGGACCCTAAACTGGGACCAACATATCTCTAGAAACTCACTTATAGCTGGGCATTTCAGTCAGAGATTTGAAATGTGCAGAGCTTCCAGATTGAAAGATGTATATATGTGGACAGCATGCAAAGACTTGAATATAGTAATAGCGAATGGTTGGCTTAATAGCAGGGGCGGAACCAGGATTCAATATTGGGGGGGCCGAAAAATGGAAATCCAGATTGGGAAAGCACCAATGGTTTTTCGCTACACATATTGTATGGGTCCTTAAGACCCATTGAGGGTCCAACGTATGAATTATTTTATTATATTAAGGAATAAACTCACATATATTTTGTGGGGCCCACACATATTTGATAAAAATAGGTAAATTAGTGATAATGATAGTTTTTTTCAACAAGATGTAGATAAATTAAAGCATCAGTACAAACAAAAAAAATAAAATACACGTCTTCAACTCTAAAATGTCAGATGCAAACCAAAATTTTTTTTTAAGGTAAGAAATGCAACCAATGGTATTTAGTTACCTTACTAACTATAGACATTTTATTTATAATATAAAATCAAATAGCAAAAATTGTAGACAAAATAAAGAAACAAAGAATATAAAATCAAATAAAAAAACAATAAATAAATTGATAAATAAAAAGAGTACCTAATTGTGGGGAAGATTTTTTTCCCAAATTTTCTTTAACCCACGCTTAAAGAAAGGGAAGAATAAATAGGAAGAAAAAAACATAAGAGAATAATTATGAAAAAAAAAAGAGGAGAGAGGAGAGAGGAGAGAGGAGAGATGAGAGAGGAGATATGAGAAAATATAGGAATTGAGGAGTTAGTTTCTAATTATAAATGACATTTTAAATATCTAATAAGATTTTTTTTTTCAAAAATTTCCTTTAGTCCACGTTTATAGAAAGAGATGAGAATAAATAAAAAGAAAAGATGTGTGAGGGAAATGGGGAGAATAAATAGGAATTGAGGAATTAGTTTTTAACTAGAGATTGACTTTTATACCCATTATTTTACATTTAAAGTTGTTCTCAATATTTTAGGAGGGGCCAAATAGTGACATTTCACATGTGACAAGAGAAAAAAGTGGAAAAATGAAGAAGATTAATATAAAAAATCCAAAATTGAAGGGAATTAATCAAAATTTTGAAAAATCCGGGGGGGCCATGGCCCCCCTCGGCCCCTTAGTAGGTCCGCCCCTGGCTTAATAGTCAGATATATTGTTGAAAGTTCTTTCTTTTAGGTTCCTTAGTTTTCAACGTCTTCACTATTGATCGACAGATCTTATGTAATACTCTCTCCAATATGTAGGTTTTTCTTTTCATGATCCTGATGAACACCAAAGAGAGGACCCGTGGATTTGACATAGGCCCACTGGAGTCTGTGTCTAGAGTCTGTGTTTATTCACCAAATTGAGTGTCATGTTACTGATCAGTCGCAGATAGTGAGTCACTTGTAGGAGTTGAAGAATGGGTCGTGCGTAGTCTATGGTCGAGATTGAAATGTCGACTGTGATTTTAATTTTAATCGGTCGTTTCGCAAAAGTGGGTTTCAACCCTATTGCAAAATGGACAGTCAAGATTTCGATTTTGATCGTAAGCTCTGCAGGTGATGTACATTAATCATGCAACACCCAAGCCATTTATACCCATTGAAGAATAACTAAAAAGATAAGATATATATAACAGCCCAGCAGCACTAGCCAATCAAGTCGATCTTAGGTTGCCCTAACAAACCAAACAAAGTTGCCAACCATTGAATTGAATGTCTGCAAAGGTAACCTGGTTGGACTTAATCTTTGAATAAAAAACCCACCCCAAACAGCAGCATAGGCTCTCTTTCTCTCTTTCCATGCAAATGCCAACCCTCCTATCTTTTGAGACGCCCAATGCGTCATTTCGCCCTTGGTGTTTGATGCATTGAATCCATAGCTTATTCGGTTTCTTTCTCAGGTAACCTTCATTGAACGAGCGCCAATTATTCTTGGGTTGGACCCGAGTATAAGTTGTAAACCTTTGGTTCATTTCATTTGAAAACTTGCGTTTTTCAGGGTTTTGGCTCTTGCCATAAGCTAGGGTTTCTTTTTCTGTTCTCTTTCGTTCACCATAATCCTTCGGTCTTGCGATTTAGTTGCTGCCATCAAGGTTTAAAGTATCCCATGATACCAGACGATACTAGTTGATACGTATTCATATTCGACTTAACCGATACGATATATCTCGATATGTGTCACTATTAAATTACACTAAAATACATTAGTCAGAGTGATACAATACTCGATACAGGACGATATGTCTCTTAAAATCACTTGACCAATACGATACTCGATACCGATACCTTAAACCTTGGCTGCCATGATGATTTGAAGTCATTTTTTTGGCTTTGAAATCTCAGGTATGAGATTTATACTCAATGGTTCTTGGCAGGTAATCTTGCAATGTTTCATACTTGATTCATAGTGGATTGAGCTCTCTGAGCTTCGAAGACATAGGTTCTTGGAATCGAATTCTATTATTAAATTTCTCTTGTATTTTGTCTTCTATTTGCTGCATTTACTTCAATCAATCATTGGAATTTGGAATAGCCCAATTGGTCACAGCATTTTCCTTGTATTACTGTATAAGAAAGACACACACAGAAAGAGCGAGAGAGTGATGAATGGTGCAAAACTACTGCTGCAAAATGGTTTACTATGCTTGAAGAATATATACAAAGGAAAGGGTTGGAGAAGATGATTCAATAATGTACAACCCACCCAGCTTGGACTATTTTTAAATATCAGTAGTAATCTTCTTCTAAATTTGAGACGAAACCACGCACGCCTTCCTTTAATTAATATCTTTCTCAGTTCTGAATCTTCAAATGTTTGATCAAGTCCTTCCTAGGTAAAACCACAAGCTTGATAGAACCTACATGTACTTTATTTCAACAATAAAACAAAAAAACTATAGGAAAAGAATTCAAGATGGCTTGTACGACTTTGAATATAAGTGCATTATATATTATTATTAAGATAAGCTAAACCATGGAATTAATCAAACCACCTGGGTTTGGTTGTTGAAGATCTGCATCTGGTCACAATAAAAGGTTATGCCAAATTTGAAAAATGCCCTTTCACCTTAGTTCCAAGAGCCATTAATGGAATATTCTGCTGATCAAGACAATTTTCCTGAACCAAAATCATCACATTTTTGCATCTGGGGAAGAGTCGTTAACATCATAGTTCCACTAGGGTTTTGATGGAAGTGTTATTTATCTGCTAGAAGATACTTTCCCTGCAACGCATGAACTTAAAAACCTAACATGTGATGAGTACATCAAACATTGATTTATCAGATGTGTGGTATTTGTAAATATAATAGAAATAGATAAATAAAATGTGTTCTTCAACTCCTCGACCATATCGCCACAAGAATCCTGGGTAAGTGGTGGCATGATCCAATCCTTCAGATATATGTTTCTTTGAATGCTTTCTAATTATTAATCTGCAACTTCTGTCTAATAAAACATTATAAATCAGCCATAGTGTTACAAATTAGTAACTTAACGACCCACCTTGAATATCTTAATACAATCATGAACAATCTCACTGCGTAAATTTCTCTACAAATTGTTTTAAAAGATACTGTAGAAGCAAGGGGGGCACCTCTGTAAGCGCGTGACAGTTCGAAACTGAAATATTATCAGAAGCATCATCTGTAAGTCTAGAAATCCCATTGACTTCATTGACTTCTTTCTCTCTCTCTGAAAAAAAAAAAAAAAAATTACTATCTTGAGAAGATTAAAATATGGGAAAGTAGTGGCTAAACGACCGTGTAAATTGTTTGACTGAACGGTCCTAAAAATCTTACCATTACATTTGGTAAAATTAAATTTGAGTCTAATTCAATAGATTTAATGATAGGATTTGTTTATACAGCCATTCAACTATATTTATGCCTCAATGTATTACAAAATTTTGGTAGTTTTCACTTTATTTGGGTAACCTTCTTCTAAGTAGCCTTTTATAAAATTCGAACCCTTGAAATGGTATTAGCTTTGCCACTTGAGGTTAGGCACTTGACTAACGCATTAAAAGTTTGAAGCTTAATAGAACACAATAAGTCAAGCCCTTTTAACTTATTTTTTATTAAACTATCCCAATCCAACACTCAACACCAATGTAAAATATTAAAATAAAATTACAATTTTTGCAAGAAAAATAATATAAAAATTTAAATATCAAATGATAGCAACAATTTAAATATTCCAAACAGCAACATAAGGAAGGTGGTTGAAGATAAACTAATGAAGGAAAATGAAGGAAAGAAGTGCTTATCCACAACGGAAGAAAATAGAAATCCAAAGGGATAATAACTCTTGCCCTACCTGTATTATGGGTTAATTACTAAAAAGACCCTGTTGTTTATAAAATTACTATTACCCCCTCAGTTCTAATAATGTTAAGAGATTGTTACATTTGAATGTTTAATGTCTGTTTTGTTCTTCTAGAATTAAAAAATCAAAATAGAATATTATCATCATGTAAAAAAAACATATCAAGTACCAATTTCGCACTTGTATTCTTATCATTTTGAATTAAAAAAAAAAGACTACATAAATTATTGTTTTTTTTTGAGCTAAGAAAAAGAACTTTCTTAAAATTGATCAATTTCAAATTAGATAATAAATAAATAAAAACTTAATAGAGGTAGGAATTTCTTAAAATTAATAACATCAAATTAGAAAATAAATATAAAAATTAAAAAATAATATCAAATTGAAAAGTAAATATTATAAAAATAAAGAACTATCAAATTAGGTTAATTTTTTAATTAATAATGTAATTTAATATAAAATATAAATAAATAGAATAAAACCTTAGAGACGTTTTGAAAATTTTAAATAAATATAAATTGACATGTCATCATTTAATCAATGGATTTTAATAGTGGTGGGCAATAATAATTATAGGTAAAAATATGAAAAATAAAATAATAATTAAACTAGAACAACATAGGGAGTTAGAGTAATTATCTCAAATTCAAAAAAGAGATTTGAATGTGTGAGATGATAATGGTTGATGTCACCCATGGAAGCCATCGACCTCCCACCTTTACCTCCCCACATCAACTATTTTATCCAAGTGGCCAAGTAGAACATTACAGATCCAACACTTCTTTTTCCTATTTATATATTTATCAGGAAAAGTAACCTATTATTTATAAATTGTTTGGTTTATGAAAAAAATTAAGAAAATAAAATCGAATCTGGTTTTAAATTTTGATAGGGCAGTCAGAGTCAAGCTTGTCGGTGCACACCTGAAAATGACAACAATAACTAATCCAATTCCATGCATGCCATTGGGTAGAAAACACCAATTGAATTAAAACAACATAGAAATATAAATATAAATATAAATAGAAATAGAAATATATTTCTATGGGAAGAATGGCTAAAAGTCCCCTCCACTTAGCCCACCAAGTGGCAAGTGGGCTTCAGTAGTTATCTGCCACAAACGCGTTTCTTGTGGGGCCCATTTCTGACCAATAAAAATTCTTCCCTCACTAAAAGTAGTAATTTAATGAGTTTTGACATCCAGGTAGAGTTAAGGACATGGCGGCTGGACTGGTGCCTTCCAGTCAACAAAAAATAATTTCAAAGAAAATAATATCTGCTACAGTTTGCAACTTTTCTTATGGGGCCATTCCTCATCAAAAGGGGCTAATCCAAATAATATACTTAATCCATTTGGGATTATAATTATCCTTAAAACTCTAACAGAGTTTATGCTTCACTTCTTGCTAAGCAAGCTGCCTCCTTAATTTATGCATCTCTATTAATTTGACTATCTTGCTCATTTCTTTTCTTAATTAATATTTTAATTTTAATTATAATATAGTTAGTACCTATCAGATCACCTTGAGGATTAAGATGACATATAAAAATCAGACTATACATTTCCCATTGTTATTGACATTACGGTCCAAACCCCTAAACCAGAGCAGACCACTTGAGTTGAGTCAAGGATTCAAGCTTGGTCCAAGGTAAACCAATTGATGAATCTCAATCATGATGCTTTTCGGAGAAGTGTCAGCTGAGAAGTCAGGAATCACGCATCACGATTCCACACAATTGTCTTCGTATGATTTTTCGGTAGGAACAACGTTGATAGAAGATTTGGCGCATCCTTGCCCAGATGTCAAACCCTAGCATTTAATTCAGTATTGAATGCACTGAGTTTCATTAAATGCACATGGATGGACCAGAAGCTTCTCATTTGCTCCAAGCCTGTCTCGAGTACTGCGTACCCTATTTTGTTCCCCCCCCCCAGCTGAGGGATGGAGTCACATCAAAATCAAGTTAACACTGATCTCTTGATTCGCATGTGGGATCACCAGCTGTCATGGGAACCATGTGTATCGATTTGTTGTGCAAGCCTTGTTAAGAGGCCATCTCCGCCATTCACTTCAGTCGTCCTAATCGTAGGGCCACTGTGAATCAGCCATCGTTCTAGGTATGAACCAGCTGCATAAATAACCTCTAGACATACAAGTAATAGTAGCCCAAACAGACTTGAAAACTCCAGCTATTATTCTCTTGCATTTACTCCTGAAGAATATTCTCTTTTTCATTTCCTTGAGTATTTATTCTTCAAGGTAGAGTCTCTGATATACCTACCTGAACTGACTTTTTTTTCCCGATCTCGCTCTTGACCCATTCAGGGACTCAAGATCGAACTCCCTAATCCACTCCGGTTTGACTCAGTTGATCCATGATTCAGGACCGAGCGAGATCAGTGGGTTAAAAATTGCACCAACACTAACAACAGAAAATATCTAATTATTTTGTAGAGGAAAGAGCTGGCATGCATCAAGAAGAGCTGTGGCGTGTGGCGTGGTGTAGTATGAACACAAAGAAAAGCAGCAATTGGTTGGAGGGAATGGAAACATAACTACAAAACGGTCATCTAGTGCACGTTCTACCGACACCATCACCCCAGAGAGATAATGTGGGCCCGTCCGATGTGAAATCCTCCACTGAAGTCTTCTTCAACCGATTTGAAACTTGAAAGATTGCCGACACCGACACCGACACCGACAGCCGAAAAAATTTAAATTCTAACATGTCAGCATTGAAATTTTACAGGTTGATATATCGGCATTTTATTGATTCCCAGATTACTATCATATCCGATCTGATCCACCATATTTTGCTACCTTTTTCCTACGGTGATCCAGAAAGAAGTCGGCGCGCAGCAACATGCGAAAAACTTACCTCTTGCGGGCTCTTGGTAGGAGAGAAAGTCCCACGGTCCCTTTCCCTTTCCCTCTCCCTTTCCGTTTTGAATATTCTTGGTTCAAACACCCTGAATGTGAACAGGTCGTTGCTCGGGTTTGGCAACAAAAGAAAATGGGGAATGCAGCTAGCACAGAAATTGTCATAGAAAATGGAAGATTCTGAAATAACACTCAAACGAATGGAACACATTCAACTCAACATTCAACATTTGGAAGATAAATTGGAGGCAGAACAGAAACTATTTAAGGAATTATATTCTCAGGAAAAGGTTAATATTCCATCGAGTTTATTGGTGGAAGAACTGAGGAGCTTCTTTGGTTACAAAAGTCACGCATCTCATGGCTTACAGATGGAGACCTTAATACAGCTTTCTTTCACACCTCAACATTGCAAAGTCGACAATTTAACAGGATCCTGCATATTCGTGTTGCTAATTAATGGGAGTTGAACTACAAACTCGATCCAAAGATGTCCAGATCACTCTTTTAAAAACCACTTCGCAGAATCTTTCAAATCCTCACCCGTTGATCCCTTGTCCCTTGACCTAAGTGTAGAACACTGTTGAACCAATGATCTCAGAGGAGATGAAAACCTGTTGTAAAGTTGTTTAAAATTTTATGTTTATTATCTTATAATTTTATTTAAATATATGTTTTAATCATGTCTTTTATTTTATGATTTTTATAATAGAAATTTTAGTCCTACATTGGGCAAAAAGGAGCTGATTATCTCATTTACCACAGGTCTTTTTTTCAAACATTGTGGACTAATGTAAGCATTGATCTTTTAGTTGGCATGAATTTGAAAAGGTCCTTGGATCCAAGATGATCCCCTATAGTCTCATACCAAAGATTCCTGCACCTGAGAAGGCTGAACATCATCGCCCCATCAGCTTAGGAGGAGTTGCAATGAAGATTCTTACAAAGCTTCTGATCCGATGTTTGCAACCTCTATTTAGATGATATTGTCGCTCCTCAACAATCAACATTTATTCCTTCTTGGAGATCTAACCCTAACCCTAAACTATGTTGTGACCAAAGCCTAAAGTGGGAGAGAAGGGTGTACCCTCACATGAACCCATTGAGTTTGACCCAAAAACTAATGGAGCTTGTAATGAAGATCATTGACCGAAGGGCACTCCTTGGTCGAATGAGAGAAGATGTAGATTGAATGATGATGGACTTTGAGTATTGTATTGACCCTCTTCAAGAGCTTTGAACCCATTGAGTTTGACCTAGAACCAATGAAGGTTGATAATGAAGACATTCAGCAATTGACCTAAGGGCACTACCTTGGTCGATTGCCTTGGTCGCCCTAGGTGACCAAGCCAAGCAACCAAAGTTGGCTAGGGACATAATTGCTCTTTTGGGAAAAATTAGGTTTTTGGAGCCCTATATATTCAAACTTCGATCTAATTCATACCACTTTGCCTCTCTAGCTATTGGAGAACGTGAGAAGAACCCTAAAGCTTCCTCTTCAAGCCCAAGGTTGATTCCAAACATCCGTGAGAGATTCCTCCATTGAATCTTCTTCTACAAGGTTAGTATTTGCATCCATTCTCTTTAGATCTATTCTCATTACTATTCTAAACCATTGTTGTGATTGTGAAGAAGGTCTTATGCTACTATAATGGCCTAATCTTTGATCCTCATAGTCTTAGATTGAATTCTCTTTCTTATCTCTAGAGTCGATTCCCGTTCACTCTAGTCCTTCCATGAGAATTCGCGAATCAAGCCTATTATGTGATTTATTAGATCTTCACTCCAATAACCATGTTAGATGCTTAGATCTTCATAGATAGTCTCTATATGTTATTTTAGAATATTCCTATTAATTTCGGAGTGTTCCGATCTCGAACGAAGAGTTTCCGACCAAATCGATTTGGTGTAACAACCCCTATATTTTTAACCTGAGATCCATATTATAGGTCCGAGTATTTGAAGGTCCAGCCATAATAAGTTGTGGAATATTCGGATTGAAGTCCATGATCTATACCCTGAGCCCATAGATCTAGATTCCATCAATGAAGAACTTGCCTTCCGGGAATCCAAAGAAGAACCTATAGAAACCCTAATGGACTGGGAAAGTGGATCACCAGTCGGAGTCAACGTGTGGTTGAAAATGTCCGAAATCAAGGTAAGATCACCCCCACATGTTGGTTAGGGTTAGGTTTGAGCTGGGAATCAGCCCCTTGAGCAAAGCACCCAAGTACTGAAAAGTACTGGGGGGCGGTTGCTTAACGCAGTTGTTGACCAATCAATCGCCCCAAGCAACCGCCTGGTTTGCTTGTGGGATTTTAAACCCTATTTTGTCCCAGTCTTTTATATATAGCCAATCTCGACCTTTTTATTCATTATTATATTCGAGATTATGGTTGAGGACAATTAGGAGGCAGAGAACACGTGTTGGAAGGTGAGAGAAGCATGATTTGTGAAGAAGATCCAATCCTTCGTTAGTTTAGCGTATCAATTGGAGGTAAGTCGATCTCACATTCTCTATATTCTTTCCTCATCTCTTTGAATGGTGTGGATCCATCCTCTTTAATGTGTTGATAAGTTTTTTTTGTGATGGTTCTATTCTCCCATTAGTGATCTTGGTTAGATCATGTCCGAAAATGGATCCTTGCATTCAAATAAAGGATAGATTTGATTGAAGGAGATGATGTGAATATTGAATTATTATAATTCTAGGGTTATGTTTCGTGCTTGTGTTGTAGGCTCCTTAAGAACGAAATTCAGATTTAGATCATCAAAAAATAGGATTAAAATTGAGAGATCAAAAGTTGCAATTTTGGACTTATTAGAATGGATCTTTGCATTCAAATAAAGGATAGATTTGATTGAAGGAGAGAGAATATAATAACGGGTAGTTTCGTGCTTGTGTTGAGGCCCTGCGAAATTCAGATTTAGATCATCCAAAAATAGGATAAAATTGAGGGGTCACAGAGGCAATCCTTGGCCACCGGCACTTAGAGGCCGAGGGGTCACACCAACCTCGCCCCAAGCAACTAGTTGGGTCACAAAACCTCAGTCAGTCCAATTGATGCTTTGTTTTGGCTCTTGTCTTTAATGTATTTTTACAATTCTATTCTAGGTAATCTCTAAGGTTCTCTGGACTTTCTACTTGTGAGGTTCGATTGCAATTACCGTAGTTTTTACAATTCTACAAGTAAGGACACATTTATATACTGTGAATAATGTTTAGATGTATTTCAATCACTTTATGATGTTAAATGATTGATTATGTAATGATGAATTATGATGTGTTGTAACTATGGTGGAGGGTATCCATTGCTTGGGATATCAGGGGTTGTGATATGGGACACTACTTACTAATGTTCCCAGCACTATCATGGTTGCTCAATGACATACCTAGGGAGTCTAGAATGCATGGTTAAGTTACCTTGTATATGTGCAAAGTCCCACAACAATTCATAAGAATGTAGTATAGCATATTCAATCACAAGAAGTAGATTTAAGACAAATGCATAATACATGAGAATGTATCCTCACAATATAGTAGCAAACTATGAAATCAAATTAAATGCATGATGTAGGATGGTGTCTCCCCTCACCTATAAATGACAATAACAAACTCCAAAGTCCAAGGAATCCACAAATTAAGAGTGCAAATGACCCAAATAACCCTAGAAAACATATAGATCAGGTTGGGTATCATTCGAAAATCGACCGGACATTAAATGGGCTGAAACACACACTCGGATCAGGGGGTAGCAGCATAAGCTTGCTAGGGCCGGTCGACCGCCCCTAAGGGTTGCGACCAAGATTGCACGATTTCAAACTCTTCTTGAAATCCAATCACTTGGGGGTTCTTGGGACTTCAATGGGACACTATTATTGTCCCGAAAATGCCTTCCAATCACCCTAATTAGTCCCAAATTGAAAAACCCCAATTTGGCTCTCAGAGAGTCGTTTGCAAGCATCTCAAAAGAGGTTCAATCAATCTCAAATGGGTGAAATGGGACCAACAACCACTCAATAAAGACTAAGGGACATAAAGAGAACTTTAACAAACATTCAATACTACCCAACTCTTATAACTATCACCATTATTACAATATCTCATCATAAATACTTCAAAAGAAAGGTTGCAAAGAGGGTTTTTTGAGTTTTCTTACCTCAACACACGATTTTCCTTGTGATTTGCGCTTTGGCACCACCAAATGAGTAAAGATTCTTCAAAACTCCATACTCTCCTTCTCTTCTACTTTCGCAGCCTCCCTCTAGCATAAACAATGCATTTATGAGTTGAGAGAACCATAAAATAGAGTTTTTAAATATGAAATCCTAAAAATACCCCAATTCTGGGTAGAGGTGGATGATCAAATCATGCAAACAGCTTCAATCAATCGACCCTCTATCTCCTTTATGTGAAGGCCAATTTCGATGCTTCGGAGGGTAGAAACCCCTAATCATTGCCCAATTAATGGTATAATTTACCTTGACATTTGAGTCCTCTAGCATTGATTTTTGTGCATGTCAAAATCTCATTTTTATGCCTTTTGGACTAATTTTCTCTCTCCTTTTGAACTTGACTAGGGTGGCTGGGTCTTCTTTTTGGTCATCCACCTCCCTAGGTTCGATTTTCAAACTCCCAAGCTCAACTCGAATGGTCCAGAGTTGCCTTCTACTTGTACTCCAGGTTCGTAGACCTAAAACGATGGGTTATCGGGTTAGGATTCTAGGGGATTTCACATCTTCCCCCCTTTAAAAGAAATGTTTGTCCTCGAAATTGATGTACCTGAGGCTTCAAAGAGGATTGGATACTTCGCTCACATTTCTTCCTCTTTCTCCCACGATGATTCTTTGAATGTATGGTTATTCCATTGAATCTTCACCAATGGTATTGTTCGATTCCGAAGTTCCTTGTCCTTGAGGTCCTTCATAAGAGAGGTCTGCACTCAAACCTTTGAGCTCTTGTGGTAAGAGGTGTTTTGAGTTCTCTTTGCATTGACGAAGCATAGAAATGTGGAACACATCATGCACACCAGATAAAGATAATGGAAGTGTTAACTAGTATGCAACTGGTCCCACCTTTTCTACAGTTTCAAATGGACCAATATACCTTCGACTGAGTTTTCCCCCATCATGTGTGGATGACCAATAAGGTTAATGGGACGCATAGTCCGAGTTGGTCGGTGCCATAAGATGTGTTGGCCCTATATAAGGAAGGATACTAAACTCAGTTAGTCATGCCATATGGGAGGTATCTGAATCTAGAATGTTGTGATTAAGTAAATGACCTTGCATTGGGCTAGGTATTACCCTGATACACACCAATTCTTATGCCAATGGTCATGGTGAAAGAGTGTAACCTTATTCCTCAGTCATGGTCAATGAGAAGACTGATATCCTTATACCTTGGACGTGACACCTAGTTCTATTGGAACTATTGGGGTCTGTGTGAGACTACCCAAAGGAGGCTGATGGCGTACCTTAATGCATGTCTAGTCAGAGACTTGCATCAGTTAGAGTTTAGGAGCATCAATGCATTGCATTACACTTGCATATTATATCATCTATCATTCATTTTTCTTATACCTTGGAATGTGGATGTATGTTGTTAATTTTCTCACTGAGTTCTATGGAACTCATCCCTCATGGATATTTCTTTTTATATGGTTGTGCAAGTATTGAGGAAACCCCAACCTCGGAGGTGTATGCCCCTAAGGATATTGTTGAGACGCCTTTGGGAGTTGGCTGTGATTCATGATACCATCCATGTGCCGGTCTGGAATACCCTTACAATGCCAATCAATAGTGATAGGAACCGACTAGTCCGACGTTGGGACTATGAATTAGAGACAAGTACTATGATGAAACATTATAAATGTTTAAAAAAGAAATGTAAATCGTGCAAGTCTTGATTGTCTTTTCATTTCCAGTTTGACTTCCCTTTCCCCAAATTGATGTTATTATTCCCAATTTTGATACTCTTCGGTAATATTCTTTGATTCTTAAAATTAATTAATTATTGGATTTTCTATTTCTTTTCTCATGATTATATCATTATGTAGATTGGTTTGTGATTGTACTTGAACTTGATCTTGTGATTGTGGATCATTCCCTCAGGTATTCAGGTAGATTCGATACTAGCTAAGTGGATGTGATAGATCTGATCTTTCATTTGGAGATGGTATGTGAAGTTTGAATTCATAGAGATGGGGCAGTTGTCTCCGAGCCCTCAGTCTTGCCATGAGTTCTTCCTTTGCTTGACTTTATGCCTAGTTTGACATTAAAGACAACATTCTCAGAGAGTACAAGCCCAAGCCCATGTGAGGCTTGCAAAAGCCCATTAGGAGAAAGACAGTGATGGTGACCGTGAAGAAGAAATATTTTCAAAATCGAGAGAAGGATCTAAAATTCTATCAGAAGTGTTTTGAGGTGAGGGAAGATGAGCAACGACGTTGGGGATCAGAATTGGCGATGGTGGGAAATGGCAAGCTTCACCCAATTGGTAGTAGGAGTGGCTTCATACCGTAGGCATTGTGCTGGCAATTCATGATTTATGCCCTCCAAATCTTTCTTCGTTGCTTCCCTCTTCGTAGGTTCTAGAGCCATTGTTGTTGTCGGAATCCTCCATGCCTTTGACATTCACAAGGTACTTATTCTCTCTCTCCCTCCATTGATGATGATTCTTTGACTTTCCAAATTGCGATCGTCATTGGATCCTTGGTAACTTGCCGAAAGAGCTAGGATCTATTAGGACGAACCAAGATAGGTTCTAGGTTCGATTCATTCTCAGTCCTCCCTCTAGGGTTTTCTAGATTTCTGGCAAAAGGACGGTGGTAGGTGATTTCCGATAGTGGCAAGTGTTTTCCGGTAGGCAAGATGTAGGTAGAAGATGAATGAATAAATAATCTCTTCACCCACCTAAGGATTGGGTATGAGAGGGTAATTTATTTATAACACCCATTTTGGGCAAAATGGTCATTTTAATTTTAAATTAACAGAATGAATATTATTTGGTTCTATTGAAAGTGTGTTACCGGTAATTTTCCCCACTTGAGTGGGTAAATCAGAGTTTCACCCCCCCCCCCTCTTAAGGTAGCCACTAGTTAAAAACTCTAATTCAAATCAGAATCTACCATGATCAATCTCATATTGGATTCTAAGTTTAGGCTCAAAGAACAATTTAGAGTTTAATCCCTTGACTAATAGTGAAATCCAGCCCAAACCTAGCCAGGACACCCTATCTGTTTTGGGTGAAGAAAGGTTTGTTTAATGGTTGGACCTTGAAGTTGGATCTTGATATCAGTGTTGCTATCCTTGAAAGTCTTAGAAAGTCATGTCAGACCTTTCCCTTAGGGTTGATCCAATGTCCCAAAGTGAATAAAGTGGTCTCTATGGGCCCTCTCGGTAGAAGACATGGTATTTGACCTGAAACCCATGGAGTTTGTTGATGGTGCTCCATACTTGGAAGCATTGTCAGTGTTTGGAAAGAAACTGCACCTTGATGATTAGGAGCTTAGTTGATGGACCTAAGACCCATTTGGACATGGTTTGAAGGTGCCCCTATGTGCTAGGAAGGTTGTTTGTTGAGTTGGGAGAAGCCCATGTGAATTTGATGAAGTTTGGGCCTTGGTATCCCTATTTTTGGCCTTGCTGACATGCTTGGTCGACTGGGCTAGTAGACCAACCAATCGACCAACCAGATCTGAAATCCGAGAAAACCTTATGTTTTGGGTTTTTAGCTTTCTATTTAAATGAACCTCAAGTCTTCTTCGTCTCCTTTGTTTCCCAAACCCTTTGAGATTTGTGAAGACCCTCTCTCAAGCCTCTCCTTTGCATTTTGGTGAAGATCTTCGCGAGTATTCAAGCCTTCCATCTTCGATTTCTCCATCAAAGGTTAGTGTTCTTTCTATGCTGTAATCTACTCTTACTATGCCTTGATTACTGCAATGAGACCATGAAGATGATCCTGCACTCTCTGTTAGCAACCATCTCTTCACTAATATCTTTTATTCTTTAGGTTTTGTGATCATCATAGTGATCTTAACCTTAATCTTTGTAAGTTCTTCATGATGTCATATTCTCTTTTCTTTGATTCGATTCTTAGCATGATTAGATTTGTGATTCATGATGGTTTAGAGTATGATTTCTAATTACTCTTTACTAGAATGAAACCCTATCATCTCTAGTCTTCCTTTGAACTCATAGTATGTTTTCATCGAAAATCTTGATTTTTACTTTTATAGAAAGTTTTGTTTCCAATTTAGTATTTATGTATGTTGATCATTGTTAGTGTTTAATCTTGCTCTTTAGTGTTAGAATGCTGTAGTAGAAGTCTCCTTCAAGTTTGGTGATGTTTCGGATCATGTAAATCAAGTTTCGGATCAGAAAACTCAATTTGGTCTCGTATTGACTTTGTTGGTCGACTGGTTGGTCGACTCGCCAGTAGACCAACCAATCGACCAAGGCAGTCAGCAACTCCAATTTTGCTCTGTTTCGACCCCTCTCTTGGATTTACTTCTTATGACCTATACATGTTTTGTCAAGTTTATTTAGGTGATTTTGGATATTTTCTCTTATCTCTTACTTGAAGATTATAAGTTCGAATTACGAGGGACAACTCACAATAGCCTATACTGTTTATGAAAGACAGAAGATTGACCAGCTCGGTTTATTTCTTTAACAGATACCGCATCGCGTTCATATTTTATTTACATATTGTTTGTGGTATTGGGGGTTTGGACTGGGAGTGTGGTGTATTGTAGGACGGGGGTGCCGGTTGGGTGGATGGGGCCCTTGGGCTGGGCCGTGGGTGGGGCCTTCCTGGCCCTGCTCTCCCGCCGGTGCCCGGTTGGCGGTGTTGGGGCCCGTCCCCGTTCGGGGTTGGCCGCGACCCATGGCAGCAATGGGGATTGATGGGCGCTCAAGACCGGTAACCAATTCGTGAGGGGACATGAATCACATTGTAGGGGCCATTTATTAGTAGGGTTGCAAATAGTAGACTTGGGCTCATGGGCTCTCAAGACCGGTAACCAACCCTTGAGGGGACATGAGAGCTTCCCGTCTATTATTTTTGGATGACCAGTAGGGTTGATGAGTCCGTAGTTAGGGACTATGCTGACTCTAGTGTGAAGGATACCGAAAAGGATCGCCAGAGGTGAGGAATGGACGTATCTGGATCTGAGTTGATATGACTAAGTAGATGACTTGCATTGGGCTAGGTTTTACCTTGACATGCGCCAGTACTTAGACCAATGGTGATGTGAGAGAGCGGTGACTTATACCCCAACCATGGATTGTCCTGAGGGATGAAGGACCCACTACCAAATGGCATTGTGTGATGAGACCTTCCTAAAGAAGTATGGTGCTATAATTTAAAGCATGTCTGCCAATAGAGACCAGCATACATACATAGAGTTAAAAGCATATTAATTGCATTTATTGTTTCATATCATTGCATATATGTTTGTTTGTGAATGCATGTGAAGGTGATTATTGTGTTTGGATTACTTGCTAAGTTCTTTTGAGCTTACCCTTTGGGGGACTTGTTTTAGATGACATTGCAGGTCCGAAAGAGAACCTATGCCACGGTACGGAGGACCTTTCCGTACATGGTACAACTCCGGAAGTCCTTGGAGAAGGTAATGGACAGCGAGGCAGCCAACACTTGGATTTGGACGGCACTGACGGCTCCTATTGACCGTAGCCGGCATCGTCTTATTCACCGATGGGATCGTGCACTAGATGCTGATCTGAAACTTCAAAAGCATAACCTAAAGGTGAAGAAGATGAAGAATAAAGAAGAAGAAGAGCCGACTGAAGATGTGGATTAGATTTCTCTTATTTCTTCTAGACTTTTATTTTACTTGCATTAGCTTAGGACTTTGCCTTAGATTTCGATCTACCTTCCGCATATGTTATGGAGTATATTTCCACTATACTCTACAATTGTTTTTTGATTTGGTATCATGTTATTCCATACTCTGATATTCTTTTGTGATCCTTTTGAGATCCTTTCTTGACTTTTATTATTAATTTATTAGAATACAATGATTTGTTCTTGCTTTTGATTATGTTATTGTGCTAAATGGATATGATCATTCCTAAACTTGATCTTTTGGACTATGGATCACTCCCTCGGGTAATCCAGATAAGGTATAGGCTGGGTGGATTTGGTGGGATGTGACACTAATAGCTAGATTGGAGGTCCTTTTTGGGTTCCACTATCCCAGTGACATATGTAATAGTCTCTACTCCCTAATATAAAGCTACCAATTCAAATAAATAAATAAAAAAGAACAAAAGAAAAGGTAAGGTGGATTGACACTCTTACCTTCATTGAATATCAAATGCCTAGCTAGACACAAAGGATTTGTATAAATACATTGGATACTTGCAATAGAGCCAATAGAGCAATTACCCACCTCACCACGTAGAGTTATGTAATAAATGAAACAAATCCAGAGGCATTACAAGGTTGATTTATGGATATGCCCGAGAGGTAAGTGTGTTGATTCGGTACATTAATGTACGGTATTGAATTTGAAAACCTTATACCAAAATCGTACCGTACATAATTTATATGGTACGGTATGAAAACGGTATTTTAAAAAATGGTATGAAATCAATATTTAAAAATGGCACGGTTCAGTATATAGTTCGGTTTTGTTACGGTATGAAAGTATGGAAACCCATTCTTTTTGTAATTAAATAGAGATATATCATATGGGAAGTGGTCATGTGTTGATGTTCCATGACACCAAGTCTCACTGTTTTCTTTTGTGATTCAACAGATTGATCATTTGATCCATTCATCGGGAGGTAGTGATCTTACGTTCCATGCAAGACATCAAATGATTCAAGGCTCGTGCTTTTTGTTTTGTAATTAAAGAATAAATATAAATTTGAAAAAAAAACTTGTATATCATATAAACAATCTTTGGAAGAACATGGTTTCAAGCAACTTGCAATGGAGTAAATTGTGTTGATTAGGCAACTTGTTGGGAACTTGATCTAGTTGATGGATACATCTGTGTTATCGTGTTGTTTTTTGTGCCTCTGTGCTTGATCTTAATCAGTAACTTGATGAGCAACTTTTAGAGTTTAGATGGTCAAGATAGAATGATACCACAGTAAGTTTCAATCAAATCCTTGAAGATGTTCAATGATCCGAGATTCATTTCTGGAATTTGAATTCCTTGGAGCTAGATCCTTCCTGTTGTGCATGATGTTGAAGACATACAAAGGGGCAAAGGGCTGGACAAAGAGAAGTATATATCTTTTCATATGCTTGTTGGTCAGCATCCTGCCAACTTCATCAATTCTGGTCATGAGAATATTATTAGTTCAGCTAAACCAATTTCCATAACAAAAGTCTAAAACAAAGGGATTTTGGGACTTAGGGTTATAACTTATGAGGGTGTAAACTTTAAAATAAATTTATAAAACTAACCTTCAATATGGTACAAAAATTGTACAAAAACGGTATTCGGTAATTCAGTATGTACCAATGGTAAGGGTGTCAATACGATACGGTATCGGTAATTCGGTACGGTATGGTACCATACCGCATTTCAAACCATCCAACCATAACCGTACCATCCATAGTAAATACGTCTAAAACCGGTTTGTAACTATGAAATCGGTACGACAACACGAATTTCGGTATATGGTACATAAATTCGGTTTAAAATCATATCACTTTGCTAATGAACATTAATTTAGAAAGGCACTCCAATAGTGGAAGAGAAGAGATTGATTAAGCCAAATAATGGTTAAACGGTTTCACATACCATATTAGATAGCCTAAAGGACAGGATGAGACAAAAATGGAGACACCCTTACCTATTCTGGAATTCAAACTTGCCTACATGTTTGTTTGTTCTCTCCTATACAACACAACATTTTTTAGGCTTCCAATATAACGAAACACCCATGTAAATTTCATACTTGAAATGTTTGGAAAATTGTCAATCCAAATGCAACGCTATACTTTCTTGGCTCTTGCTGCAAGGAGCTTAATGGTTTTAGGCAAGAGAGCAACTTGTTTGGTGGGAAACAAATAATTGGAGTACAATTGCACCTTTCCACAAGTTGTTCTAGAGACTATTGAAGGTATTCGAATAAATAGAAGAACCATCTATTACAACTATAGTCTTTTAGCCCCTTGGTTATTCACCTATTAGGGTTTAAATGTTAAACTAAAATTACAAAACTACCTCGGTTGCAAAGGTTCGGGTGGGAAAAAGAGGTACCGTTTGAAACAAAAAACATGTGGGAAATCCCATGAAATGGTTTTAGTGCGGGTGAAGGAGAAGGAAAGGAAAGCAATTTTTGTAGAAAAGTTAAACGGTTTGGGTCCTACTTTTTACTTTTCACCCAACCGATTTTCCCACAAAGTCGCCACCAAAAATGGTATCGGTTTTAAAATGGCAAAGTTTGAAAGTTGGTGTGGTTCTAAGCGGCGCGGTTTGGTATGGTTAAACGGTTTCAGTACCGTATTGACACCCTTACTTAGAGGGATCGTTTTTACAATTTTTTTATCTTAGCCGTTAGGTTAATTAATCAAAGAAAATTACCTTTCTGTCCTCTCCTATTACTTTATTATTTTTCTCTCCAAATCCTGCTAATTGAGATTCAGAAACAAATTCCGAGGAGAGATACACCGGATCGGATGTTTGGAGCATTGAACTTTCCAAGCCCCTTACCACCTTCGGGGTTGTGATCGTCGTGGCCTCGCGGTTAGGTTGTCGTGCACATATTTTCATGGGTGTTTCACCTACTGTTGCGCATCATCTGATTGCCGTCACGAGGAGTGCCTCCCCACATGTGTGGAAAAAGGAACGTTTGGTTTGAATTATGATTTCAGTCCTGACTCCTGAAGGGCCGTTTTACACGACCCTCCTTTGTGTCATAAACTCATAATAATTGATTCGTTGACAAAACCCAAACAGGGATTATCTTGGGGAATAGTTGGAAAAATCAAGTACAGCTGGCAATAAAATCTCCAATTGGGTGGGTCCTAAACTGGAAATCAAAACCCAAAACCGAAACCCGAAACCGAACACCCAAACGGCCACTAGAAAACTGCCAACTAGAAAATAAATAACCCAATGTGTAGCTGGTGAAAAGCCAGCCGGTTAGTTGGGGTCAATTACATATCTAGAAGTTCAATTGAATTGCAGCTACCCATTGCACCTTTCTTTTCTTTTTGGGATAAAAGCTACCCATTGCACCCAAAGGTTTGAAAATTTGCAAAACTTCCAGATCGAGAGTTGTGTGGGAGTGGGATCAGTGTACCAATGTCGGTGATACATCACCATGTCAGATGAGGGCGACACGACACCACTGGTCAACACGTGATTTACCCATAAGTAGACGAGATATCGCCGATGAATGAACAATATATCATGAACATCCGATTTTTTAGCGATATATCATCAAATTTGCGATACTTAGTTGAAATTTCATTCGATTTTTGTCATTTTAACCCTATGTCTATTGACAACAGAATGTGAAGCATGAACCATACTCAACATAATTGTATAATGAATTGTAGATTTTAGTACTTCTATTCACTAGTTGTCTACTTGTCTTTTCTTTGCATGTTTACGTTGATTTACATGAGTTTTCTAGACTTCCAGTTTCGGTCGCATACAGTCGAACATATGCAGATCAGGAATATTAGTTTAGTTGAGGTTTTAGACCAAAATAATGTTTCCATTGTGTTTGTTGGTCTCAAATTAGATTGCACAACAAAATTCAGATCAAAATGACCTCAAATACTCCTTGAGACTGTAGGGGGTTGATTTTTCTACCACCATCAATTCAAAAGTCATCAGAAATTTTGCGACAATTTTTTTGGTGTCGGTGGTATTGGCTCCACCAACACATGAAATGTCAACGACATTTCAAACCTTGAGTGGGACATAACAAGCAAAGACTTCATTGCAAAGCTACAGGTTTAAATAAGAGTTGAAGAAAGACCACATACATTCATGCAATACGTATAAGATGGGTTAATTACAATCAAACAAGTAGTAGTGGGGCATGCATGTTGGTTCAACTTAGATTCTTCAAACTTCAATCTTTTGAATTCCTTAGTTTTGATCATCTTCCCTAGTTTTCTCAACTATCCCGATGATTATCCCCAAAGAGTGGACTACTGGATTTGACATGGACCCATCAAAGTCTTGTGCTTGTTCATCAACTACTTAATATCAAGTCGGTGATCATCATTATATGGTGAGTCACTCATATGATATGAAAGTTTCCTAACAAGACAAAACATATAGCAACCCTTAAAAGTATTGGCCAACCAATTATTCATTGGTCACCGTGGTCTCTGTGACTTTGGCATTTTTTTCCTCACAAAATCAATCAATTTGCCAACCATGCATTGATTTGGATGGCTTGAGAGATCCACAATATATTAACTAATGCCGTCTCTTTCCATGCAAATCCCAAACCTTTTGTCTTGTCCCAGCTGTATGAGAGAGAGAGAGAGAGAGAGAGCAATTGATTAATTTCAAAGGAAGGGTGCATGCATATATGCATGCCTTGAAATTTTTTTTTTAGAAATCTCTTTGTAGTCTTCTATGACTTTCAAAGGTAAGTCTTGCATGCCCTACCTTTGCTTGATTTCTTTCCCAATTTGCAAATCTTCAAAGGTTCGCTTCAATTTCTTTGACCGATCAGCCTCTAAACTTTGATCAAGTCCTTCTCTTTAATTATTTAAAAACTACAAGTTAAACCTATATTGATTTATGTCAAGAAAGAAACAAAAAAGGTTATAAAAGGATTTCTAGGAGACTTAGATGGATGACTACGAATATTAGTATTATGTGAGGCTAAGCTAAACCATGGAATTTGTATGGTAGTCTTTATCAGAAACTTTCAAACCACCTGGTGGCAACGAGTTTGGATTGTTGGGGATTGCTTCTCTCACATCTATTTCACCATATATTTAAAAGAATGGTCCACTTCTGAGCACGAACAAGATGAATTGAATCTAGGTGAGTTTTCCTCATAAACATATCATGAAGGAAATGATATGAAGAGAACAAGTTTTCTATCCTCACAAATTGAAGATCTCAAGTCATAGCAAGTGAGAACGAATGATCATGTAATACAAATTACATAGGTTTATGGGCCCATTGTTAGCTAATAGAAAATCTTCCCTCACTAATGGACAAGGCATTAACACCCAGGGGGGATTGGAATGGAGACATGGCGGCTGAACAAGTGGTTGCCTTTAAAAAAGTTCCATTCAACCAATAAAGACGAAAAAAATGAAAGAAAAATTAACTAATGTTTGGAATAGTTTTAACTTTTAATATATGAAGCCATCAATGGAGGGTCCTTCCAATCAATTCATCAAGTGCTGGGAAAAAGTTAAAAGAAAAACAATTTGTATGATTAATTTGAGATTATCATCTATATTTAAATACCAACAGAGTTTATGCCTAATTTTCCCTCTTAATTATTTTTTACTATTTTGTTAAGTCTTTCTCTTCATTAATAAGTTTAAATAGACTGAAAAAATGTAGATTAACAGGACCAACCTAACAGTTAGGTGATGTTTGGCTTGATTAGAGATGACAATTTGAAACTCACCACCTAAAGCAATCAGTTGGCAAAGACTGTAGGATTGATTGTGGAAGTATAAACTATAAAATAAAATGTCGTTGTCTTTTATTTCCAATAAAATAATATATATATATAGTTGAGGTTCTATAAATTTGTTATTATTTTTGTGTAAATAAAACTTTATTAATTAGTCATGTTGTTCATAATTAATTTATTATTATTTTTTATTTTTTTATATTTTTTTTGTGTGTATCGAGAAAAAAATGATTTATTTATTCAAAGAACTTGGGTGAAACGTCTCACCTTAGGGCAAGTGATGACATCCACCAAATTTTGGACAAATTAAACTTTAAGGAGGCCAATATTGCAAGTAAAATTAGACCAATTTTTCAATAAGTTCAGGTAACTGAACTAGAGAGGCTAAAAGTCCAATATAAGTGATTTGATATGGAAGATGATAGCATCCGCAGAGCAATTCGTAAAACTGGAATTTTCAATTGCTCACTTAGTGCCATATACTAATAATAACACCTCCCCAAGTTTCTTCCACCAATTAATTCATCAACATGGCAACTGGCCAACATGGTTCTGTAGGCCTCATTGCTGACCAAGGAGGGTAAGAGACTGGCAGCTGGAGCTGTCCATGCCTTCCAATCATCAAGTGGAATTTGATTAATGATACTTTAATTTTGATGTTGAGTTCGTTGCCAGCAAATTTACCTTTGAATAACTATTTGATGTTTTAGGTGAAACTAGGCTGTGTCGAATCATCCATGACCATTTTCCAAGTTGTTAAGAGAAGAAGAATTAAAGCCCTCTCAAGAATAAGAACGACATCCCAACCTAATACTGTAGGACTACCAGTTAAGGCAATACTCGCTCAACCGACACCATTATCTCTAGTATGCGGGATTTGTGGAAATTGTGTGGAATTTCTTTGGCATATATTTCTTTCTTGTGATTGGACGAAGAGGATCTGGGTGGCGGGTCCTCTAGGACTTAGAACGGAAAAATTTATATATACATCCATCAGTGACCTATGCAAATCCTTCATCCTAGATCTTGGTCTTGACAAATCATCTAAAAGATGGCCGTCTGTCTTTATAATCACATGTTATTTTGTTTGGAAAGAACGGAACCACAAAATCTTTAATAAGTATGCCCCCAACCCCAAAAGAGTTTTAAACAATATCTCAAATTGGATCCAAGATCTAAAACTCAAAACACGAGAAACATTAGAAAACCACACAAAGCTGGACACAAGTAAAGATTTTTAAACCAAATATTTGTTTTTGTAAAAGTTTGACTAACTTGAGTCAATTATCAATCTTGATGTGTGCAAGGGTACATAACTCAGAGCTGAATAGTGCCGAATGGAGTGAGGGATTATTTTGGAAAGGATAGCTAAAGTATGTCAGTACGGGAGGATTAGGGAAAGGAAATATAAGGCACTCTTGATTGGGTTAAAGGATGAAATAGACCAAACACAATTCTACAACATTCAACTATATGAGATTTGGTGCAATGAGGAAGAAGTGTTTGATCTACATTCAACTATATGGTGTTGTTGAATGCAAACACCGGCACCTACTCAATGTTGGTCGGGCCCTTTTATTTCAGGCCAATCTTCCACAAGACTTTTGGGGTGATTGCATTCTTACGGCCACACACATTATTAACAGGTTGCCTACCAAACTTTTAAAAGTGAAAACTCCTTTTGAACTTCTTTTTAATAAAACCCCCACATATGTTCATCTTCGTACTTTTGGTTGTTTGTGCTATGGACAAAACCATTCCACCATCAAGCACAAATTTGACCCTCGTGCTTCTCTAGGAATTTTCCTTGGATACCCTTTTGCTCAAAAAGGTTATAAAATTTTGATCTCACTTCTCACAAGGTTTACACGTAGAGCGTTGTGTTTATTGAACATATTTTTCCTTACCACCTAAAGACTTCCCCTTCATCTATTAACCCTACCCTCCCCTGTTCCGTCCGTTTTGAATCCTCCTCCATCCCAACCAACCCACTTTTCCCATCTCCACCATTGCCCGCCAACCCCACCACACAACCCTTCCCCACCTCCGTTGTGTTGTTGCCACGTCGCTCCGCCCGGTCGCATAATCCCCCTCCCATTTGAGGCTACATTGCTCGGCTACTCACGCCACATCATCTTCTTCGGATGCCGGTAAACTCTTTCCTCTTGATTCTTCTATATCTTATAAAGGTCTCACCTTCTCATCTTAAGTTTATCGGGTCTCTTTCCTCTTCGAAGAACCCACTAGCTTTGCCACTGTTGTCACCTGCCGGAAAGATGCCATGCGTCGGAGATTGAGGCTCTTGAAACCAATACACTTGGTCACTTGTTCCTTTGCCGCCTCAAAAGAGCCATTGGTTGTAAATGGGTCTACAAAATTAAACAACACTCTAATGGTTCTATTGACGGTCAGCACGTTTGGTGGCCAGGGGTACACCCAACTGAGGTGTTGATTTTCATGAGACTTTTGCTCCTGTGGCCAATCGTTCTCGTATGCGTCTTGCTTGCTCTTGCCTCAATTAATTGGTCACTTCATCAACTTGCGTTAATACGCCTTCTTGCATGGTGATCTTGCGGAGTATATATGACTCTACCTCCTGGTTATCATCGTAGGGGAGACGTTGTTTGCCGCCTCCACAAATCTCTCTATGGTTTAGCGGCTTCTCGTATTGGTTCGCCAATTTTCTATTGCCTTAATGAGTGTGGGCTTCATTCAATCGACTGCAGTTATTCCCTCTTTTCTAAGGGCTACGGAATTCAACCATCTTTGTATTAGTATATGTGGATGACATCCTTATTGCTGGTTCGCGCTTTGGCAATTTCCACCTTAAAGGTTTCCTTCACCAACATTTCGTATCAAAGATCTTGGCCCCATGAATTTTTCTTGGTCTTGCTGCTCGCTCACAAAGGTATTTTCCTCAATCACGAATACACTTTGGATATTTATCGGTGTCGGCCTTCCGGTGCTCACCCAACTTCATTTCCAATGGAACAAAATCTCAATCTTACGGACTCCGTGGTGATATCCTTCCGAACTCGCATCTTATCGTCGTTTGTTGGCGGTTGATTCATCTCACCATCACTCGTCCGTTTGTGCCCTGTCACATTCTTGCCGGTTATGCACCAACCTCGCAAACCACATATGGCGCTGCACTCGCCTTCTTCGATCCTTCACAACTCACCGGCCGGGTATTTTACTTCCGCTATGCACCTTATCACTTCGTGCTTTTGCGACTCGTTGGGCCGGTTGTCCCATGACTCGCCGCTCCACCCCGGTTCTGTGTTTTTCTTGGTTTTAGCCCTATCTCTTGGAAGACTAAGAACAACATCGTTTCTCGATCCTCTGCCGAGGCGGAATATCGAGCCATGGCTGGCCACTTGCGAGCTAATTTGGTTAACTTCGCTCCTTCAAGATTTTGGTGTTCATTTGAGCGGTCAATCCCTCTTTTTGTGACAATCAGCGGCCATCCACATTGCCGCCAATCCTGTGTTTCATGGCGTACCAAACATTTGAAATTGTTGTCATGTCATCCGTGATAAGATCGCTCTGGCCTCATCCGCCCGTTCACACTTCTAGTTCTACCCAAATTGCGACATTTTCACCAAATCCCTTGGCAAGTTCTTTTCTATTCCTCAGGCGTTGGGAGTTCTTGTATTCACTCTCCAACTTGAGGGGGGTATTAGCCATCATATGCCGTTGGAGTCTTTGGAAAATATGCCGTTGGAGTCTTTGGAGAATATGCCGTTGGAGATAATATGCCGTTGGAGATCTTTGGAGAATATGCCGTTGGAGATCTTAGTTATTGCCGTTGCAAATAATTTCTTTCCTTATGTATGCTGTTACATTTATTTTATTCTTTACTTGATTGTATTATATATATAATGAAGAAGTAATCCAAAATTACTCCTACACAAAATCATCTTAACACCACTGAAACACAAAAAGTGGCCAATAGCTTATGTCCCGATTTTGGTACGCCTAATTTTTTGTATTTTGGTATTGCTTTTTTCGTTTTTCTTTAAAACCCAATTTGTCTGATTATTCTGTAACAACCCTTGTAATTCTAACCCGGGATTCATATTGCAAGTCCGAGTACCCGAAGTTCCAACCGGAATAAGCTGTCGACTATCCGGATTGAAGCCCATGATCCATACCCTAAGCCCATGGATCTAGATTCTGCCGATGAAGAACCTGTCATACTGGGAACCCAAAGGAAATCCAATAGAAACCCTTATGGACTGGGAATGTGGATCTCTAGCCTAAGTCAAGTTGAGTTTGAAGATGTCCGTGATCAAGGTAAGAGTCCCCCACATGTTGGTTTAAGTTAGCTTAGTATTGGGGATCAACCGATTGAGCAAAGCACCCAAGTACTAAAAAGTACAAGGGGGTGGTTGCTTAAGGTGGTTGATTGACCCAACCAACCGCCCCAAAGCGACCGTACATGTCTAATTGTGGGATTAAACCCTAATTTGCCCCAGCTCTTTATAAAAAGCCATCCACGACTTAATTTGGTATTATTTTATTCGTGGAGGCTACTGTGGACGGTTAGGAGGTAGGGTACACGTGTTTGGTGGTGAAGAACGTTCGACTCACGGTGAAGCTTCGATCCTTGATCTGTTTTGCGAATCGATTGGAGATTAGTTGATCACATGCTCTTCTTACTTATCTCTCTTGAGTAGTAATGTGTTTTTTTTTTTTCTTTTCTTCTTCCCTCCATGATTTTATAGATTGTGAGTTTGATGGTTAAAATCTTTCCATCGATGATCATGACTAAATCACATCCAAAGATGGATTCTCATATCCGGATCAAGGGTTGATTTAGTTGAAGGAGATGAAGTGGATTTGAATTTTCCTTGTGGTTTTTGGATTGAGATAGACTCTTTAGCATGTTAAGAACGAAATTCGGATTTGGATCATCCCAAAATCATATCGAAAATGGGTGATCAAAATTTGGAATTTCGAACTTGAAAGTCTGCCTGAAAAGGGGGCGGTTGGTTAAGGCGGTTAATTGACCCAACCAACCACCACAAGCTACCAGCGGGTCACAGTGACCCTATCGTTCTGAGTTTTGCTCTGTTTTGACTTTTGTTCTTAATGGATCTTTTTAACCCTAATCTAGGTGATCACTGAGGTTTACTAGACTTGTTATTTGTCAAGTTTGATTGCACTTGTAGTAGCTTTTTCACTTCAAAAGGTAAGGTTACATTTATGTATATATGATATGGCATGTAATGTGATGAACTATGTATAACTTTGAATGCATTAGTAATCATAAAACTTGTTGTCACATTTGCTTGAATGATTCATTGATTATAATATGTTGTGAAAGATGATTAGTTGTACACAATTTACTATGTGATGTTGAATGACTTGCTATGTGATATTAAATGATGAGTTGATGTAGCTATGATTGAGGGTACATTTATGGGTATCCTTAGCTTGGGATATCAGGGACTATGGTATGGGACAATGTTCTCTAATGCCCCCAGCACTATCATGGTTGTTGGAATTACATACCTAGGAGGTCTAGATTGCAAGGTTAGAACCCATACATGCTACTACCCTTTCGGCAGGGGTATTGAAATCGAATGACCCGTGATAATAGTGATGTGACTCTATTTCATCCTACAACGGTAGCCAATTCGTGCGAAGACTCAGTGGTCCACTGTTGATCATGCAATGGTAGAGTTGCATATGTTAGGGTTGGGCTCATGGGCGTCAAATAAGCGACTTATGAGTCATGAGGGGACATGAGAGCATCTGCCCCAACAATATGTGGATGATCATAGGGTTAGGGAATAGAGTCCAAAAGAGGTAATCATCCATGAGGATTCCCATTCCTAGGTGGAAAAGGATATTGAACCGAGTTGGTTGGTGCCATAGGGGAAATAACTTGACCACATGTAGTATGTTACTATATGACCTTGCATTGGGTTAGAATCCCTAACATGAGCCAATAATTATGCCAATGGTTGTGGTGAGAGAGTGTGGACCTAAACCCCAGCTATGGTTGTTTGATGATGACTGTACCCTTGCCCGAGATCCCAACAGAGGTAACCAATCCGTGAGGGATCAAAGTGATTAGACCTACCCAAAGGAGGGCTGGTGTTATATCTTAAACATGTTTGTCATACTAGAAACTTGTATAGTTAGCTATTAGATGCATCCATACATGTACTTATGCATATTATCTTTCACTTATGTTACGTACTATGATATAATGTTGACATGTATACGAGATTTGTTGCCTTACTAAGTTCATCAAAACTCATCTTTTTTGTGGATTATTGTTATATTATTCAGATGGCAATATTGAAGCGGGAGAAATTCCGTATGACTGGGAGGATCTCCGTGAAGAGACTCTGAAAGTGTCAGTGGGAGATACAAATGTATAGCACGAAGCCATTTGGAGGTGCATAGAGTGCACTTACAACTCCTATTGATTACAAAAGAATCCAGGTGGCTCGCCATTTCGACAAGTCAATGAAGGAAGGTTGGATGACCCCATTCATCGAGAAATTAGAAGAGAAGATCGCCATCCTTATAAAAGAACAAAAAAATAATTAAACTATGACTTATTTTGCTTTCACTGAGATACCGCTTTTGGACACGTTTACTTTATTCATTTCCTTGATTCTTTCCTTTTTGGATGTTGAACAAATTTATGTCCCTTTTAATTTAATTATTGAATTATTCTTGCTTGTGATTTATTATTATTTGTATTTATTATCACTGGTGGCTAAATTGTGGATCTTGTGATTGTGGATCGCACCTACGGGTTGTCCGATGGGACCGATACCGGCAGGTGGAGTGTGACAATTCGATCCCTAAATCTTGTTTCCAGCAAGGGCGGTGATGGGTGGTTTTCTGATAAGTGTAGGTAGAAGATGGGTGAATGAAGAATCCTTTCTCCCACCAAAGGGTTGGGTATGGGAGGGTATTAAATTTGTCATTTCACTAGAAGGCATTTGGGTAATTAAAATTTTAAATTTTAAATGACTTAAATAAGGGAATGACCATTTAGGTAATTTTAAGAGCCATTTAACAACAAACTTAACTATGGGTAACTTGTAAATTTTCAAGTGGGCGCCATGTAATTTATAGCATAATAGTGATTGATCACTAGTTTTACCCCAATACCAGTGGGTGCCATGTAAAAAATTCTTCTTCTTCTTCCTTCTTTTTATTTATTTTGGGTGTAAGGTCATCTTTGTAAGAGGAAGAGTTGTGACTGATTGTACAGTCACCTCCACACAAAAAAAAAAAACCAAAAAATGGGGCATGGTAGCAACATCATAGACATTTTTTATTAATAATATATGCCCGATGGCTTGGTTGGACTAGGGTCCACCGACCACGGCCTTGGCCAAGCCTGCTCGACCCAGCTTGGTGCATGTGTGTGTGATCCGTACTTAACTCTCCACCGACACACATCCCACTTGGGAGCAATTATTTTATATATAACAATATTATCATTAGCTCCATCCCACGTGGGACTAAAATAAATATGGTAAATTAGGTTACCTTATATATGTCGAATTGTCAAAATCCTTGGATTTGAATATTTCCATTCAGAAGAGTGCTAGATGTAACATCCCCAAGAATCCTAAAATACAAAAGTTGAGAGTTTTGAAGATTTTTGAAACTTACATATATATATATATATATATATATATATATTATGTTATATTATTTTAAAACAAAATCCAACATATATTTATATTAAATATAAATGCTGTTAATTTATTTTAAATTTGAATTATAATATTGTTAAAGGGACCTACTAAAACTAGTTCAAATGAATATTTCTCAAATAATGAGAAAACTAAGAGAAACTTAAATATATACTCCTTGAGTATGTAAACTATTATATTTATTCCCCCCTTAGAATTTATTCTACTGTGTTTGCACCTCCAACCTTTCAAGTTTTATATAGTTTATGGATGCGGTTCTAGCATAATGGTGGTAGCCTCCTATGTAAAGGCAATAAGACCAAGGAGGTCTCATGTTTGGATCTCCGTCTCTCCATACCTCCCCCCCCCGGTGGGCCTATTGGCCCCAAGTCTTCGAGATAGTTTTAATGATGGCCGAAAGAAATTTTTTATATGAACCATGCTCCTATTTTTAGAATAACAGAGTTAACGATGACTTAGCACATGTAATTTGTTTTCAAAATTCTCATCCTACCCTCTTTTAACCTTTAATTTGGATTCTCAACAAAAAAAGAGGGGAAAGTGAAGAACAATGATAATTGATTTTGAAGTGTCTCTCTATTTTTTCATTCATTTATAGAAAGATTTAGGATGGATATATATGTCTTTCTCAAGTTAAAAGTAATGGTTTTAGGGAAGAGTTGGGATCTTCTACCAACAAAGGTATAAGATTGTGCTCTCGTCAAAACCATCCACCGTGTTTAAAAGGGGCCCACCTCTAGTCCACTTTGTCAGTGCTCAAATAAATCTTCTAAAATAGGGGTTTGAATATTGTAATAGGAGTAGACAATTCATCGCAAGAATTACACAATGGATAACTAGAGATAGAAGTACCTACCAATGAGCAAAAAACAAAGCAAAATAGCGAAAGAGTCTTCTCACACCTCTTCTTCTGTAGTGGTGAGAAATGATTTACTAAATAGATGTTTAAATAATAGGAAAATGTTCAATGCCACCCTCTATGTTATCTAATTTACCAACCAGATCCCCTATAAGGTGACAATATATCAACGACATCCCTTGCCGTTATGAATCCCAGTCAAATGTTGATGTAAGCAAGTTAATCTTTTTAAAAGGGCAAGAATATCCTTAAAGGAATAACCAAATGCTCAACTTGGTTCTTCATCTTCCTTTACCGTCTATGACTTCTTCCTCTTCTAATTGTAAATACTTATAAAGTTAAGGAGATATGGTTCATAGCGGTAGTGTAATAACCCCCATATTTCTAACCCGGAATCCATATTGCAGGTCCAAGTACCCGAAGTTCTAACCGGAAGAAGTTGTGGGCTATATGGATTGAAGCTCATGATGTAAACCTTGAGCTCATAGATTTGGATACTGCTGGTGAAGAACCTGCCTTACTGGGAACCCAAAGAAGATCTTGTGGAAACCCGGATGGACTGGTTAGATGGATTTCTAGCATGAGACAAGTCAAGTTCAAAGATGTCCCAGATCAAGGTAAGAGCCCTCACATGCTGGTTTAAGTTAGAATAGTGTTGGGATCATCTGGGAGAGTAAAGCACCTAAGTACTGAAAAGTACTAGGGGGTAGTTGCTTAAAGTGATTGCTTGACCCAACCAACCACCCCAAACGACTAATCGATCTGGTTGCTGGTTTTAAATCTTGTTTTTCCCTTGGCCCTCTATCATCCATGACCTAATTTCACATTATTATGTTTGTGGAGGCTGATGTGGACTGAGTAGAGGCTATGAACACATGGTTGGTAGTGAAGAACCCTCGATTAGCGAAGAAGGCTTGGATCTTGCTTTGACTTTTAGATCTTTTAGTGGTTTGTTAAGCACTCTCTTATTTTACTTAAATCATATATTGTTAGAGAGTAGTTCCTCCCTCTAAAATTCTGTAGTGGTGAATTGGAGTGATTAGAATCCTTTCCCATCAATGATCTCGACTAGATCACTCTCGAAGATGGATTCTTATATCTGGATCAATGGCTGATTTTGTCGAATAAGATGAAGTGGATTTTAGATATTTCCCTCCTGTGATCTGGTGTGTGGTGACCTCTCTGGAGTCCTAAGAACAAAGTTTCGAACTTGAATCAACCCAAAATCGGATTGAGGATGGGTGATCAAAAGTTTGAATTTCAAACTTTGAATTCTGCCTGAGAAGGGGCAATCAATTGATCCAACTAACCGCCCCAAGTGACCGGCTGAGTCACAGTGGCTATGTCAGTGTTGATTTTGCCCGCTTGGATCTCAAACTTTAATGAAACTTCTTAACCTTAATCTAGGTGATCTTTGGGATATGTGGGAGTGGTTATTGGAGAGAACTAACACATTTTTCCATGATATTTCCGCTAAGTCAAGTAAGGTCACAATTGCATATATGATTGACATATGTTATGATGAATTGCCTATCACTTTGAACATGTATGTAGTCTTATAACTTGTTGTAATAGTAGCTAAATATGATTACTTGATGATGAGATGTTATGGATGATAGATGCATTTAATTTATTTATTACTCGATGTGGAATGATGTGTTTGGTACAACTATGATTGAGGGTTATCCTTGATGGGTATTCCTAGCTTGGGATATCAAGGATTGTGGTATGGGGCATTGTTCTTTGATGCCTCTAGCACCATCATGGTTGTTGAATTACATACCTATGAAGTCTAGACTGCATGGTTAGGTACCCTTACATGCAACTACCCTTTCGGAAGGGGTATTGAAGCTGAATGACCCGTGATATTGGTGGCATGACTATGTTTCATCCTGCAGCAGTAGCTAATCCATGTGGAGATTCAGTGGTCCACTGTTGATCATGCAATGGTATGGTTGGGCATATGAGAGCCCAATAAGTTGCTTGGGAGTTGTGAGGGACATGAGAGCATCCGCCTCAACAATATGTGGATGACCATAGGGTTAGGGAATGGAGTCCATTGAGATAATAGGTCCATGAGGATTCTCATTCCTAGCTAGAAAATGATACTAAACTGAGTTGGTTGGTGCCATAGGAGAAGTATCTGGAGCACATGTAGTATTTTACTATAGGACCTTGCATTGGGTTAAAATCCCGACATGCGCCAGTACTCATGACAATGGTTGGGATGAGAGAGTGTGGACCTAAACCCCAGCCATGGTTGATTGACGATGACAGTACCCCCATGCCCAAGATCCTAACAAAGGTAGTAAGTCTGTGAGGGATCAGAGTGATGAGACCTACTCAGAGAAGAGCTAGTGTTATATCTTAAAGCATGTCTACCTTATTAGAAACTTGCATGGTTAGCTGCTAGATGCATCCACACTGTTGCTTATCATCTTTTCATTATTATTCCTAATGTGTATATGATATTAATGTGTTTATGGGATTGTTGCCTTATTGAATTTGTCAAAACTCATTCTTTGTGGATTATCTCTATTTTTCTTCAGATGACTATACAGATGCTGAAAAAGTTCCATATGGATGGAAAGAACTCCAATGAAGAGACTATGCAGATATCAATGGGATTTGGTGTTGCACAACATGAAGCCTCCTGCAGGTGTATGGAGTGCTCTTATGACACCTAATTGACAAAAAAAGAATACAAGTGGTTTGACATTTTTGGATAAGTCGATGAGAGAGGGTTTTATGACACATTTTATAAAGAAATTAGATGAAGTGTGTCCCAGTTTTGAGAAAGACAAGAACAATGATTAAACTATGAAATTTTCTTTGTTTTCGTTGAAAACATTCTTTTGGATACATTTCGCTTTTTAACTCATTCTTTAGATTACATTTATTACCTTACTTCGTATTTTGGACTCTTTATTCCTTTTATATTAATTACGGAATCGTTCTTTGCTCTTGATTTGGCATTGTGTGTATTTATTATTGTTAATGGCTAAACCGAGGATCTTGTGGCTATGGATCACACCCACATGTTGTCAAGCGGGTCCAATACCGGGTGCATGGGGTGTGACAGGTAGTGTTTTCAAACTTAGGATGTGGGGGTAATATTGAAAATGTATTAATATTTTATAATTGTGACTAAACGTGTTAGTAATGGAAGGTCTGACTAAGGGTGTCAATTGTGTAATGAAACCGTTTAAGTGTACTGAACAACGCAATCTGAAGCCGCTCTGTACCGCACCATTCAAAATTCTGGTACAATATGTACCGAAATCGAATTTTAAAATTTGGTTGGGTACAATACCGATTTGAATAGAACCATACAGTGGTATGTCTCAAAATTGTACCAAATTTACATAAAACGGTATGGTACCATATAAAATTGTATATCATATCAATAGAGGCTATATATGTAATTTCGCACTTAGAAAGTGCCTTTCTACTTTGTGAGAGATCATTTAATGTTTAAAGTCTACATTAAATATTCTTTGCTTGGTGTTTCTAATCAATAAGCTAATTAGCCCCTTGAAGTTTAAAGTAATCGTTGTTGAAGGTTTCTTGGTGTCTAAACTCCATTTCTCCAAGCCTACCGTGAAACCACTCTTCCACTTCAACCTATAAGTTGTTGCATTAAATATCATACCCACAGTGACCCAATAATAATCTTATTCCGAATTATGCTCTTCCTGATCAGATATTTGATGATATAGGTAAAAATTATTCAACTATCTTTCATGATCCTACGGTCATATGCACATATATTGCCACTTTGGACAATAAGGACTTTCCTTTAGAGCATTGGATATTAATAAACCAATATTAAAAGTAGAATGGGTTCTTTGGTACCAAAATTATACCACACTATATACCGTGTTTAAATCCATTTCATACTGAATCATATCATACAATTTTTGTAAATATCAAAACTGTACCATACATTGTAAATTTGGTATGGTATAATTTTGATTTTTAGTATTCAAAGTTGGTATTGTGCTGAAACCGTATCGAATTACTAAACCATACCGATTGACACCCTTAGGTCTAACTAATAAATTGAGTAACACGGAGTTAGCATTAATAGTATGGTGTAACTCAGATTGTGGGACTAAAAATTTCCCTAAATATGATAAAATGCTCTCCTAATTGAAATAGGAGAGATAGATTCATATAACGACTGAAACTAGCTCATCCGTGGATGTGTTTCTAGCACAATGGTGGTAGCTTCGTATATAAATAAAGTAAGCCCAAGGATGACTTAGGTTGGTTTGAACCTCCTTTAATAAAAATAAATACATTCTTTGACTAAAAAATTAGAACAGTAGTTGAAAAATAAGTATCTATTGGATGTTTGGAGGATTGAATGAGCTAGTTGTACAAGAAAATGTGATACTTATCCACATAGAAATAGGGAAAGTAGAAATAGGGAAAATAATAAATGACTATGGGAAAACAAAATCATATTACAAACTATCTCCATGGTAACCTTCAAAAGTAGCAGCAAGTAGCATAAATTTACACTTTCCAATTTAGTTTTCTCAAATGTCTTAAGTTTGCATGTTTAGTTTATGCTCGTAACTCGTACTTATATCTAACAACTAGCATCTACACTTAGAAAGGAAAACCAAGAAAATGAGCATGATAGATAATATGAGCAACCTCTAGATAAAACGAAGTTTCATCTACACATGCAATTTGCATATAAGTAGATCATGATGAGGCATGTCTTTTAACAACCGTTTTAACAAAATTTGGTAGGGGTGGCTTAGCTGCCAAAAAATCAACACCTCATGGTATTAGTTAAGAGTCCAAATCTCCTTTGGGCCAAGGGTGTTACTCTACCATATATTTAAATTATATATAAGAGCTACTTTGAAGTTTTAATCGAGACAAAAGCAAACTGACACAGATGATTCCAAATCCAAACAAGACTAAAAACAATGGCTGAGGGAAAAAATAATATTGTTATTTTCAGTTATCTTTTTTTTTTCTTTTTTTTTTTTCATTGAAAATATCTACCTCTCTACACCAAAAAAATTAACATGTGTCATCTTTTTTCTTTTTCTTTTTTGTTGGGTTTTTTTCGGGGTGGGGTGGTACTTTTTATTAATAGCAGACAAGACCTGTAGCCTTTAAATATATAATTTGTGCAAACTAAAGGCTTTTAAACCAAAAGTTAAGAACACCGACGGAAGGTTTGGCGATTTTCTAGCAAGATTCTGGCAATTTGTAGTGACATTTGTTAATCTTGTTTTTTGGAGGCTGTTTTGGTTTGCTTCTCACCGAAATGGCCGAAATTTGGATAAATTATTTTTCCATGTTTCACCCAAGTCTTCTTAGTGAACGATTTTCATTCATTTATGTCCATATTCCTACACAAAGTATAGTACCCACTACCATAACTACTTTCGCTCCCACTCATAAATGATTAAAAAATAAACATTTAACTGAAACTTTATTAGGGTATAATTTTAATATCAAGCGGCAATAAAGATATAACATAAATAGCTAGGGATCTAAGATAAGATTACTTGAAAGTGTAACTTGCAAAATGATTGCTAATAGTTGGGATCAACTTGATTCTTATCTCAGTTCATGAAGACCTGTCTGGGACCGATACATATCTAGAAACTCAGTCATAGTTGGCCATTTTACTCAGAGATATGAAACTTGAAGAGCTTCCCGATTGATAGCTGCATGTGGACAGCATGCATGCGAAGGCTTGAATATTTAGCAATAGGGAATGGTCGGTTTAAATCAGATATCCTGTTGAAAGTTCTGTCTTTCTTGGTCCTTAATTTAGACCATCTTCACTATTGATTGACAGATCTCATGTAATACTCTCTCAAATATATAGGTTTTGCTTCTCATGAATCCTGATGATCACCAAAAAGAGGATTTGTGGATTTGACATAGACCCACCAGAGTCTGTGTTTGTTCACCGAATTGAATGTCATCTCACTGATCAGTCTCAAATAGTGAGTCACTTATAGGAGTTGAAGAATAACTAAGAAGACAATATATAACAGCCCAGCAGCACTAGCCAATCAAGTCGATCTTAGGTTGCCCTAACAAACCAAACAAAGTTGCCAACCATTGAATTGAATGTCTGCAAAGGTAATCTGGTTGGACTTAATCTTTGAATAAAAAACCCACCCCAAACAGCAGCATAGGCTCTCTTTCACTCTTTCCATGCAATTGCCATCCCTCCTATTTTGCACTTGTGTTAATGTACGAGAGATTACAAACGAATGGTGCATAATAGTTAGGGTTGTAAGGTGACATTTTTATTATAAATAGTGCATAATATTTAGGGGTTCTATGGTAACGTTTTTGTTATAAATGGTGCATAATAGTTAGGGGTTGTATGGTAACATTTTTGTTCCTTCCCTTGTTTTACTGTAAGAAATGATTTTTTTTCCTTTATATACATTTTCATTATTTCTTATGGTTTCTAGGTGCTGAAATCATGTATTGTTATTGTTAGATGCCATGAGTTAGGATTAGAGAGACACGTTTTTGGGTGATGGATTAATTTTACATGGTTTGATTGATCTCTACAATCTACATTCACAAGAATGTAATTTGCTTCCTTGAGATTGATTGTAGTACATATTACATATTTATAGTTACAAGAGTTCTGCTCAGCATTAATCTTGGACTCTAACTCTAGAGTTTGAATTACTCAAGTTATCTATTTGTATTTGGTATGAACTATGTCTTTTGTTTGTTTGAGTGCAACTCTGAGTTTGGTCCACTTGTTGATAAATTATAATCTGCTAGAGTCTCTTGAATAGTTGTGTTTTGATGTTAAAAAGGCACAAATGCTTCTCATTTTCAAGGGTTTTTTTTTTTTTTTTTTTTTTTTTTTCTTCTTGAAGGTGTTCTCGAAAGTGGGTTAAAAACTATGTTAAATTGCCAGTTCATGTCAACAATACAAGAAACAAACCAAATTACATATACATGATTTGGGCTATTTATGTTCTTTAAACATCAAAAAATACAAGAAACTCAAAAGAAGAATGTTGCCATAAATACAACCCCTTACCAAGCAAAGTTCTCCCCTGGGGATGAGGATGTAATCGAGGTGCACGCAAGCTGGCCCTGATGAACCTCAAATACCAAAAAAGAAAAAGTTAAATTTGTGGAACCATGCTCATGTCAACTACAGACCAGAGATATTGTTTTAGGTATAAAGATTAAAAATACTAAAAATGCTTGAAACCTTATCAGATATATACAAATGAAAGGGTTGAATAGGATAATTCTATAATTTAGAACCCCACCCATCTTGGACTATTTTATTTAGATATCAGACCTTTCAGAAGTAATTTTTTCCTAAATCTGAGAGGAAGTCATGCATACCTTTCCGCCTTTTACTTAATTTCTTTCAGTTTGGAATCTTCAAATGTTTGATCAAGTCCTTCCTACGTAAAACCACAAGCTTGATAGAACCAACATATACTTAATTTCAACAACAGTACAAAAAATTTATAGAAAAGAATTCCAGATGACTTGGACGACTTTGAATATTCGTGCATTATGTGTTATATATGATGTGAGATAAGCTAAACCATGGACTAAAACCACCTGATTTTGGTTGTTGAAGATCTGCATCTGGTCACAATAAAAGGGGATGGCAATTTTGAAAATTGCCTTTTCAACTTAGTTTCAAGAGCATTACCAAAAAAAAAAAAAAAAAACATAGTTTCAAGAGCCATTAATGGAATCTTCTGTTGGTCCAGACATATTTTCCTGGAGCTAATTCATCTAATTTTTGTATTCTGGGAAGGGTTAACATCAGAATTCACAAGGTTTTTGATGAAAGAAGATACTTCTGCTGCAACTCATGAACTTAAAAATCTAACATGTGAGAAATACAAACCCATCAAACATTGATTTATCAGGTGTGTGGTATCTGTAAGTATAATAGAAATAGTTAAAGAAAACGTGTCAACTCCTCGATCATATCGGCACAAGAATCCTGGGTAAGGGGCATGATCCATTCCTCTAGATGTACAACATTATTAATCAGCCATATTGCTCCAGATTAGTTACTTAATTACCCACTTGAAATTTACTAATACACAAATTAACAATCTCAGAGTGTAAACTACACCTCAAAATGTTTAAAATATACTGCAGAAGCAAGGGGGACCTCTCTAAACGCGTAATTAACAGTTCCAAACTAAAACATTATCAGAACCCAGTTGTTAATTAAGAAAGAAACCATATCATCTGCAAGTCTAGAAGTCCCATTGACTTTCATCTCTCTCAAAAAAAAAAAAAAAAATCATGAGGAGAAGATTAGAGTAGTAGCCTTCCTGGAATATGAATCCTATGCATTGCTAGCTAGTTCTCATACTAAATGCTAAATATTTTGACTAATATATCAAAGAAATAAATTGAATTAGACCCTTAAAACCTATCTCATATTAGATTGGTCCAATCTAACATCAGGCATAGGAATAAACCCCATTAAGCACTTTAATACATAGTAATTAACTTTGCATATCAGTATAGCAACAACAATTTAAATATAATAAGTGACAACTTTGATAAAGGGTGCATGGTGAATATAAACAAATGAAAGGAGTGCTTATCCACAACAAAAAGAACTAGAGATCCAAAGGGTTTTGAATTTATGAGAGATGATAATGGTTGATGTCATGCATGGAAGCCCTCCACAATCAACTATTTTATCCAAGTTGTCAAGTAGAAGAAGATAGCTCCAACACTTTTCTTTTTATAGTTTCTATTTATATATTTATCAGGAGAAGTTGTATAATTTTTTAAATAAATTGTTTGGTTATGAAAAAAAAACTAGAGAAATAATTTCTAATATCATTTTGAATTTGATTAAAGCAGACAAGGTCTGTGGATCTTTATTTGTTGCAAACTGCAGCCCAGGAGATAGTGAAGATTCTTCTCTTTCCAAGCGAGGAAGATTCTGAGGAGTTGGATGAGAAAGAGATTGAAAGATTATCTAATCCCTCCCGCCATTAAAGCCCAACCTTATCCTTGAAACAAGTCGAAATCTCAAATCCTTGGCAATAAGAAAAATGAAAATAATAATAAATAAAGAAGATGAGTGAAAAAAATGGGTTTAACACTGATAAACAGTCTGTTTTCCAGCAGCAATCATAACCCTTATTTTGTCATCCCCCACTCCACATAAACATCTTGATGAAGAACTCATCTTATCAAATTTGCTTCGTTCTTTATGTTGAGTTAGGGTTTGTATTAGATTTCGATTTCAACGTACTGATTTTCTTTTTGTTTATGTTGTGTTACTCTGAAGCTTTTGAAGCTTTTGCTGTTTTGTTTTTCCGTTCCATCCTGTATTTATGTTAGCCCATCTGTTCGAACTAAATTAATTCATTTAAGCTCTGTGGCGATCATTTTCACCGTAAACCCTAGCCGATAGCTTGGGTTCCACTTCCATGGAAGAAGATCTCTTTTGGTTGCATTTTCTTGGGCGGTGTCGTACTTACTTTCTTCAGTATATCTCCATTCTCACGCTAGAAAATCAAGGTACGATCTTTTGTTGTAGTCTCCACTTCTTGATTTTTAAGTTAAAAAGAAAATCTCAAAATCCTATATATTTGTCTTCGGTATGTCACCATTCTCCATGTATTTTGTGCTTGGGTGTTTGAACAACCAGGCATAAATCGAATTTGTGCCACCTAAATCTGATTCTTCAGCTCAGTTCAGATTTATTGAAAGATAAACCAAAAGAAAATTGTGTTTCCAGTGGATTGCAGCATCATTGCAGAAGGGGAAAACCTAAGGCATTAAAATAAGGTTTAAAGTCGGTACAGTAAAGGGTTTCTTTTTGTAAATTTAAAAAAATTGAGGTCTTTCTTAAAAAGAAAAGATTAGATTTAACACATCTTTGTTCTTTTGATTTCAACTGTTGAATGTAAACTCATGTGGCATGATTACAGCGACTAGCAGCAAACTATAGCAAATAAAAATTTCAAGTTTTCTGTGCACACCTGAAAGTGACAACCCTAATGACCTCAATCCTTTTTCATTTTTTAGGTAAGTGAGAACGTTCATTCAGACGGAATTGGGAAGCTCAATTGAACTCTATGAGATGGAATTTGACCAAATAATCACTCTGTTGCTGCTACAGCTTTCCTAGCCAAGGTAGCAGCAGCAGAGTTGGATACACTTTGAATATAAGAGAAGAGATATTTGTTAATATCTCGTATAGGTAACTAGTTTCAGCAATGATAGGCAAACGACCTCAATTCTATGGCATGTCATTGGGTGGAAAACACCAATTGAATACAAACAACACAGAAATAAATATAAATTGAAACAAAAGTTTAATCCACTTAGCCCACCAAGTGGCAAGTGGGTAGAGTAGGGTTTTTTTTTCTTTTGAATGAGAAGTGGGTAGAGTAGAGATCTGCCACAAACGCGTTGCTGTGGGGTTCATTTCTGACCAATAAAAGTTGTTCTTCCACTGAAACTGCGAAAGAAATGAATGAGTTTTGACATTCAAATCCAAGTAGGAAGATCAAGGACTACATGGCGGCTAGAATCTGGAATGGTGCCTTCCAGTCAATCAACAATAGTAGGAAACCAAAATACGAATAATTCAAAAATAATAATAATAACGTTTGGTACAGTTTGCAACTTTTTATATTGTATTATAGTTAATGAGTCCATTTGGGATTATAATTATTGTTAAACCCTAACAGAATTTATGCTTAATTTCTTGCTAAGCACGCTGCCTCCTTGATTTATGCATCTGGAATTCTGGATTAGTTTGACTATATATATGCTGCTAAATCCTCTTCTTACTTAAACATTTTGAAATTTAAATTATTATATACTTAGTACATATTTGGTCATAGAGGATTAAACTAAAAATATAAAACTCAATCTACCTTCCCAATAAGGCATACATTATTAACAAAGGAAATCAAATTTATTAATTATAACTGTGGGGGATCAGTTTTGAAACTGAATTATAAAAAATAAGGGGTGTGAATAGCATGACTCTCTTTTTTTAGTGCAAAAAAACACAACTTTTATTAAAAGGAAAAACAAACCCACAAAGACAACAACCTATTCTAATGGATCTAAGTACATTAAAAGGCTAAATACAATTTATCACCATTTAATCTACTACCAAGCATAGAAGGAAGAGTGTCAAATTTAACTCCTATGAAATTTCTAGCTATAAATAACAAAAACGAAACATGATCCATCAACCAAATCTGTCCTCTAGAGAAAGTCGGGTGTGTTCATTACAGCTATATCTCGAGTTAATTAATCGAGGGTGCACTCTGCCCTTTTCAAATTTGACATTGACAATCAATACACACTTGGTAAATCTTGCGCTAATCACCTCTAAAGCTCCTAAACTAAAGTTCTCGGGCTTCGAGGACTCCCAATCTATTCGAGGACTCGGGATTCAACTCTTTGGTCCACTTTGGTTTGGCCTATTTGACCCATAGTTCGAGCCAGACCGGATCACTTAGTGAAAAATGAGATAACCCTAACAAAGAGAGATATTTAATTATTTTTTAGGGGAAAGAAGTGATCATAATGTAGTCTTCTATTCACATCAAGAAGACCTATGATGTTTGTAGTATGAAAATAGTGAAAAGCAGGAATTTGTTGGAAGTAAAGGAAACACAAAATAGCTGCAAAATAAGATTCAAAACCGCTATCTGTATGTGGGACCACAGCTGGGAGATAATGTGGGCCGTCCATGCGAAGTCTTTCCAACCGTTTTAAAAAATTGCCGACTTCACCAGCTGAAAAAATTGAATTTCAAAAAAATGCAAGTCGTTGACGAGGCAGAAGATTCTCAGAGGAAAACAACCAAACAGAAAACACCACAAATCAATTACTTTGTGTTTTTTTCTTTTGGTAAAGACAAATCAATTACTTCTCATAGAATAGAACTGGAAAACCGACCATCACTTTCCTGGGAAAATATCAATAATGCTTTCTTTCCATGAAAGCATTTTCTCACGATTCTATATATCTCTTCCCTACTCACAAATAAATTAATCTACATAATTTCTTTTTTCCCGATGTCTCATAAATAAAAGGAGGGAAAATTCACATAAATTAAGCTACTGAAATGGCCTCATTAAAAGAATTTCTCATACAACTTCAAGAAGAAGAAGAAGATTATTGATAAAACTAAGATCAAGAAGACGAACAAATGAAAATCGACCGGCAGAAAAATGGAAATCGTTAAAAGTGGCTACTAGAAGCTTAATGATATCTACCCATTGCATCTAGAGGTTTGAAAATCTCTTATCTCTTAGAAATCTTATTATTAATTAGATACGTTCAAAAATCAAAGGGTTGAAGAAAAGTTTGTAATTATGTTACACCCCACCAAACTTAAGACTATATTTGTTCTTTTAAATATCTACTACAACTCTTCTTCTGATCACTTGCAGGTGAAGTCATGCATGCCGTGGTTTACCTAATTTCTTTCTTTAATTATTTTTTTAAATTTGAAACTTCAAATGTTTGCTTATGGTGATTTGACTGAACCACTGACTTTGATCAATAAAGCCTCTCTAGAGTTAACACTACGAGCTTCACAGAACCCACACTTAATTATTTCATTACAACAAAATAAATTTTCAATAATTTATATGATTTATTCAACTGATAAACTTAAAATTCAATGTGTATTTACATACAATATAAAAATACATGTATTTACTTCTTCGATCATACTGTCCACATGAGTTCTAGAGCTACTAAATGTATGACATGATACAATTGTTCATATATATATATATATATATATATATATATATATATATATATATATATATATATATATATATATATATATATATATATATATATATATATATATATATATATATATATATATATATATATATATATATATATATATATATATATATATATATATATATATATTTTTTTTTTTTTTTTTTTTTTTTTTTTTATTTATTTATTTATTTCAAAAAATATCATTTTATTTATTAGAATTAAACATTATTTAATCAACCCTGTCGTTAATAATAATAATTTAATCACCCACTTTACATATATTTATATAGATTAACAATTGTAATCAACTACCTATAAGATTTTGAGAAAGAAGTCCTCATCTTATAGTGTGAACTTACTCTTCAAAATATCTAAAAAACAATAGAAGACCACAAGGTGGGCCCAATGTAAGGGTGTAACAGCTTGAAAATTTGAATTTATTTGAGGAAAGAAATATGCATCATATATGACTCAAGAACTGCCATTGACGTATTGACTTCCTACATCAGGTATGTGGTATTAATGTATTATTAGTAAACCATGTTAGCTACTTAACCATTGCATTAAATAAATAAAATAAAATAAAATTTTAATAATTTATATGATTTATTTATGTTCAATTTATATACAATTTATTCTTTTTCTTTCTTTCTCTTCTTGACCTGCAATGTTTTTCTCTATAACCGATGAACTTAAAACTCAATGTGTGTAAATCAAATAAAAAATACATGTATTCACTCGCTCGATCATACCGTCCACAAGAATCCCATAGCTACTAAATAAATGATATGATACAATTTTTCATATATTTTTTTTTCTAGACAACGTCATTTTGTTTATTAGAATTACATATTATTTAATCAACCATGTCGCTTATAATTAGTAATTTAATCACCCACTTTACATATATTTATATAGATTAACCATTTTAATCAATTACCCATAAAAATTTTTGAAAAATAACTCCTCATCTTACATTGTAAATTTACTCTTCAAAATATCTACAAAAAACATTAGAAGTCCAAAAGGCGGGACCATTATAAGCATTTAACAACATAAAAGTTTGAATTTATTTGAGGAAAGAAATATGCATTATATATGACTCAAGAACTGCCATTGACTTTATTGACTTGCTAATATAGATTGGTGGTGTGACTAATAAACTATGTTAGGTACTTAACCATTCCATTAAAAGTTCAGAAATTGATAGAAAGAATTAAATGAATTTCTTCAACATCTCTTATATTAGGCTCTAACACCCCTTTTCAAATTAGACACATAACACACTAATATACAGATTATTTTTTGAAGATAAATTAAATATTAAAAAATGAAAGTGCTTATCCACAACAGAAGAAAATTAAGAGTGAGAGATTTTTTTACATATGTTTCTCTTAAAAAAGAAGATAGATATGTCGTTTTATATAATGATGAGAGAGACTCATGAAACAGTCTTATACACGCCACATTCTCAGGTAAATTTTTGTAATATTTTTATTTTATGAAAAGCACAAATCTTACCCCTCATGATATTGATTGTTAATTTATTTCTATTCTGTTAATTTATGTTATTTTTAATTAATAATTTCAAAAAGTCTCAAGTGTAGGGCTCCATTTATAAAAAACATTTGGATTAGGTGAGTATGAACAGCTAACTTCTTCAAACAAAATATATAAAAATTAAATTTTGTTCATTTTCAACTTAGAAGAACTGTCTGCTATGGGACCAATGCAGGGTCCTTCCAAGCATCATCTGGTACAGAATAAGTTAATAAGGAACACAATTTTTAATGATATAGTTTGTCAACTTGTGATGATTTAAATATGTTTAGATTTCAAAAGAGTTTAGTTTATGCTTAATTACTTGGTATCTCCTTAATTGATCTGTGTGCATGGAATATTATAATTTGACTAGGTTGATTGGTCTTCCTTTTATCAATATTTTAATTTTAATTTGTAATAAAATAGTAACGCTGAACAGCATTAGTACAGAGAATCAGGTCGTCAGTTACTAGGGCATCAGTAATTTAGACAAAATTTAAGTTAGATAAATAATTTTAAAAAGTACAAAGGATATTGCAGTAATTAAGCTTCAGTACAGAGACATCAGTAATTTACTATCTTTGAAAAATATATTAAAATTCATCCAAGGTAAGGCTAGAGAATCCATATTAGCTTTCATCCCCATATTGGTCTAGGGTTACAAGATCAAGCAACAAATTCTAGTGTATAAGGGTATCAACATATATCGTGTGTCGTTTATCAAAACCAAAACCATGTTGCGTATACCATACCATACTGTTACGAAATAAATATGGTATATTGGTACAATATAGGTATGATATGACATAATTATTACAATAATAGTATGAACAGAACAAATGAACTGTGGCACACTAATGCGATGACATATGTCATAACTATTCTGTACCGAGTAAATATGTTATGGTAATGATATGAGGTAATTTATTCTTTTTTTGTTACAAACAACATCCAAGGAGATTTATTAGAAGATCTCAGGAAAAAACCTCATGGCCGAAACTACATCAGATTTTTTTATGAAAGAGAAAAAAAAAAGTAGATTCAACCACCAAGTCTTGGACAAACCCATCTTTCGAGAGCCAAAGGCTAAGAAATCTACAAGAAGGTATACAGACCTTTTGATAAACAGAATTTGAATAGAAGAGATAGTAATGATCTCTTTTACAAGAGAGAGGCATGCTAGTCAAGAGAATTTGGAGAGGAGTTTAAAGCTATGATGAGTAGAAACTGAATAGAAGAGAAAGAAGAATAGATAGCACTGGTCTCCTTAACAAGCGCGGAGGCATGCTAGTCAAGAGAACTTGAAGAGGAGTTCAAAGTTATGATGAGCTCAAAACAGTCCGAGAAAACCAGCATCTTAGAAAGGTGCAAACTGCAAGCCAAAAGAAGGCCATCATAGATTGCCTTTGGCTCCAAAACAGTAGTTGAGATAGCATGCAAAGTGGTACACTTAGCAACTATCACACCCCACCCAACTGATATTTGACGCACCTAGATACTCATTGATGTGATCCATAGCCACAAGATCTAATATGCATTCAATCCCAAGAACAATACACACAATAATATAAGCAAAGAGCAAGAATAATAATAATAGTACTGTCAAAATTGTAATCAAGATGTTAGTGGAAGTCTACGTTGATAAGTGAACAATGAAGGAAAGGAGGATTAAGTTTAATTAAATTACAATTGTTTGATAACTCTAATCAAATTATATATGTCCCACTCAAATGTTTCTATGTCCCTAAAATTACCAATCTCCAATCGAAAGGGCTGTGTGTCTTATGTACACTTAAAACAGTCTACGACTGGTAGATCGTACGTCTTTGATGGATCTAGGTACTCCTGTACCGCCTAGTCATCGAGCCCTTCAACACAGTCTACGAAAAATTATTTCCAAAAGGGATGAGTTCTGACAAATTCAGTGAGATTGACGGCATCACATAGCCACATAATCTACACATGCGTAAAGGTTGTAAGGTGTGTAATGTAATGCTAGAATGTTCCTATATAACTAACCATGCCAGCCTCTATCTAGATAGACATGCATTAAGATACAATACAAGCCTCCTCTGGAAAGTCTCAAACAAACCCCAAAGGCGCCAATTGAATTGGGCGTCACGACTGATGCATTGGGGATAACAATCCAATTAACTACTATGGCTAGGGATTAGGGCCACACACTCTCACCAAGACCATTGGTATGATAACTGGCGCTTGTCAAGGAAATTCCTAGCCTTGTGCGAAAAGTTATCTACTCAATCATGTCATACTAAGTTTAAATATATTTCCTATGGCACAACCTACTCGGTCGGGTATCCTCACCTACCTAAGGAATGTCAATCCGGACAGAATGTCTACCACCTGTCAAAAAGCACCCATAACCCTATGATCATCCACATATGATAAGGCAGAAGCTCTCATGTCTCCTCATGGATTGGCTACCTACTGTTGGCCCCCAAGAGCCCAACCTCTATCATATGCTACCCTACTATGAATGACATGTGGTCTGATTGTATCATCTCATGGGATGGCCAATGATTATTGCACACCCATGACTCCAGCACCACCATCATGGGTCACTCGACCTCAATACCCATGCTGAGAGGGTAATGACAAGATAAATAGGAATCCTAGCCATGCATCTAGACACCTAAACCAAATGCACATAGAATCTATATGATGTACAAATGTACCAAAAGCAATGGACTAACCCACAACCCCATGTAGATATTATTCATGAATGAATCATACTACCCCATTCTCGTCACTGCATATTCATAATTGATAATAGCAAGAAAGTAATAACAATAACATGTATTAATAGCATTTCATAGGTCACCTATGTGTTCATGCTCTACAAGTCATAACAATAGTTGCATAAACAAGGCATAATAGCATATAATAGAGCATGAACCAAACACATATATACATGAGGCTGTATCCTCACTCAACAAATTCTTAGAGATCTTTCAAGAGTCCAAATGTCACAAATTAGAATGCTAACAAACTACCCAAAATCCCTAAGAATACGTACTATTAGAATAAGTTCAAGTTCGAAAAACAAAGATAGACATCAAACTTGACCAACCATTGCACCAAGGGGTGGAGGTCAATTGGCCTACAAGGGTCAACCTCTCCAAATGCTTAAACAACATTGAGTCCAAACCTTGCCCTCTTTGATCCCCTAGTTCCGATGTGTTTTGGGTCAATCAAACACATAGAGTTCATCCCCAGTGCATGCCTAAACACTCAAAAAAAAAACTCCATTTCAAATCATCCACAAATCCAAACATTCCTGCAAAGTTAGGTCTCCTTTGAGATATGCTGTGAGATAAAATTCAACAACAAGAAAAGATGAGAATCTCATTCTATATGCTAGATTCGACCAAGACCAAAAGAAGACACGTGTCTCCGAAACAAATCTACAACTACAACAACATATCACCTACCAACACTCATGAATCAAAGGGAAAATAAATGAAAAGATGAATGGGGTGGTTGATTACCTTCAATATCACCAACTTGCAATTGATTCGGTTAGAATATGATAACCAACTTCTTCTTCACTGGCATGTGAGCTCCCACTTCTCCTAGGGTTTGAGTTTCCTACTAATATAATAATCTTGTTTATAAGGCTAGGAAGTCATTAAATAGGGTTTGTAGGGGTCAATCTCACTTTTTCCCTTGATGAACTGGACTAACCGCCTAGGGTGGAGGTCAATCAGTTAACCAACCGTCCCCTCTAATTTCACATAGAAGTGGGGTTTTTCGGCGTGGTTCATCTGAAACACTTGTCTAACTTTATGGACCAAGATAAAGGCTCTTACTTTGAGGACCTTTCAACCTCATTTTTCGTACTTGAGAAATCCACCTACCAAGTCCATGTGGGTTCGAACTAGACATTCTTTCAAAATCCTTCAAAGTGGACAAATCACCACTTCACCATTTATTTTCACGGATTTTGATCCCAATCCAATGGTCTCAATCTGGAAGGCCTACAATTGTCTCATACTAGAAGTGCACGTTCTCAAACCTACAAGTTGGGTTTCGGGTAAGGATTCTGGGGGATTTCACAATAGCAATAAACATCAAAGAAGAGTCCCACTTGATGTAAGCACAAACTCTATCATAGCATTTGGGTCTCACGATCCATCCAAGTACATTCTAAATTAGTCACATATGAAGGTATATCAACAGTTAGAGGCTGCAAGGATTTTACCTAGTCACATGCCTATCAAAGAGGATATCGCTCACAAAGAGGGATATGCGATTAAGAACTTTGCTTACTGACGGATCTCGATGATCAAGGATAACAACATTATGCTCTTTCCATATCTGCCACATAATTTGAGGCCATAGAAGATCAAATTGTAGGTTGTTATTGTCTTGTTTAAATAAATGATTTAGAAGCCATACCTAGTCTTGAATGTTAGATCCCTTGAAATGATTCACATTCACATGAAGGGGGGAACAAACGCCTCATAGTAGCAATGTGTTCATAGAGAAGGAGAGCAAGGACAACAAATTCCTCCCCATCTAGCGAATTGGGCAAGCACTAGCAATGAGTAGATTGTTGGTTTAATATCGTGACAACATTTTCATAGATAGGTCTCACTTTTGGTTGGATTTGCAACGATCAGATGAGCTTCAAAAATGGGTCTGAGGATGAGCTGCTTGGGAGACTTGACAACTGTGGATCCATAGAAATGGCTAAGTGATATGCCGAGCAGATCGTGAAAATACCTGATTTAGAGAGAGACCAGACCCACCTATCACTTGTTATAGCCTAGAGCAAGGGAATCAATTGAATTGCTTCACATTCCTCCTTGGAAAACAATGATGTGAGTACATGAAGGCACCAATAGTTAAACCTCCATTCAATGAGATTGAAGACCCTTTGAGGGCAGTTAAGAGAGGGTGAGCTATTGACCTTGTGGAGAGGGAGTGAAGGTACCCATGGATTTGAAAATATTGAGGCATCATTGCCGTTGTCTGTGCCCTAGTAAATACTTCTTACAATAAGATCCCTTCCCACCTAGTGACTTTGCCAACCCCATGAACTGCCCTATTCAGGAGAGGCTTCCAGGAAAGAGCTAGATGGAAAATATTTCGCCTACATGATTGATGCCCAAAGAATAGTGGGTTCATTGAGCAAAGGCCAGCCCTATGCTGCTAACAAAGCCTTATTCAAACTCCCGAACTCCCCAAACCAATTCTCCATCTTGTTAGCTTTGGCAAACTTTTTGTTAGCTTTGACAAACTTTGCTCCACCTAAGCCAAGAGATACCTTGAGCATTATTGTTTCTCCACTAGAATTCGCGGACTTGCTTGTTTAAGTTACTGTAAACATTCTTTCGCAACAGAAAAACCGACATACGTAAGCTAGGAGCCTAAAGGCCACTGCTTTGATAAGAACTTCCTTGCCCATAGGAGTAAGCAACATTTATCTCCACCCTGACAGCTTGGACTGTGTTCAGTCTGTTATATATGATAGCATTTGCTATCTTAATCAGCCAAAAGAAGTTGGGAAACCAAGATAAAGCCCGTGAGACTGCACTTCCTTAACCTGAGTGATAAAGGTAATCAAAGCTCTAGTTGGAGTTGGGCTACTTGAGCTAAAGGGCACACTTGATTTTCCCAAGTTGAGTTGTTGTCCATACATGAACTCATACTCCTTTAGGGTGTGCAATATTGATAAGGCTTCATTAGGATTTGGTGGGGTGAAGATCATGATGTCATCCGCAAACATTAGATGAGAAATTTTTAAACCATGCTAGCTTATCCAGCTGATACCGATGATGGAGTTTTCAGGGAGATCTAGAAGAAATTGCCTTGAGAGAGCGTCTTGGCGTAAGATGAAGAGGTAGGAGATAAGCGGACATCCTGATCTAAGAACCCTCCATGGAGAGACCGTGCCTATGGACAAGCAATTGACTTTGATATAATATTGAATCGTCGAAACACATTGGAGCATCTAGTTGACTCATTTGTATGCAAAACCAAACTTCAAAGTACATTACGCAAATAAATCCATTCGAGCTTACCCCCAAAGAGAAAAAAAATGGTAAATCCATTCAATACCAAATATCGGTTTCATACCGAGTTGACACACTTAGTTGTGTATTATGAAAGATTATTTATAACAATTGGTATCTATTTTACATCAGAATCTGGAACAAATCAATGCATCATTTTGATAATCATTATTTTATTTACAAGCATAAGCATGAAAATAGAACTTTTCTTGCTCTCCATTATAAAAATACATGACATGGGCAGCAGTTGCATAGCTGATGATGCGGCTGACGTGGTATACCCTATCATCATCATGCAACTGAGAAGCCCAAGGGTTGTGGGAAAGTTAATTAGACACTTATTTTATATTTCTATAATTAAATTTTCATAATAATAATAACAATACTAAATTGTATTCGATAACTACAACGGCACAATTGCCTCGTGGTCAAAAATATCATCCAATGAGATTAGCCTCACGTGATTGCTTCTTATCTCTTTAAAACTGTTAATTAAGTAATAAGTGGGAACACATTAATTATGAGACGGATTCCAATCCAACGCTGTAAAAGAAAACTTTTTTTACAATATCATTAATTTAATAATCAATCGGTGCGTTTTTTTTATTAGAGATATTTCAAAAAAATTTATATATGATTTCAACAAATGGAGGTGAAAAAAAAACATTTTCTATACAATTACAGCGGATAGACAATGGCAAATGGTCTGTAATTATTTAATTAGAATTTTATTTAAACACAGAAGTGTTAGATGATGACTACAACAATGACGGGAATAAGAACTAAAGAGATGAAAAAAAAAAAAATTGATTAATTGAGAAACTCCAAAAGTTATGTTCGCTTCATTTGATCTAATGAAATTGATGATTTAGTCATTTGTTGGAATATTTATGTCGGAGACCCTCAAAGAAGCTTGATATATGATAACTATTTTTTGAAGGAAAGAAAAAGAAAAAAAAACAAATTTGAATATGTAAGATCTATTGTTTTTCTATTTTGATACAAATTTTTAGACTCAATCTTATGAAGTTAGGAATTATAAATACCCAAAATCATCTAAACCCACATCATATCATTTTCTTAATATGAAGCGAATAGAAATCAATGAAGACCAACATAAAATAGAAATCAACGAAGACCAAGTGCGTGTCAAAAGACATTTCCATCAAATTTAATTTGTTTGACTGATTTTGATGGTTCATAATACCAATTCATGTTACAACAAACAAACAAACAACAACAACAAGCTTTACCTTAATAAAATGGGGTCGACTATATGGGTATTTGGCTTCTAATTAACCCAATTTGATATCACACAAATTCATACATGCATATCATTTTTCACCACTTTTCTTAAATTTACCCCGGTTCTTCTAACGCTATTTAATAAAAATCGATCGAGATCAATCTTATTACTCAATTCTAAGTTTTAAAATCCTATATAGACACGAAGGTCTTATATAAATATGTTGCATACATGCAATAGAGCCAATAGGACAAGTGGCTTACCTCACCACGTTGAGTTATATAATACATGAAACAAATCCAAAGGCATCACGAGGTAGATTTATAGATATGTATATGATATGGATATGCCCTAAGGGCCCCACTCACACATACTATGCTTTTTATCAAAAATGAATCTTAGTCGTTTTTTCTATTTTTATCTCCTAATCATTATATTAATTTAATCAAGTAAAATGACCTTTCTGACCTCTGCTATAAATTTATTATTTTCCTTTCCAACGCATGCTAATTGAGATTCAGAAACAAATTCCGAGAAGAAAGATACAGTGAATCTAATGTCTTTTGTCCACAATGGAGCATTGACCTTTCCAACTCACCCTTGATCTGACATCGGAGGGCTGTGATCTTCATGGCTAATCGAACGGCTAGGATTAGTGAAGGTGTACATATTTTGATGGGTGTTAATTTCACCTATTTTTACGTATCATTCGGTATGTCAGAAAGAGAGCCTCCGACTCCCAACATGTGTGGAAAAAGGAGAGCGTTTGGTTGGCAATATAATTTTGAGCCTTGAAGGACCGTTTTACACGTCCTTCCTTTGTATGATTGTTTCGTAATAATACGTCCGTGGACGATACCCAAACAGGGATTATCTGAGGGGAATGGTTGGAAATGTCAAGTATTAGCTGGCAATCGAATCTCCAATGTCTCCAATTGGGTGGGCCCGAAACCGGAAACCGGAAACCGGAAACCCAAAACCCAACACCCAAACCTTCGTAAATCAAACCTACTGTCTTAAGCACCACGATTTTGGCGAGCCCCACCAAACTGACCAATGACCGAGAACTTCTCCGTACGGAAAACTACTAAATTTGGATCTAGAAATACTTGCATATGCAAATTATAATCTTTTTAATTTATCGCTTAATATGACCGCATGACCTATCCATGTACCCATGTGCATTTGGTGGAAATAGGACCGTCCGATTTTGAATCTGACGGTGTGGATAGGATTTGAGTAAGATTTTGGATAAAATGCAGTAGAGGAAGTGTCCATGTTGTCCCCCCACCCTGACCCGTGTGTAAAAGAAAGAAAACTAGGAATGGGAGAAGTGAAACGAACCCATGCCCTATTTAAGGAAAAGTCAAATAAATAAAGAATTGTCAAATGTTTCAGTCCTGTCAAGTAACAGGAGAGGATCCGTGGCTCCTTCTTGTGCAATAAGACAACACTTGTTGTTTAAGAACCAATAGGAAAGTGACAAATCAGCCATATGGAATTTCTTGTTGGATGAGATTTGGGTTTCAAGTCTATCCATCTTCCTTGTAGTAGGCCCACTACCTCCTTAGGCCCATTCTAGTATGGTGAAGACTCTTCTCTCACTCTCAAGCTTGAATGTTATCTAGAAATATCATTGGTGCATTAAATAATATAAAATATATTTTACTGCAATTTGGTAATAATAAAAAGAAAAAGCTTAATAAAGAGATAAATTTGAAACAACAGAGAGAAGAGAGAGAGAGAGACCATGCCCATGGTCAGCAGCAGCACTAGCAGCATAGCTCAGGGGGATGAATTTACAGAGAGACACGGTCCACAGTCATGTGAAACCCATCAACTTGCTCCACTGGGTCCCACAGACACAACCCTCTTAGGCTCCTCCTAGCCTTCCTTTCTCTTCTCTCGTATACCAGCGGCACTTCCCACATCTCTCTCTCTCTCTTACAGTATCCATGAATCTTCCTCCTTCCAACCAATCTCATGAGTTGACTCGATAAAAATCATCAAAATTTAAAATCTATCTAAAAAAGAAAGAAAATTCCAATTGCGTTCACCTGCTCCTGCTATAAATATACAAATTCATTCCAGGTTAACAACCATTTACAGATCTCTACTCTCTCTCTCTCTCTCTCTCTCTCTCTCTCTCTCTCTCTCTCTCCTCTCGTTCGCTCTTCTCACACTCTTCCTTCTTCTCTGTTCTTTCATATATTCTCAACTCAACCCTCCCATCGATTTCGAAAATCCAGAAACATGGATAGTAGTTCAATAGAAGAGACGATAAGTGATTCCGGTTCAGCTTCGGCTTCAGCTTCGCCGACAACGGTACTGGTTTCGCCGCCGGTGAACAAACCGCCGGAGAAGCTATGCCGAGTCGGAAGCGGAGCGAGTGTGGTGTTGGACACCGAAAACGGAGTCGAAGCCGAGTCGCGAAAACTCCCTTCTTCCCAATACAAAGGCGTGGTTCCACAGCCCAACGGTCGATGGGGAGCTCAGATATACGAAAAGCATCAACGTGTCTGGCTTGGAACCTTCAATGAAGAAGAAGAAGCGGCCAAAGCATACGATATCGCCGCTCAGAGGTTCCGCGGCCGTGACGCCGTCACTAACTTCAAACCCTTATCGGAAACCGAAGAGGATAGCATCGAGTCCATCTTCTTGAACACGCATTCCAAAGCTGAGATCGTCGATATGCTTCGTAAACACACCTACAACGATGAGCTTCAGCAGAGCAAGCGTAATTACAGAGGTTCTTATAGTGCAGGCAATAAGAGAAACAACGAAGATGGATTCTGTGGGTTTTCTTCTTCTTCTTCCTCTTCCGATAGGGTTGCGAAAGCTCGTGAACAGCTCTTCGATAAGGCGGTGACACCGAGTGATGTGGGTAAGCTGAATCGGTTGGTGATACCGAAGCAACACGCAGAGAAACACTTCCCTCTGCAAATCGGAACTAGTTCGAAAGGTGTTCTCTTGAATTTTGAAGATAACGGTGGGAAGGTATGGAGATTTAGATATTCATATTGGAACAGCTCTCAGAGCTATGTGTTGACCAAAGGATGGAGCAGATTCGTGAAGGAGAAGAGCCTGAAAGCCGGTGACGTGGTCAGCTTCCAGCGATCGACGTCGACCGGAACAGATCAACAGCTTTACATCGACTGGAAGCCCAGGATTGTGGTGTGTGGTGGTCCAGGTGGGTTTGTTGGTCCAGCTGTTCCGGTTCAACCATCTCTACCGGTTAATCCGGTTCAGGTTGTTAGACTCTTTGGGGTCAACCTCTTCAAGATCCCACCATCAGTAAGCAGTATTGTCGGCAGCAGCAATAGCAGCTGGACTGGAAAGAGGGCGAGAGAGACAGATTTTTTCTCATCATCCTTGGACTACTGCAAGAAGCAACATTTCTAACCTTTTCTTTCTTTTTCTTTTTTTTTTCGTTTTTTCCTTCTGGGGTTTAGCTGTAAATGTTGAGGCAGTGGGGGACCAAAAGGAAAGTAGAGGATGGAGAGGGTGGCAACTTGCAAATTGTATAATATTAGAGAGCAGAGGAGCCGAAAATGTTGAAATTATTATTAGGATATAAAAGGAAAAGCAACAAAAAAAAATGTGGATTAAGGACTTTTTTATTTGTTTTTATCACTTCTAGAGGAAATAAATGAAAACTTACTTTCTCTTTCTCTTGTAGTGATGCAGAGTTCAGTTCAGTGCAACAAATTTTCACTTTCTCTCTTACTACATAATATTACCCTTTTTATCCCCAAGGTACATACTTGGAAAGATCTGTTCAACAGCAAAATCATGCCACCTCTGGCATTATTATTGTTGAGAAAGAATTTGCAGAAAGGGAAAAAGATAGAGATATGGGAAAGGAAATTTTGGCTTGATTTCATTCGATGCTATAGTAGTCCTTGTTCATGTGGAAAGGTAACCTGGCATGTTGACTTATTTATATTTACAAATGTTAATATGTTAATGAAGATTATGTACAAAATAAAGCTAAAGTTGGATTTTTTTTTTTTTCTTCTAAAATGGCTGAGATAGTTCTATTAGATTAACTATTCCGATAGAACAAAACAATATTACTATGTTCATAGATATATTTTTGGCACATCGGTGATAACTTCCTATGTCGAGACAGTTAGATAAAAAAGATCTTATGTTCTAAACTTTGTCCCTCCATACTTCTCCGCCCCTTCCCAACCCCTTAAAAAAAATCCCCAGCCTTGTCTCAGATGATAAGAAGAAACTCACTAATGCAATTCATTGAAAGGAACAGTTTGAGATTCTACGAATTACCCTTTAAGAAAGGCTTGAGGAGGAAGAACTCCGATGTATGAAGTTGATGTATGAAGTTGTGTGTAAGGGACAAATACTTTTCAACTTAATTGCTCTAACTAAGAGATGGTACATGTTTGTCTTAATCAAATACTAGGGTGAGGATTTAGAAAAGCATCTTTGAGGTTTTAAATTGATATATTAATTGAGGGTAAAATGATAATCTCTAATTTGCTGTGATCCTATCTACAAAGAATCATTTTTTTGAAAGAAATCTCATGTGTTTGTTGCTTTAGGGGGGAAAAATCCCCTGTATTAGAATGGGCCTAGGTGGTGGGCCTACCACAACACAAGCTATGCTAAGTAAAGGAAAGATGGATAGAGTTGGAGAAAAATCTCATCCAACTAAAAATTCCATTTATGGCTTATTTGTCACCTTTTTATTGGCCATGGATCCTCTCCAGTTAACAAACTGGAGTGGAAGAAAAAAAAAAAGGAATTTTAAAAATGATTTTGTTGGGCTTTCTTTATATGGTGTGGTTGATAATGGGGTATGGGGTTCGTTTCATTTGTCCCATACAACCAAGTTGGGATTTGGGATTTGGGGGTGAGGGGACACTTCATGGAAGCTTCTTCCTCTTCTAGTTTATCTTAAAAAGAATCCATATGGGTTAGAAGAAGCACTGCATGTGAAAATAAATTATTAAAAGCTGATATATGTATGTTTAGCATATGTACGGAAAAGTCTTGATCATTGATAGGGCCCACTTGATACACATAGGCCCACATACCCACAACCATGGTGCTCAAGGCGGTGGATATGGGTTGGGTTGGGTTGTGGTTTTGCACTTGGGCCCACCAAATTCATATCTTCCTTGTGATCCCTTTTGATTTTTCTTTTTTCTTTTTTTTTTTGGGTAGGATTCCTTTTGATTTGTTTCATCTATAAATAATACCTTGTGGTAAGATAAGCTACTTCTACTTGCAATAGATTTAATTTTTCATTTTTTGTGGGTAGATCTACTTGCAATAGATTTATAGTTTCTAACATGTTGACATTAAAAATACTAGATAAATATTCAAATTTGTAATTACAAAAAAAAAAAAAAAAAAAAATTTAGAAATCTTGGCATCTACATGATTTAGAGTTTTTTTTTTCTATGCTTCGTCATGTCCTTGTCAGGTAAGGTTTACACACAATCTCTTTCTTACTTTAGAAATGAAACTATTTGTTTTTGTCATGAAATAGAAACATGACATAAATTAAGTATATTTAAAAGAAGAACTTGCTCCCCATGATCGTCGGATTCCATGCTTATACATTTAGTCTTGCATCATACGGAAGCAGGTTTCTAAGGACTTGAGGACCTAGTAGATGAATTAATTAAATCTATTTTTGCAAATTTATAAAATATCTTCAGATTAGCTAGTAGCTCTTTGAGAAAGTTTACTTCTTTCATCAAATGTCCAAATAATTTGAGTTCTTTTTTATTTTTTGGTACAAAAATGGGGCTAAACAACCCAAAGGAACAAACAGAAAACTTAACTTAAACAAGACTCTCTATCTACCATAAGAATTCCTTCAAACCCAGCTGGAGGATTTGGGAAGAAAGCTCATGGCTCCAAGGGACAAAGTTGCACCCTAGACATTTAATTAGCGGCTTTGTTTGCTTCTCTACCAAGATGAACAAACCTCACCCTTCCATTAATGCCTGAAAAGGGTTTTTATTTCCTCAATGAGGAGAACAATACTCTCTTGTGCATGCCTACAAGGGTCGAGGAGAGCAACAACTTCTTTAAAATTAGATTCGACTTGAATCTGACAAAACCCCAAACTCCAAGCCAACCTAAGGTCTTCGATGATCGCTATTAATTATGCTTCAAGGACTGAACACAAAGGAAACTTCCTTGCAAAACCTCCCTTGAACAGCCCCTCTTGATCCCGCAAAACACCCCCCCCACTTGCATATAGTTCTCCTTTCTATTAAGAGAAGCATCTACATTGCACTTTATCCGATCACCCTCTATTTGAGTTCTAAAATAGAGTTAAAAATCTCCAAGATTTCAGGAGTAAGTCATCTTTTATTATATAAAACATCCTTTACTTCACAAACCCTAACAGGGTTTCTTTGAAAATGCTTTATGAATCCAACAACAAATGGTCTTTTAGAAGTAAAGATAAATTTTCATGAATAAAGTAAGATAAAGAAAAGTCAAATCAAGAAGAATATTTTGGATGGATGGTCATGATCATTTAATATCTTTTATTTCAATTACATATAAAAATTACCTTGAAGATGTAGTTGATTTGTGTGTAAACTAGTGAAGATGAATCTCCAATCCAAAAAATAAAATAAAATACAAAGAGACCTAGAAGAGGGAGCAGGTGATCACCCAAGCCAGTCAAGTTGATGTTTGTGCTCTTGCATATATTCTATATAGATAAGCCTGCCCACAAGACACTATAATCTTGTATTATTAATCTAATCTATATCTTAAATGAAAATTTCACAGATAAGCTTTGCAAGCTACATTAAAATCTCTACTACTGATTGGTTAGAACTTGATCATTGAGCAAAGATATCCTAACACATCCATCTCCAATTGAAATCCATCTCCATTATCATCATATTCTGTGTGTTTAATAACTATTTAACTAGGGTTCTTTAAACAACCAGCAACCATTGTCATTTTCTATCCCTTGAAGAAGTTGTGTAAGATGTCTTTCTCACTTGAATAGATGAAGATCCTTTCTTTCTTTTCTCTCTTTGTCTTCCTTTAAATCTATAAATTTAAGGTGAAAGCATTGTTTGGACACATCTGATTGTCACTTTTATGCCCAAAATCCACTACTCTATCGATAATTTAATGAAGCTTTTATCCTATGTACGTATGATGAGAATCTTTCCTCATATTTGTTCTTTAGCTAAGATAGAAAAAAGGATAAACCAAACGCGCGGGTTCTTTTCATCACTTTCAAGGTCTAGCCCACATTATCTTCTCTTGTTGTGAATAGGGTTGCGGATTTTCATTGGTGGTTTGTTTCTTTTCCTCCCAACCAACCAATTCATTAACGTTTTCTTTTTCAAGTGTTCACACCTCGTTGTTCACACAAACAAAGTCATCTTAGGATAAGAACTCTTTTGATCCTCTAAATTAATCATGCAATTGATTATAGGTTAGACTTTAGATTTTTCAAAGGCAAAATCACGATTTTTTTTTTGTTTGATGCTTGAAAAATATCTACATGGTTCATAGAATGTAGTATATAAATTCATTACAATTAAATATTAGTTCAGTTGACAATGACCAACACCTCCTAATTGAGAGGTCAAAGTCAAGTTCGATCATTCATAATGGTATATATAATAGTCCCCAACCTCTACACCCCTTAGTTTAATATAAAATACCCTTTAAAAGAAAACATATGAATCTATTAGGATCGATCCAACCGTTGTGATCTCCCAACGGATCCATATGCTCTACTAGTATTATTAATTATGATAAATAGAGCTATTATTTTTCTTATTATTTACTATCCTAAATAAATCCAATTTTTTCCTTACATTTTAGAATTAGAGTATTAATTGAGAAAAACACCTAGCAACATAGATTATTGATACAGATGGAACTTTTAATTAAACAAGTAATTAAGCATAAACTCTGTTAGGATTTAAAGAATAATTAATAATCACAAATTGATGATTTGAAAAGAAAAAAATAATAATAATAATAACAATGACAACATGGCCCCAGTATGAAAAGTTAAAAATTGGACCCAACCTTATATGGCTTTCATTGACTGGAAGGCACCGCTAGCTCCAGCCGCCCTAAGTATCCATCCTTCACTCATTTGATTAGTAGTTGGGTCCACTAAACCTTGTTCATACATATAACTACTCCACTTTCCCTTACCACTTGGTATGCTAAGGGGATGCCTCAGGTGGGATAACACTATTCTCACATCTTGCTAGGTTGGACATGGTGGAACCTATAGAGGCCGACGTTGGATGAACATCTCGTGGATTCCATTAAATCTTAGTCGCCCAAAAGAACATATGCAGATTACATCAACTTAAGTAAATTAAATAACTCACTTTTTTTATTAATCTGAATCGAATCAATTTGTTGTGCGACTAAGATTTAATGGAGTCCATGTAGTGCCCATCTAACGCTAGGCATGCACTACTACGTCAGGGACACCAACCTAGCAAGATCCCACTATTCTAATCCTGAATAGTGGTTCAGTTGGTAAAAACCAACACCTCTAAGTATGAAGTCAGAGTTCGAATCACCTCGGGGCCAGAGACAAAGATCGCCTTATATTATGTAATACCCCTATCCCCAATATAGACATATATTTATGAAAAAAAACTCATCTCTAAACAATGATGATGAGGTGAGACTCCCTCCTATAGTGGTGGAGTTTTCTTACAATCAAGAGACCTTCCTTCCCCCCCCCCCACTCCTAGTTTTTGAATTTTACCTTGAGAGACCTCTCTGGTCCACTTTTCGTAGGTGGAATGCCAGCACTTGGCGCCTCTTATTAGAGAAATTTTTTAACGTTAAAGACAATAGATATAAATGCCATTGTTAATTATTAGCTTTTAGGATATTTAACAAATTCATAAAAACCAAAGCATACAATTCACAACTACCGCAAGGCTAAAGAACTGAGGATGAAAGATTTTGAGCTTGAGGTTGGTTTTTTTTGGCAGAATTCTTCCTTCAAGGCTTCAAGTATATAAGACATGTAAAAAGTTTAATTGCTCAAAGGTATGTGGTTTTCTCTCTCTCGAGTGTGTGCGGTGAAAGGGCGTGAAATAGTACTACTCTTTACCTTTGAATTGAACTCAATTATACCCTAATTAGATCAAATTTCACAAATTCAACTAATACACCGGCATGTCCGAATCAAACCAACCACAACATTAATTCTATAACGTACAAGACAAGCAAAATCTCATGTCATCATTTTTTATTTAATGTTAAAGAAATTTGATTATTACTAAAAGTTGATTATTTTTATATTGATAACAAACATAAATTGACTTGAAAAATACTGTTCGTTGAAAAACAGAAGGTGCCTTAACTATTTATGGCTTGGTTTTACCAACACTCACATCACAAATACAATTCTATATAAATATTAAGAAAAACTTTTATTGTTTTTCTAATTGAAAATTCATATTTTTCTCGATCAAAGTATAGATATAAAATTATTAAAGTTGAAACAATTAGCTTTGGTATCACTACCTTGAAGAGAAAAATTCACCCAGACAATGACAGAATAAATAAAATCAGTTTTCAACTACTCTAATTCTTGCTTTAGGGAAAAACCTAACCTGTAAGATGAGCTTCTCTGTCTTTGTAGACCCATCAATATCAATATCTGTCCTTGTATGTGTTTAACTCATGAGAAGAGACCCTAAAATATCTTTCAGCAGAAAAATATGACTTAACTCTTCCCTGAAGATCAAACATGACATTGTCAATAAATGTATTCCATTCTTATGGTTCTTGAAACCTAGTTGAAAAGCTGTTTTTCTTACTCGGCACCACACATGCTGTGTGACTAAATTCAAATCTTCAAATACCCAAAACCAGGTGGTTTGGCACCTTTTGACAAAGACTGCAAGAATTTTAGGGTTTTATGGTGTAGTTTTTTTTTAGCTTCACATGAAGAATACTTTATTCATAATCAAAGACCAACCAAGTCATCTAAAATTTCTTTTTTCTCTCTCTTTCTATAAATATAGAATTTTTTTTTTAAATGTTGGTTTCTGTCAAGTTGGTTGTTTTAGGTTAGAGAGAAGATAGATAAGCAAACATTTTAAGATTCAAATTCAGAAAAGAAATAGTATAGAAAGACATGCATGACTTCTTCTCAAAGTGAGCAGAAGACCACTATGACATTTTAAAAAAATAGTTTAATTAAGGTGGTTGGGGGTTCAACATAATTGGAAGCATATTCAACTCTTTCCTTCATATTTCTCTATTGAGCTTGCAAAATTTTCAAATTTTAAATTTACAACATTGGGTTGTGCTTCAGTGTTGAGCAATTAATGCAATACCGTGCAGTCTACAGTCAAGATTTCTACAGTTGCTGCACATTAATTATGTAGTACCCAAAACAAGACCCTAAAACATCATGTGGTCACTAATTCGATCTGCTATGTAAATTATTGCCCACCATTCTTTTTCATACAGTAAATAGTTATACATGAAGAAAACAAGGGTTTGCATTTGCATGAACAGAGACTTAACTCTCTTTTTTTGGGGTAAAATATATGAAAAGATACTACTTCTTTTGGTGAAATGAAAAGAGACTATTCCTGTAAATTGTTGGGGTTCTCTCTTCTTCAAAGATCAAATTCAATCAAATTATATCTCAAATCATTCAACTTTGTCAGAATTGAAGTCTTAGCATGCAATGGCTAGAAACCTATGATATCTGTTATTGGACTATTTACATAGTAAATTCTATTCACAGTGGATTAACTATGGACACCCCAACTTGTACAAAAATATACTTATGTTACCAAAACAAGAAGAAAGGATAAAGTTAATTATTAGCACCCAGGCCAACTTGTCAACTTGGTGATGGTGAAGACATGCTATGACTCTGGAGGTAGTGATCCATTACATAGTCATATTTTGATAGTATTTCAGAATTATCAAAAGAAACCTAGCTAAAGAAATGACTGAAATATCCTAGAAGGCTAGACAGACCAGGTCAACAACCTTGAATGGTTTCATTGACTGGAAGAAGGCACCGCTCCAGCCGCCATGTTTTCAACCTTACCTGGATGTCATTACCCATTTGGTGATCGAGGGAGAAATTGACCTTATTGGTAACAAATGGAGGCCAGGCCACATCACCATCTTTATCACATATAACTACTCGACCTCCATTTGCCATTTGGCAGATAGTTTTCTCTTGCATTGTCTTTGCAAGACAAGTCGTGAAGATTCATACTTTCTTCACAAGCATTGAGCTGTTTATCGTGACAAGCAGAGATTACAGGTGAAATTCACCGAATTAAATTTTGTAATCGATAATTACTGATTTGTTTTTTTGCAGAGACGATTCCTTGATTTTCTCAAAGTTAACATTGAGGATATAATTCAATTGTCATGGTATTATTGATTACCTACATGATAAACGTGGTACTGGAGACTATGAGTGGTTTAGGGGACATAATTCAATTGTCATGTTCTTTCAGTCATGTAATTTAGGTATGTTTTTTAAGTCTTGTAATTTTAAGTATGTTCTAAAGGAGGAGAACTTTGTTGCTATTTTTCTGGCATGGAGGGTTCTATCTTTAATGTGTGAGATAGTACGGCCTCTATCCAATCCCTGATTTTGATTGATCAATCAGCCAAGAGTTTAGCACATTAATAAATTTCAAAGGAGCTTAATTAAAGGAGCTTATGCAAGGGTTCTATCTTATAACAAGATTTGTTGAGGACCATTTGTATAATATGTATCAAGTTTGCGGTCATTTGATATGCCAAGTACAAAACACAATCTTCACAGACCCAGTTAAAGTTGTTTCAACAAAATGTATATATATATATATATATAGCCTTTATTAATCATGGTTCCAATTGAACTTCGTTTATAACTTATAAATTTAAAAATGAAAAAGCTTCTAAATTTTTACATTAGTATGGAATAATTATTCTTGTAAAGGTGTGGAAGTTCTCATGATGCCAGGGTAGGACAGCAGCAGAACAGTGGGTTTTGTCGGTAGGAGGCAAAGGAGAGAGAGTGTTGGTTTTCCTTGTCAAGGAAGAGAGAGAGAGAGAGAGGCTGAGAGAATTTTATTCACTTCCAAGTTTCAACTGCTCTCATTGTTGTTGCAGGCAGAAACCGGACCTTTAAGATAGATATGATGAACTTCTCTATCTTTGTAGACCCACAAATATCTACCCATGTCTGAGCTCATGACATGGGAACCTAATGAAATACCTTCTAGCAGACAAGTAAGACTTTCAAAACCCTTGTGATGTTAACTCTTCCCTAAAGATCAAAGGGTCAACACTGTATTCCTTTCTAATGGTTCTTGAAACTTAGTTGAAATGGTGTTTTTCTAGATTGGGCACCGCCACATGTTGTGACTAATTTCAGATCTTCAACAACCAAAACCAGGTGGTTTTGGAACCTTTTGACAAGGACTACAGCAAAATTTTCATGGTTTTATGCCATAGTATAGCTTCACATGATAATATAAAGCAAATGCTGCAATAATATTCAGTCATCCAAGTCATCTAGAACTTTTTTTCTGTATATTTTTTTATTCAGCTGATGAAATATTAGATGTAGGTTTCTGTCACGCTTGTAGTTTGAGCTAGCTAGTTAATCAAATTATAGGGATGCAGTCAACAATAGAAGCAAACAGTTGAAGATTCAAACTGAGAAGAAAACAAAAATTAAAAGGAAGAAATTTAGTCAAGAGTGGCATGCATCACGCATGCATGACTTCCTCTCAAAGTGAGAAGAAGACTACCATTGGTACCTGAAAGAATAGTCTAAGTTGGGTGGGGTTCAACATAATTGAAATCATACAACCCTTTCCTTTGTATAAACCTAAGAAGGTTTCAAGACTTCTCTTTCTCTTTCTTTTTCTTTTTTGAAACTCAAAACATCATGTGGTCAGCAACCTTGCTGCGTAAATCATTATCCACCATTCCTTTTTCATTAACTTGACCTTATAAGTCTCTCTCTCTCTCTCTCATATAATAATACAAGAAGACAGGAGGATTGGCATTTGGTGGATAGAGAGTACACATCTGGTAATTTGTTGGGGTTGTCTCTTCACAGAGATTAAATCCCAGATTTCCCTCAAACGAATTAATTCAATGGTTGGCAACTTTGTTTGGTTTAATAAGGCAAAAGTGCCAAAACTATGAAGACAATGATGACCATCAGTGACTTGATTGGCTAGTACTGTGGGGCTTGTATGTATGTTTAGGTAACCCTCAACTCCTTCGATCTGAGACTGGTCACTGACATGGCATTGAAGTTGGAGAATAAAAACAAATTCTGATGGGTTTATGCCAAATCTTCAAGTCCAATCTTTAGGGATCTTCAGGATTTACAGGAAACAAAAATTTGCATGCTTTAGAGACAATATCAAGTGAATATGATGAAAATTAAGGACACAAAGAGATGGAACTTTCAAAATTTTGACTTAAACCAACCATCCTATTGCTAATTGTTGGTTGTAACCCCTTGAGCTCCTTCTTAGACCATTCTCATATTGTTCATTTTCAACTTTTGTTTGAACCAGTTCCTCCTGCTACAATGAAGTCTTTGAATGTTGTCCCACATACAGCTCTCCATCTGGAAGCTCTGCCATTTTCAAACCTCTAGATGCAATAGATAGTTGGTTATCAATTATCATTGTGTTTTGTATACGTAATGGGTCCCAGCTTCCGTTCTGTATGTGGACTGATACAAGAATCATTTTGTTTGGTTTTAAGAGATGAAAGGAATGAATTTTGGTTCAATTATCTTGGTAATAACTCCATTTATCTCAATTTGATTAATTAATGGGAAAGATCCTTACCTGGATTTGCTTTCCTAAATTATGGAGTATCTGCAACGGAAGTAAATTGAATACACGTCCTCGTTCCTCCACCAAAGCTCCACTAGGGTGATTCCACAATCACTAGGAAAGGTAACAAGTTCCACAACCCAAATGCGGTGTGGAAAGGATGGAAGAGTGACTAAAGAAAACCCATTTGCAGCCAATGATGTTATTGATATTGGATTTGGAATGAGAGACCAAGTACCATTTTTAAGTAGGGTGAAAAAGCTTCATGTAATGCAATCACTTACTTTCTTGGCGGTGGTTACCAAAATATTTAGCTCACATTTAGTCATTGTTCAGAGTTGGGGTTTTGGCCAAAAAAGTTTAGGTTTGCAAGAAACATCATTATTTCTAGTTATCATAGGATGTTTATAACTTGGTTCAATAGGCAAGTTTGGAATTTGAACTGGTTTAGTGGATAGGGTTTGTGCTTGAACCATTTCAAGTGGAGTTGGTTCGGTTGGGGGTTGGTGTGGATTATTTATAGCTGATTGAAAAGCGTTATCTAGAGGAGAGGGTGAAGGTGTTTCACTCATTAAAGGACTATGTGAACTATTTGAGGTGGAACAATGATGGACATTGGATGGTGGTGAGAATGACGATAAATGTGTGAGCTGAATTATGGGAGGTGATCCAAGGAGGGATAGTAATTGAGATTGAGATAAGGGAAGAGATGGTTTATCCTCACTAAATGGGAAGCGCATTTCACTCAAAAAAACATATCAAATAAGCATTATAATATTTCCACGGAATCTATCCAAGTAGGTTTATTAACTCACAGAACCAACCATGAATGGTACTCGATCCCTCCGAAAGATCAAACTTCTTGTCCTTAAAATGTCTCAACCGTAACGCATAGCATGTTGCATCCAAAAAACGACCTTATACAGGGTGCGATTGAATCAAACATTTCCAAACAATTTAAACAATCGACATACACTTACCATTGACTCCTTTTTTTGTTTGTGCCCCTTTGTAGGATTGGTCGAAACTATCAGTCTCAAATGCATGAGGCCAATATTTCCTAAAGTAACCACATCAACCCTTCAGGTTTGACCATGTCTATTATAAGTCACTAAGCCCACTTTCAACTGGCCCATTTTGTCCACGGGACTCAGCACAATGATATGAGCAATGATCCATCCTCTCATTCCAATGATCACAATTTTGCACACATAGTATGATATTCCACCCCCAAACTGGTGAAAATGCTTGATTCGTCGATCAAACAAAATTTCTACTAATAAAAGTTTAAATTTATGAAAAATTCCAAGTACTTCAGATTTCAAAATAAAAGAATAAATTCAAATAAATTTGGAATAGTTATCAACAAAAATCACATAATATCTAAATCCTTTAATAGAAATAATAAGTGATGGTCCCCAAACATCATAGTAAAGCAAATCCCACTTGCGAAACGAAAATGAAGATCTAAACGATAGTTGATGGTTTTTCCCTTGTTGATATATTATGCAAATAAAAAGATCTTGATTCCAAATTGGAAACAAATGCGACAACATAATTATGAAGGTTAGGAGACCTACACAAAGTCAGACTTAAGAGAGGTTCTTTCTCAATCAAAGTTTGAGAAGAAGAATTTGCTACTTTTCCTTCGTTCGGATTCAACTAATATAATCCATTTTTTACTTGTTCCTAGCGGAAGGCATGTCCCTGTTATTTGATCCCTGTTATTTGATCATTTACATAAAATACATCAAGATGAAATTCAAATAAGGCATTATGATCACGTGTAAATTGACAAACTGATAACAAATTCTTCGTGAGACTAGGAACATGCAAAACATCTTTAAGCATTAACCAATTGGAAGAGGAGAGTAAGGGAACATTACCAATGTGATTGATGGATAGGGTTGATTCATTACCAATGTGCTCTTGATCAGATCCTGTGTATGGTTAAGGAGTGTGGAGATGCTCATAATTAGAAGTCATATGGTTAGTGGCTCTAACAAAGTGATATCTCAACTGTATATGTTTGGTCTTCCCATAGAAGATACTTGGGGTCTAACAATTAAACGAGGGGCACTAGATCCAATATGAAAAGCATGATTAAACCTATAGCGACAATCAAAAGCCTTATGTTCCTTACGATTACAAATCTGACATTAATTCAAAGCAGAGTTATTATGATTTTCAATAGCATTACCAATTCTAGGAAGCATAGTTAGGCCGATTTGGATTGTAACAACCATGATTAGATTGGCCACGATTTCCAATACGGCCTTGGTATGTAAATTGATTTATCATGTAACGGTTGCCATTAGAAGTGTAATTATTTGACATCGCAACATTTGCAACAGGAGTAAAAGATTCAATAGTTGAAGCATGTTTCATGCGAATTTTTGAAGTAACTTACCGCGGAGTTTAGAGAACGTTTTTGGAATACTTCATGTAGAGATAGAGGTAACAAAAGATTCATAATCAGGATCGAGTCCATTAAGTGCATGTCGGCAGAGATCTTCATCACTTACCCTTCTTCCAATTGTTGCTAATTGATCTACTATAGCCTTAATTTTCAGCAAATATTCATGAATTGTATCTCCTCCTCTTTTGATATTATGGAGCTGCAAACAAAGTTGCATGAGGCTTGTTGTAGATGTTGTTAAGTAAAGACGGCATAGTTGCTCCCAAACTCCTTGAGCAATGTTGCATCCAACAACTTGAGCATGATCTAGCTCAATAAAGGAAAGCTATGAGCCAGCACATGAGAAGCTGATTTTCTCCCATTCGACATATGCAGGATTGGGAATGTATTGTGAATATCCGTTGGTGTTGTTGAATGCAGATGGGATCATTAATTAGATCTAGAGATGGTTTAGATCCATCCACATAACCATACAAACCATAGTTGTTTAGGAGAGGCACAAGTTGTGATTTCCACTACAAGAAATTTGTCTTATTAAGTTTGATAGAGATGAAGGTATAGAGGTTAGGGAAGGACTAAGTGGGGTCCGAAACCTATGCCTATGATTCGGTTACTGAGAAGTCCATGTGCAACTGGTGCTCTTCCAGGTATGAAGTTGTGTATAAGGAATAAATGCTCTTCAACACCTAATTGCTCTAAGAGATTGGCATGTTTGCCCTAACCAAATGCTAGGTGAGAATTTATAAGGCGGTCCTTTAGTTTTTAAATTAATTAATTATTTAACTTAGGTAAAATGGTAATCTCACTTAAACTGTTGACAGGTTATTTCACTTTGTGACACCATCTACAACGATATTTTTTTAAGGAAGTCTTACGTGTTTTGGTTGCTTTTGGAGATAACTAGAGAATGCATGTGAAGAACTCTACTTTAGAATGGCCTACTACAAGGTGTGCTCAGTGGAAATTGCTTCAGTCCTGCGCATTTAATGCACAGGATTGTCATGCGAAATTTTGTATCGTTGGATTCAAAATTTCTATCTCGATCAAAATTTTGATCCAACGGTCAGAAATGTTTTACTTGACAGTCCTACGCATTTAATGTGCAAACTGAAGGAAGGTCCGTGCTAAGTAAAGGAAAGATGGACAGAGTTGAAGACAAATCTTATCCAACTAAAAATTCCATATATATAGCTTATTTGTCACCTTTCTATTGGCCAAGGATCCTTTCCAGTTAACTGACTGGACTGGAAGAAGAATTTTAAAAATTTATTTTCTTCCTTGGGCTTTCTTTATATGGATGTGGTTGATACTTGATAATGGGGTATGGGTTCGTTTCATTTGTCCAATACAACCAAGTTGGGATTTGTGGGGTGACACAACATGGAAAGCATACGGGTTGGAAGCATTGCATCTGCAAAAAATTATTAAAAGCTGATATAAATGTTTAGCTTTCTGTGAGTGAAAAACCCTGATCATTGAGAGGGCCCACTTGATACACATGGACCCACATACCCAGAATCATGGGGCTTCAGAGTCAAAGCTGATATATATGGTTTTGCACTTGGACCCACCAAGATAGATTCCAAGTATTTTTTTTTCCATCCACTACAGATAATTAATCCATGTTTGGGTTTCTCAATTTGCAATTTACATGAGATATATCATTTACATTTCTGCCTTGTGATTCCCTTTTGATTTGTTTCATTTATAAATATCACCTTGTGCCAAGATAGCTACTTCTACTTGCAATAGATTTATAGTTTTTCACATGTTGACATTAAAAATACTAATAAATAAATATTTAAATTTTTCTACAACAAAAAAAATAGAAAATCTTTGTATGGACATCGTCGAAAGCATTTTCTATGCTTCGTCACATCCTTGTCAAATAGAGGTTCATACAGATACTCTTTCTTTTGTTGTGGTTAACATTTTAAATTTCTTTTCAAAAATAGAAACATGACATATAAATTAAGTATATTTATAGGAAGAACTTGTTCCCCATGATCATGCTTATGCTTTTAATTTTGCATCATACATTATTAGTTGGTTTAATTCCAGGGGCTCAGGGACTTAGTAAACTTATTAATTAAGTCATTTTTTTTTTTTTGAATTTATTTATTAAAACTGTCTTCTAATTGGTAGTTCCTTCAAGAAAGTTTTACTTCTTCATCAAATGTCTAAAGAATTCTAGTTTTAAAATAGTTAGAAAAGTCTAAGACTTCGGGAGTAAGTTGTTGTTTATCATACAACATCCCATACTTCACAAAATCCTTACAGGGTTTCTTCAAAAACACTCTGTTGAATCCGTCTTTTAAAAGTTTAGATAAATTTTCATAAATAAAATAGGATAAAGAAAAGTCAAATCTTTGTGGATGAAGAGAAGAACATTGATTGGATGATGATCATGATAATTTAATTATTTTATTTAAATTCTATATAAAAGATTACTCTGGAGAGTGTAATCCAGGTGCGTTGTTTAAGCTAGTTAAGATGAACTTCATATCCAAAAAATAAAGAGTTTTTTTTTTTTCTTTTCCATTTATTGTGTTGGAGGTATTTGGTCTATTAACATTCAAAATTTGAAAACTCAACAATCAAATGGTAAAAATCTATTGTTGAATTTTTTACAATATTTCAAGTTTCACAGATTGGACAAACTGAAATATTGACCACATGGTTAGATCTTGATCAGTGACCAAAGACTTGGTAAACACATCCATCTCTTATTGACAATCCATCTCCATCATCATCATCATCATCATCATCTTTTATGTTTGATAACTATTTAATTAGGGTTCTTCAAACAATTAGCAACCACTTGCCATTGTGTATTCCTTGAAGGTGCAGGCCCAGGTGTGAGATGTTTTTCTCACTTGAATAGATGAAGACCTCTCCTTTCTTTTCTGTCATTCTTTTAAATCTATAAACTTAAAGGGTAAAGCTTTGTATGGGCACATCTGATTGTTACCTTTATGCCCAAAATCCACTAATCTATCATTAATTTAATGAACTTTTCATCCTCTATGATCAGAATCTTTCCTCAAATTTGGTTTTTTTTGGCTAAGATTGGAAAAGGAATAAACCGAAAGGGTTCTTTAGATCACTTAAAGTTGGCTAGCCCACATTATCTCCTCTTGTTGTGAATAGGGTTGTAGATTTTTATTGGTGATCTTATTAATTTCTTTTCTCCAACCAAACCAATTGGTTGATATGTTTCTTTTCATGCGTCTTTGCCTCACTCTTCACACAAGTCATGTTAGGATAAGAAGTAGATCTTTTCATCCTCTCCAATGCTTTAATCACCTGTGAGTTAATTATGGAGCTGGACAATATGGGATAGATTTTAAATTTCTTGATGGCAAAATGATGATTTTTTGTTTGATGCCGTGTGTGAGGTACATCTGAAGGTGACATATGGGTCTGTTCCCTTCTAATCATAGTTGTTGAATTCTAATGGATTTATTGACTATTAATTTTAGTAAACAAAGCCATCTTTTTTCTTATTATTTACTCCTTAGTTAAGGCTGGTTTTTTACCAACTAAACATGACCCACAAGGATAGGTTGGCCGGTCTTATTACTCAATTAAATTCTAAATTAAAATATTAATTAAGATAAAGACCTAGCAACATAGATTAATACAGATGAACTTTTTAATTGAATGACTAATTAAGCATAAACTCTATTAGGAATTAAGCTTTAAAGAATAATTAACTATCACAATTTAATGAGTTTTTTTTCTTTTTTAACTTTTTTAATAATTTATAGGACCCCCACCCTGGTGGCCCAAATACAAAAGGTTAAAAATTGGACCCAAACCTTATATGGTTTTCATTGGCTGGAAGCACAGCTAGCTCTAGCCGCCATGTCTTCATCCCTCACTGATGTCATTACTCATTGATCAGCAATGGGGCCTAACCATGTCCATGACACATGACACATGACTACAATACCTCCACTTATCACTTGGTGTGCTATCCAAATATCGGAGTTAGAATAATACTATTTTCACATCTTCCACCGTATATTTATAAAGAATGAGGTCAATATATAGTTCACCTCTGAATATTAATAAAGTAGGGATCCCTCTTGAATGTGTAGTGAAATGACATGTGGATAATATTGTCATTTATCCTTGAACTCGAGTTATATCCTAACCAGGATATATTCAGAAAAAAGGAGGCTAAGGGGTTCACCCCTAAGCACCAAAAAGATAGGACTCTCTCTTGAATGTGTGGTAAAAAAAAGTGAAGATAATGCCACCCTTTATCCTCAAACTAAACTCGAGTTATATCCTAACTAGGATTCAATTTTACAAGTTCAACTAATAGACTAACATCTTCGAACCAAACCAACCATATTCTAAGCCCAACATTAGTTCTACAAAAAGAAAGGGAGAATCTCTAAGTGATCATTACTTTTTATGTTTTAGAAAATTGACTATTACAAGATTTAGATTATTTATATTGGTAACTAATATGGTCGACCCTTAATAGACCGACTAAGGTCGACCAAGGATGAACCGGATCAGGCCAAATCTCGGTCGAACATGAATGAACTAAATCATATAGCATGTACACTAAGCAACGTACAATGTTTGAGCTATAACCAACCTCCTTAACATTCGGGATAAGGACTTTGGATGAATCAAAGAGTTTGAACTGGTCAAGGAGTGTAGGTCAAACTCAAATTATTGTTAGAGTTCAAACTGGTTAAGGAGTCTAGATTGAACTCAATTACTATTAGCGTTCAAATTGGTTAAGGAGTCCCAGTCGAATCAAATACCATTTTCCTTACTTCTGATGGTCTACAAGTGTTTGGGAAATAGATCACACGGTCAAGGTAACCACCTAAAGTATATATAAACCTACACCCTTGCCATTAACATGTACGCACTCTTTTAGTACTTTTGCTAGCTTTGAGATCTCTGCAACTACTATTCTATCTTCTAAAGTTGTGTGCTTTCACTGACTTGAGTCCAAGACGTTATTTGACCAACCCGGTCAAGCACGGGTTTTCTAGGTTAGTTCACTTACTTTGCCGACTGGTTTTTGGAGCAACAGTTTTTGCGTCATTTATGGAAAATTGATCAAGAAGCCATGGTGGTGATTGGATCTAGATTGCTAGCAAGAAGCCAACTGAATGTGTAACACCCCCCATATTTCTAACCCAAGATCCGTATTCTAGGTCCGAGAACCCGAAGGTCTAGTCGGGTGAACTTGTGGAGTATCCGGTTGAAGCCCATGATCCATACCCGGGACCCATGGTCCGGATCCTTTATCCGAGCCTACCTTGGCTGGATTTGGATTGGGTCGGTGTTGTTCGAGATGTCCGGATTGAGGTAGATCTCCCCCATCTCCTATTTTAGGCTAGGTTGGCCTTGGGATCAACCCCTAGTAAAGCACCCTTGTTGGCATTCATGGGGCGGTTACTGTGGCGGTCCCAACCTAGCGCCGCCCAGCCCGCCCGGTTTTCCGGGTTTTGCCTTATTTTGCCCCCGACTTGTATAGGCAACCTCCGTCTATTTACGAATACTTTATTCGTGGTTGCTTATTTGGGAAGTTAGACGGCTGGGAGAAGATCCGAGAGTCTCTGAGTACTAACAATGACTTGGAAGATCAGTTCCTTCCTTCTCTGACTCTCTGGCGTGAGGTATTGAATCAACCCTTCGTTCTTTACTCTCTTTCTTCGTTAAATTAGTTTTACCCTTTTTTCCCTCGTCTCGTGATTACCCCCTTGGATATTTTAACTCTCTTTTTAATCTACTTGAGATGGAATAACCGTAACGAACCCTGTTTCCATGAGATGGTTAATCCAATCAAGGGGAGGGTTATGGGTAATCTATTGATGGTAATGGTTAGTTTTCTCTCACCCTTTTGGCTTAGGGAGTGTTTGATTTGAGACTTAGGTCAAGATTACTCGAAATCCGGATTGAAATTGAGTATCGAAGCTGTTTCGGATTGAAACTCCGTTGGCGGTCACTAGTGGCGGTCGCTCAACCTAGCGACCGGCCGCGCTGGTGAAAAGTGACCAATTGGATTTTGGTTCTGATCCAAATTGATTCATGTGACTTATATATTCTAATAACCCTGTGTTTAGGTGTTTCTGTTTGAAAGAAAGTCTACTAATAGTTCTTGGATTCCATTTTACGGACATTTCAATTATATGCAAGTAAGGACAATCTATCTTATCTATCTACATATACTTGAACATGTTGTCGTAGTTGTTAGTCTTAATTTCTATTGTTATATGCTGTTGTAGTTGTATTTAATTCTAATATGCTACTATTGTTTGCCTTGATTTCATAATTACCTGGTGAATTGTGAATGTTGTATGATTATGGTAATTGGTATGTGGTTGTGATAGTTGGGGTGTTCCTTTTGGGATATCTTGGTGGTAATATCGGGGGGGATGGGACACATGCTTGCTGTACCTTCAGCACTATCATGATTAATTGATGACATTATTAGGATGAGTCTAGATTGCATGGCTAGGTACCCCACTGCTACTACCCTTTCGGGGGGGGTTGAACCGAGTGACCCGTGATGACGGTGATGTGACTTGGTGGTCCCGTGTGTCATATAAATGGTAGGGTTGCATTGTTGGGTTGGGCTCATGGATGTCCAAGGACCGGACCAGGTGTCGTGAGGAATCATGAGAGCATCTCGCCCCATAATTGTGGATGACCATAGGGTTGGGAGTGGAGTCCAACAAAGGCAGCTAGTCCGTGAGGATTCTTACCCCTAGGTTGCGAGGATGCCGAACCGAGTTGGTTGGTGCCATAGGGGATGTATCTGGACTTCATGTAGACATGTAACCATTATGACCTTGCATTGGATTAGAACCCCAACATGCGCCAGTGCTCATTACCAATGGTCGTGGTGAGAGGT